>NC_136636.1:3198027-3455527 GCF_949748355.1 Melanostigma gelatinosum
ACAGACAAACAGCTGCACACATCACGTGCTGGTGCAAAGCCGCTCACCTCCCACCGTTACACACACACACACCTACACACACACGTAAACACACACACACACGCACGTAAACACACACACACACACACGCACACACACAGATAACACAGTTTACAGTTTCTCAGCCACATTCTCTCTTTCCTCTCCGGTTAGTTTGCTCTCATGTCTGTGTTGAAGCGTGTGATCATGATTATATGACAGTGCACACGTGGAGAAGTTCATGCTTCCCGTGTGCTTTGTGTGTGTTTGTGTGGATCTGTTTTATTTTGTGCTCTGCCTTGTGTTCAATTCTGTGTTTAAAAGACTGCATTAAAGGAGAAACTCCACTGAATGTACACAACAAAGTGTTGTTGTATGACGTCGTCATTCTTTACTGAGGTAATAAATCAAGTGAGGAGTGAGAAGCAGAGTCACTTTCTCATACTTCTGTAGAATCGGACTTCTTTTTGCGACCAGAGGAGTCGCCCCCTGCTGGCCAGTAGAGAGAATGCAAGCTTAAGTCACTTCCGCATCGGCTTCACTCGGAAGAACCGGAGGTTGCCGCCTGGTACCAGCATAACACAAACAGTCGCGGGCAGAGGTGCATTGTTGTTAATGGAGTAGCCAGTATGAAGAACGCGTGAAATAAAAAAAGACGCTATCTCTGGTTCTGCTCAGTTTTGTGACTTAAGGAAAAAGATGAATCCACTTCGAGTTACAGGAGAACGGTCAACGATTTAAAAAAAATGTATCATTGATGATAATCAATGATACAAATCACGATGTTTCTGATGTTTGTTTTAAACATCAGAAGTGAATATTGAAGAATTCTGAGATTTTTTAATGAAAAGCACTGAGCTTGAGGATGTAATGGAGGAGAAATGTGTGCACATATGTGTGTGTGTGTGTGTGTGTGTGTAAGTAGATCTCCCTGACTCGTGAACACGCTACACTCAACAGGTGATGTAGAGTAACATGTGAGAGTGAAACAGACACAGAACCATCGATGTCTTACATTGCTGTTGAGTATTTTGTGTCATGTTGTTTCCGTATGTATTTTCACTTTGTTTACGTACTTTTGTTTGTAGTTTCTTTGCCTAAACATCACCAACGACGTGGCATTAAATGACGCGTAAAGCCTCAAATGTGTACTAATGACATACGGAAATACCATGAACGTCTTGCTGTTTGTTCCACGCCTTCCCATGGGATGGGGTTGGTCTCTCACACACATTCGTTGTCGGTAACACACACTGCAAACACACACTTGCTGTGAGAGCTCAGTGGAGGTCTTTACCTCTGGCTGCGCAGCCTTCTGCCTCGTCCTGGATGAACCCCAGAGACACAGCGAGACTGACACGCTGACGTCATTGTGTGTGTGTGAGTGTGAGAGAGAGTGTGTGTGTGTGTGTGTGTGTCACTGAGAGAGACGGCATAACTGAGAAGATTTCCGGCCAATGCATGATTTGGAAGTGTCTGCAAGTCTTCATAAAAATATGAAAGCGTTTGATAATCAGTTGCCGTGAAGTATTTCAAGACTTTGGAGAGAATTGAAAGACGTGTAAAAAGTGTTGAATTGTGTCTCAATAGTTGCTGATCGGGTTCAAACTGAGCCACTCCACAGAAACGTTACGCAGCTCGCTTGTGTTTCCTTTTTCAGGAGAACGTTCCTCCATTTTCTGGAGTCGTTCCTTTTCGAGGTCACCGGGATGTTGATAGAAGAGAAATGGGCGTGAGTGTTAGATGCAGGATGACGTGACAGGAAGGTGAGGACGAAGATGAGACACAGAACAAGAACAACGCTTCAGACCTGCTCTACTCTTCTCATCGAAGTTTCAGCGTTAATACCCAGCGAGGCAGGATTATGATGGAACAACACACATTCAATTGCATAATCTCAGTGGACTACGTGGCTGCGTGTGTGTGTGTGTGTGTGTGTGTGAGCTTAGAGTTTGAGCGATTTAAAAAAAATAACCGATTTGCAAACTGACCCCTCCCTGCTATCTTTTCATCTCTCCTCTTCTGTCCAACTCTGTGCTTCCACCTCATTCCACCAGTTTGTGTCACTTCAACACACACGCCATCAGGGAGGCGTCTTCACCTGCTCAGAGTGCTCCTTCATTATTTCCCCTTCCTCTTCTTTCCATTCACCCTCCTCCTCCTCCTCCTCTCCAGGTGGTCTTGTCATCTCACATCAGTGTCAGCTGATGCTGACGTTTGCCGCTGCAGCTGGCAGTTGCCTTGGCAACGCCCCGGTTTGGTTTTCGGGCAGCCAGCTCGAGCCGGCGGCGCAGATGTGACCTTCGTGTCCTGAACTACAACTTCAAAAGCATGAATCATCTGGGCTTAGAAAGAAGTATGTTGACCAGGCTCCAGTCTGATGGCTCTCTCTAGACTTCCGTTCGCTGGTTGCAAAAAGCCAAGATGGCGACTGCCAAAACGGCAGTCCAGAAACCAACGGGTGACATCACGACGACTACGTCCTCTTCGTATATACGGGCTATGTTTTAACCCCGACGGTGGTGGTTACCTGATCTTACCGTCATCGTGATGAGAAAGTTCTCCTCGCCCTCACAAAGTAGTCATTTTGACTGCTCATATCAATAAATGTCAGTTTTGCTGCTCTCTACCTCCAGTTAATAAAACAGAACAACAGACTGTTCTGAGAACCTGGCGTCACGTCTCTTTGATTTTGTGCCTAAATGTGTTCATCCAAAAATAGAAATGCTTCTCTTGTTTTCGGTTGTGGTTTCTGTTTTCCTATCAAATCCATCGGTTTTGTTTTACATAGACAGGTGCAACAGTGAGAGTTATTGCTGAGTCATCATGGCTAAAAATACACACGCAAACTCAACTTAATCAACAAAGAATCTCAGAACAAAGATGCCACATGGTGGTCTCTGGGAACACAGGGACTGCATTTTCCCCCAACATATATGTCAGCATGGTTCCTGAAATGCGTTGTTAATACTCTGTATTATTTAAAGTGAATGTTCAAACACGCTCCTCTGTGTGTGCCTGTGCGTGATTGACAGCAGCTGGCAGGCTGAGCTCCAGCAGGGGAGCGAAACGTCAATTTTAACATGATCTCACAGAAACACGTGAAAGGACGAAGGCCTCTTAGCAGCGGCGGTGGCGACTAATGTGTAAAATGATGTGCCACCACCACAGAACAACATCTAAAGTTGGGTTAAGAGAACAAAGCCTTTATTCTTGGTTTAGGAAAAGCATCATTGTTGGGTACGTAAGCTCAGCAAGAACTCAACTAAAATACGTAAACGTAACTAACCTCGCGGTAACTCAAGAACACTTTGGGACACAAACACCGGTTTTCTGGTTGAAAATCATCCGTGTGCCGTGAAGCCTCAGTGCTAGCGGCTACGCCGCCGTGAAGCCCGGCACAGAAACAACTATTTCACAATCTCTGTCATTTTCTCATAGACTTCTATACAACCAGAGGAGTCGCCTCCTGATGACCGTTAGAAAGAATGCAAGCTTAAGACACTTCTGCATTGGCTTCACTTTCCAGAACCGGAGGTAGAAACAAAGGCTAACGGACAAGAAATCAGATTCAGGAGGACAAATAAGGGGCAAACAGGAGACGGACTGGCTGCTAGACAATTAAACTGGACAGGAAACGCAAGCAGACTGCTGATGACGGCAAATGGAGACGCAAACACAGAAGACAGAGAGTCTGACAGGGGAGCAGATGGAGGGAAAAGGCAGGGGAGGCAGAGAGACGGGCGGCGGCGACATGAAAAAGGCGGAGACAGAGACTGAAGCAGGCACTTGTTGTAGAAGGTCACTGCTCCTGCGATGAGGCTTGCTTGGACAGCGTGCTTGGACAGCGTGCTTGGACAGCGTGCTTGGACAGCGTGCTTGGACAGCGCGCTTGGACAGCGCGCTCGCAGCGAGCGGACGAAGGCTTGTCAACACGATGCCGGTGCACTTCACCGGCCACGGTGCACTCAGCAGAGCACACAAGGACGGAAGCGTCGCAGCGTAAAGAAGCAGGCTGCTGACTGCAAGTTACACCAAACATGGGACTCCGAATACAGCAAGCACCATGTGAAAAAGAAAAGGCCAGCTTCACTGTTTCACTGCAGGGGGTGATTCATTTGCTGCTGACAATTCTAACTTTGAAGAGAAATCTTTTTGTATTTGCTGAATGTACAAAACGTGAGCTGACAATGACAGTGGCGACGCCTCTGCGACGTAGTATTGTGCGTCATAGCTTGTACTGTTGCAAAGAATAATTGAATCATGATTCAGCCTGACAAAGCAGGATTGTTATTGTGATGGTAGCAAGCAGAGATTGAAGGCAGGGCGACAAAGAGGAAGGATGAGATCCTTTTTTACAGAAACCAGAACAAGTGAGTCACTAACTTATGTTCCCGATGGCAACACAAAACATCTTGCAGGTTGAATATAACAATGCTGACAGCATTTCCTTTTCCTTTCAATCAACATATTGTTAAATCAATAAATTGTGAACAACGGCTTTGGCTTTTCTGGTTTTAGTGCAAAGTAACAAAGTGGACGTCGTCATCGTGACGTCCCCCATTGGTTGGTGGACTGACGTTTTGAAACCTTGAGTTCGGCGACTTTGCCGTCGCCATCTTGGACTGTGGCCGTCGTTCGTTGTTTTTTTTTGCAACAAATGAACAGAAGTGACCATATTTGGGAGAGAGAGAGGGAGAGGGAGAGAGGGCGAGGGAGAGAGAGAGAGAGAGAGAGAGAGAGGGGGAGAGAGAGGGAGAGAGAGAGGGAGAGAGAGAGGGAGAGGGAGAGAGGGCGAGGGAGAGAGAGAGAGAGAGAGAGAGAGAGGGAGGGAGAGAGAGAGGGAGGGAGAGAGAGAGAGAGAGAGGGAGAGAGAGAGAGGGAGAGATAGAGGGAGAGAGAGAGAGCGAGAGAGAGAGAGAGGGAGAGAGAGAGAGCGAGGGAGAAAGAGAGGGAGAGAGAGAGAGAGAGAGAGAGCGAGTGAGAAAGAGAGAGAGAGAGAGAGAGAGAGAGGGAGAAAGGGAGAAAGAGAGGGAGGGAGAGAGAGAGAGAGAGAGAGAGAGAGAGGGAGGGAGAGAGAGAGAGAGAGAGAGAGAGAGAGAGAGAGAGGGAGAGAGAGAGAGAGGGAGCGAGAGAGAGAGGGAGAGAGGGAGAGGGAGCGAGAGAGAGAGAGAGAGGGAGCGAGAGAGAGAGAGAGAGAGAGAGGGAGAGAGGGAGAGGGAGCGAGAGAGAGAGGGAGAGAGAGAGAGGGAGAAGAGAGAGAGGGAGAGAGAGAGAGGGAGAGAGAGAGATGTTAAACTTGTCCTGCCCTGCATTGCCTCCACTGTCCCAAAGCCACGCCCATATTCCCTCATCCACATTTCGATTGGCCGAGCTGCCAGCAACAGTCTGCTCTCCATCCCCTCTGTTCCCCCTTCGCTCTCTCTCTCCCCCTCATCGCTCTCTCTCCCTCTCTACATGCAGCGCAGCAGTGAATGAATCCAGTCAGACACAAGCTGTTCAACAGAACAGCCTCTCTCTCTCTCATCATCTCTCTCTCTCTCTCCCTCCCTCTCTCCCTCTCTCTCTCTCTCTCTCTCTCTCTCTCCCGTCTCAGGAGCAGACAGTCGGTGGAGCATCGGCACAGGAGCGGGAGCGACAAGGCGGAGGGGAAGAGGACAAGCCCACCTCGCCGTGACAGCAACATTAAGAGCGGCACAACAGTCAACTGTAGTGCAGCTCGAATCAACGCAGAAGCAACAGATTGCCCCCAGTTGCAATTGTTGGTGCAACTGATGCTCTCTGCTGGGCTTCGGAAACGAAGCAGATGTGCAACAGCAGCTGCTGCCTCCTGTTGTTTTTTTGAAAGTCAGTTTTGACGTGTGAAATAAGAAATGCTTTGAGCTCCGGCGAGGAACGATGAGCGACAGAGAAACAGAGAGCTTTGATTCAGTCGGAAAGCAACACGTTTCGTCAACGTCGCCGCCAACCACCAGCGCCTCCTCCCATCCTCCTGGTCTTTCATTGAAGAAGAGGAAGAACTGGCACGCGAGCTGTAGAATGGCACAAATAGGGGGAGGATGTCAGACTGACATCCAGAGTTCAGGGAGTTTTGCTGTGAGGCGGAAAAAGAGCAAGATCGGGTTCTTACCAGTGTGAGGAGGCAGGTGAGACGTCCATATGTCCTTCAGACCATCACTTGGACTTCTGAGGACAACGAGGGGACCGGATGGGAGGTGCACCGGCACCTTCCTGAGAACGGAAGCAAAAACAAGAATCCAAAAAGTAGAGAACAAATGACAGGAAGTCAGAGTTGCATCTCGTCTACGCACAGATAGAATTGCTCAGTTAAACATAACAAAAACATTAAAAAAAGACATTTATCAGAACACTCAACAACCGACAGAGATATCGCACTCAAAGAAGGATGTATTTGCGTCACTGGAGGTTGCATTTCGCCTAAACGTGCAACGAAACATCAAAATCATTTGTTGTTTTTTTACATCAACTTCTTCCGCCAAGTCAGATTTTGCGCCGATTTCTTCTTTTTTCTTCCGGTGCGAGCCTCTTTTGGGAGGGTTCTTGCTTGACTCTTTTTGTCTTTTTTTTCCGGGTGAGGTGGATCTGCCGTGGGGGGCAGCTGACAGCCGTCCAAGACGCCGCGAGCCGTACTCCGCGTGAAGAATGCCCAGCCGCGCTTGGCCAAGCCGGCCGACCCGGGCCCGACGGCGGGCCTCTACATGGAGCGGTCGCAGAGCCGCATCAGCCTGTCGGCGTCCTTCGAGGCCCTCGCCATCTACTTCCCCTGCATGAACTCCTTCGACGAGGATGACGAGGGTGAGTGGTGACACGCGCACACGCACACACACACAGTGATATTGATGGAGTCATACATAAAACATAGTTCACGAAGGCACGAGTTATTTGTCATCCGTCTGCAGGAAAACGGGTCGTGTGACTTGTAAATCTGTCAGAGGACGGTCTTTTTGATCGTAGTTTTCGTTCAACATTGTGCTCGGTTAACGGACCGTGCTGCCCACCGGCTAACGTCACAAGCTAACGTTTACTAGCGCTTCTTCAGCTCACAACCTCGGATATCTGTGACACCCGGGGAATCGTTTCAGCCCTCATTAAGCAAACATACCAAACATTTTCCAACAACGACTTGTTCATTATTATTTAATCACATGAGTCAGTTAAAACTAAAGTAAGCTGAAACTAAGATTTATATGTTTTTGGTCTGTGTCGTGTATGTGTGTGCAGGAACATGTGTGTGTGTGTGTGAGAGACAGAGCCTGTACACCCCTGTGTGTCAGCTTATGTCAGGTTCCCCATGATGAGATTGCCGGTAGGATCAAGTATTTCCTCCAATCGGGTGCATCAGATGATGTGATTCATTTTGCTCTGAACTGGTATTATTGCTACATTACATTACTTCGGATTTCATGTCACACTAATCCTGTCTGGGAAAAAAGCCCGCAGTACCGGATTGTCTCTCCCGTTACGATTCAAGTAAAAGAGAAAAGTTTACAGCGTGTTCATAAAAAGGACCTCTGGAAGAATGTTTGACAGGAATGTGTACGTGCAGGTTTTTACTGTCATATTTGCTCAAACTGTCAATTTATTCCGACAGTAGTACATGAGGTAGATCGTCTGTGAGCTCCTAATGGCATTTGGAAGAGAAACGACCAATCAGAGTTGAGCAGTCTCTAACGAAGCTGTCAATCAGCTCGTGAACTCTGATCATGTTGTCAAACTAAGCAGCGTTGATCAAATGTGAGTCAAGATTATTTTACTGCGTTCCCTTCTTCTCGCCTCAAAGGTTTCAGAAACATATTTAATTGTATAGATCAGCTGTAAAATTGCCGGTGGGCGTTGATTGGTTTTGGCTCGACTGTTTTCAACATTGCAGCCGAGTCACAAACCTTCCCTCGTTGCCTTCGTCTCATGAGAAGTAGACGTAGTCATCGGGACGTTGGTTTGTGGACTGGCCGTTTGAAGCCTTGAATTCGATAAACGGAAACCTCCGGTTCTGCTGAGTGAAGTCAATACTGCAGTGTCTTAAAGCTGCATTCTCTCTACTGACCACCAGGGGGCGGCTCCTCTGGTTGCAAAGAAGTCTATGAGAAAATGACTCTACTTCTCTCTTGATTTATTACCTCAGTAAACATTGTAAACATGAGTTTATGTCTCAATCTCTAGTTTCAAGTCTTCTTCAATACAGCGTGATGTTCATTTAGTAACTGATGGTCCATCTAGAGTCACACAGACCATAAAGCAGGGGATGCTTTAGGGCGGGGCTACTGTGATTGACAGGTCGCTGCCATGGCTAGAGCTGTATACAGCGTCGCTACGTCACTCCTCCATTTTAAATATGGTAACTTCCGTTCATTGGTTGCAAAAAAGCCAAGACACGACACCCATAATCCAAGATGGCGCCAAATTGATGCTTCACAACCACAAACCAGAAGGGGACGTCACGACGAATTTAGAGTAATTATTCCAGCCTAGAAGTACTGATTGCACTGGATTTAACAGGAACGTGAAGGCAGCAGGTGATATACACATTGGGTAGATGGGAGGTTTGGCCCAACAGCAAACGATTGCCCCGTGCCCCCGAACAGTCAAACTATAGGAACTCTGCATCACCAACAATTCCATAATGACGATATGAAAACACACAAGAGAGAACAAACGGCCGCAGCACGGTCAGCAGTAATCTCGTGATTTTTCTTTCACACAGTCGGACCTTGTCGGAACAGCTGGGACTCCACCAAATATTCTGCTTGGGATGAAAACTGATTTATTTACACAGCAAATCATTTTCAATCAAGAACGCTTGAAAATAACCAAACCGTTCCACTCAGAGCTCTGAGGGGGGGGGCAGCTCATTCCCTCGAAACATCTTGTGCACCTTTTACACGTGCTGCTTCTCAGCAACACAACACAAATATGGGCAACTAATTGCTTTTGTGCATTCCAATTCTCAGTCAGACATCCGAGCTGGAAGAACGAAGAATTTAAGAGGAGAAACGACTGTTTTTCAGACAGTGGATCGACTTATTTCCGTCAGTGAACACGGTATTTGTCCTGTGGTCTCACAGGGCGTGTGCCCTGTAACAATCACAGATTACCGCTGTGCAGTCAACTAAGATCGGCCTTAATCACCCGGGTTAAAGTCAATATCATACCTGTGCCAGTCGAGCTAATCCCCCCCAAACATTGAGTCAATGTCCTCAGAGTTCAGGTGCTCCTGAACCACAGGTCAGCAACTCCATCAACTTCAGCTTCCACACATTTGTATCCGACTTGTCCTTTCTCCGGTGCCCTGGGAGTCTTTGGCATACTTTGACTTTTGTCATCTTACGAGCTGCCGGTACTCTCTTCTGCTCTCTTCATATCAGGTCCTCGGTCAGATTCGTAATCAAACCCAAATTTACCCAATTTCTGTTACCAATCAGGATGAAGCAGATCATGTGCAGAACGGCTTGAGTTGCGCTTCTGATTATGAACAACAACAAAGAAGGTCGAACGAAGACGGCAAACGTTACTACGCCTCATCGAAGGCAGCGCAGACCAGATCTACTCCTTCCTTTCACAATAAAAGCCCTCGACCTATAATATTCACAGGGAGGTAATTCACATTTTCGAGTCGTTAAATCGCCAACGCCCCGCTGTGAAAAGGCCTTTATCCCCCTTTTCCACTGCATGGTTGGTTTAGAATCACCCTCGGCGTAGGTGAGCATCAGACTAGCGATCTATCTGATGGTCTCGTTTACTTATCAAGATCGTATGGATGCTTCAGTATTAAACTGAGACCAGTTAAAAGTTCCTCAGAGCACACAATTATTAGGAAACACACACACAGAGAGAGATCGCCTCCCCAAAGCTCGTTCACATCATCACCTGCCTGCTGTGTGTGTTTACTGATGCTAACCAGAAGAAAAGAGCCTGATGAGCCTGATCTTCATACAGATAAACATCACCTGTATGAAGGTGTGAATCACTTTCTGTACACCTGGGGACAGATTTCAACCTGCCCGACGCCGCTCGTGTTCCTCTGGACGTCTCTGAACGACGCACAGTCGTTCACCAGTGTGTACGTAACACATGAATACCGAGCCTCACGCTGACACAAACACACCGGGACGAACACTCAAGCATTCACAGACACACACATGTAGGATTCTGGGTTCACCTGAACCTACGCAAGTCCCTAGACACACACACACACACACACACACACACACACACACACACACACACACACACACGTGAAAGCAGTGTGTGTGGTAATCAGAGGGGAGCGGCAGGCTGCGGTTTGTGGCTCTCAGTCTAATTAAATGCTAATACGGCAGCCGATCGTGGCTGACTGCAGCTAAACAGAGGCCTGATTGCAGGTTAATTCTCTCTCTCTCCACTTCTCTGTCTCGATGTCTCGATGTCTCTCTGTCGACCCTTTGCACTCCGCGGTCCTAACCATCCTGTTTGCAGGTTAACTGTCTTTCCACCTTAAATTGCCTTTTAATCACCTTTTTCTCCTCTCCTTTATTTCCACTCCTTTTGCTCTTTTTGTTTCACTCTTTCACGTCAGTTTGTCTCTTCCGCTGACAGGACAGGAAGTGTGTTCTCACGGTTGCAGAGCATCAAGTGAAGTAATAAAACCAGGACGAACACGGGGCTGTTGTTTACGCGTGAAATCACTTTGAATTACTCTTCGTGGCTGACTTTGAAGACCGGGACATTTGGCATTATCGCCATATAATTGAGGATGTTCTCTCACGACCTTTGTAGCTAAAATGATTGTGCTGTTATTTGTAGGCATCCCGCAAACATTGCACGTAGTCCACGTCGTCATGAACCAGGAAGTATTTCAACTGCAGGAAGCCGCACGGTGCGTGTCAGACAGGAACGCCTCTTCCTCCGCTGCTCGTGCCTCGTGTGAAACCAGAAGTCGACGTTGACTTATTTATTTGTTCAGCTTAATGTACTACTTTGCCATTTCAAAAAAAGTTATAATGTTAAGATGTATCAGAAAACAAGAAAAGCCGAACTAGAAAACAAAATCGTATGAACGAAATATTTTCAAAAAGCAGATGAGGTATAAAAAAAAGTAAAGACTTGTGTGAAACAAGTTCATCATGCAAATACAAATGAAATGAGGAGGTACATTAAGAAAACATATGAAGATCCACACATTATATAGAATGTTCTATACATGCAGGATGATTTCTCTCCTTTAGTATGAGACTTCATTGCTTTTAGCAACGTGGAACGAATAAACTTACTTTGCTCTTATGAACGAGCTCCGATTGAGTAATAACAGTGAACAGCAATGCATTCATACTGTAGAGATCTATGCCGACGTTATCTCACTCCTCACTGTCTCCTTGGCAGAACAAGTAAAACACAAATCACAGCTTCTGCTCACGTCTCTCTGTCCCTGACATCAATTACAGTTTGCTGTTTTTCCTTTCTGTTCTCACATCTCTTCAGACGATCAGCAGACAGAACACACACACACGCACACACACGCGCACACACACACACACACACACACACACACCTTATGTATGTGTAATCGAGCAGCACAGGTGTCAGATTTCACAACTCTTGGTGACAGACTGACAGCTGATCTGATTCTCCACATTAAATGTAAAACATGAAAAATCTAAAGTGTCTCATCACCTGTCTGATATAAAGCAACGTCCAAACATCCATCCGTCTTAAAGGAGAAATCTCCCTCAAAGTCATAATCTTTACAGTAATGTGCTTTATTCCAGAAGTTTGGGAAATGTTGCAGAAATTCGATCTCGTCTGGTAGCATATAGACGTCTGTGAGAACATGACTCTACTTCTCTCTTGATTTATTACCTCAGTAAACATTGTAAACATGAGTTTATGTCTCAATCTCTAGTTTCAAGTCTTCTTCAACACAGCATGATGTTCATTTAGTACATTATGGTCCATTTAGAGTCAAACAGACCATAAAGCAGGGGATGCTTTTGGGCGGGGCTTACTGTGATTGACAGGTCGCTGTACACGTCTACGTCACTCCTCCACATTCCAAATATGGTCACGTTCTTTCATTGGCTCCAAAAGAACCCAACATGGCGAAATCGCCAAAGGCTTCATGACATCAGTCCACAAACCAATGGACGACGTCACGACGTCTACGTTTACTTCTCATATACCGTCGATGGATTTTACCTAAAACTAACCAAGTAGTTGTTTTTGCAGAAACACCGCAGGCGCACTGAACGCGTGTGTTGCAGGAGACACAAAAAATCCCCAAAAATGAGCCGCTGTATGAGGATACGTTGCAGATGCATATTTTATTGCATGCATTCGAGTGCAACTTGATCTCACCGGAAGACACGCAAATAACAGCTTTTCACGCGTCTTTTAACGCCACGTTGTTCACGTGAAACGATTATGTTTAGCCAGCAAAACCACGGTAAGTTTCACATTATGGCTGTGCTTAAAAGAAGTACCGTACTCATTAAAACATGTCTGAAACAACGTAACAGCAAACACCCTTCACAAATGCCACAAACGTAACTTAACAAAACAAAACTATTCAGGACACTGGTCTCAACTCCTGTTTGTTTGCACATCTTCATAAATTTGTTTTCCCATTTTATCGACAACGACATGAAGCAAAACCACTGCGCACGTAAAAAAAATGGCCTCAGGCAGCAACGGTACGACGCTAAAAGCTGTGTTTGAGCAAGTAATGGTTTCAATGTTTCCGGGAGGATTTCTTTCTCCTCTCAGGCTTGTTCTTGTTCATTCTGATCTTCCCATTAATCAGGTGGTGCTGCTGCTGCTGCTCGGGGAGACTAATTGAGGCTGAACTTCTTCGTGTGAGTGTGTGCTGCTGTAATTCTCTGCTTGTAAGAACCGAATGTTCTCACAAAAAGGAAAAAATGAGGAATGAGGAGTTCTTCTTTTTTCCTGGCCCCTCACTTCCTTAAGCGGCTGATTTGGGACAAAAACTTGGGTTTATGGTGAAGAATAGAACTCGGATAACTTTTAGGCTGAGGTTATATTTTATAGGCGTATGTTTCTGTTTCTGAGTGTTTGTATCGGTGCGCATGATACAGATATTCGTCCCAGAATGTTTAAACTCTGCAGAAGCCGTGTTTTCCCTCCCAAAAGTCCTGGCTTTTTGGTGAACTTATGAGGGACGGTGTGAAGTATGAGCATGCATCAGATATAGTTATAGCTGGTCAAGTAATGAGATGTCATGTGTTGTAGGAGGATCGGGAACATCAGGCTTCATCAGAGGAGGTATGGAAGGAGCGTGAAGGGAAGGAAGCATGAGAGGACAGCAAATAGAGAGGAAGAGACAGGAGGACGGAGGGACAAATGTAATGGATGCTGGAGCAAAGGTGGAGGGAGTAAAGACAGAGGGGATGAAGAGTGGACGGGAAGAGGAAGCTAGGAGAAGAAAGGTGAAATGGAGGAGATGAGAACTGAGGAATTAAAATGCTCGTTACTCTTGTCTTTTATCTCTCCTTCCTCTTCCATTCCCCCCTCCTTCCCTTCATTGCAACATTACTCAAATTCTGCGTCTTCATCCCTGCTGTCAAGTCACATGGAGGACAAAGAGGGAGACAAAGGAAACGCATACACACAAAAACAAAATAGGCTTCGGAGTTCAAGTACATCTTATAACTCAAAGTCGTGTTTTTAATGAAAAACACGGCGAAAAGATTTCTGCCCGCAGGAGTTCTGCAAATGTGGCTGCATTAATGTATCGTACCATAAAATGAAGGCGTAAAGATGCATGAAGCCGATGTCACAGATATTAGTTATAGAGGGAGGAAGGAGAAAGAGGGGGGGGGGGGGGGGGGGGGTCTCTGGTGAGCCTCTAAGTTGGAGAGATGACCCAGAAAAGTCAGTCGTCCAAAACTGACTGCCAGCAAACGAGGTCTATTGTACAGCGAGCAATGAGGAGGTGAAGGCTGCAGGTGTTCATGAAGGCGGCGTGTTGTATTCCGGAGCACTAACAACGCTTCTGGTTGTTCTTTCAAATGCAGTGTTTCACGCCAGGATGTGGAAAATTAGCACCATGTAGCGGTACTCACAGCGGAACCCTCCGGTTCTGCCGGGTGAAGACAATGCGGAAGTGTCTTAAAACATTCTCTCTCGTGTCCTCTGGTTGTGTAGAAGTCTATGAGAAAATGACTCTACTTCTCTCTTGATTTTCAAGTCTTCTTCAATACAGCATGACGTTCATTTAGTACATTATGGTCCATTTAGAGTCACACAGACCATAAAGCAGGGGATGCTTTAGGGCGGAGCTTACTGTGATTGACAGGTCACTTTCACTACCAGAGCCGTATACGTCATCTCTACGTCACTCCTCCGCAGTCCCAATATGATCACTTTTGTATACTGGTTCCAAAAAAAAACCAAGATGGCGACGGCCAAAATCCAAGATGGCGACAAGGTTTCAAAACAGCTGTCCACAAACCAGTGGGTGACGTCAATACGACCACATCCACTTCTCTTATACTGGTTATGAACCAGACCAGAAACCAGTAATTAAATAACAGCAACATTGACAGCAGCGTGATGTGCCACCAATCGCAGAGCAGCGACACACGTTGCCATTTCCCGTGCACTTTACTGCTCACGCTCAACATTCTTCTTCTACGGTGACAACGAGGGCACATGAAGATCCAAACAGATGTTCCGCAGGAGGAGATGCAGACAAGGAATAAGATGGAGGAGGATACAAGGCTGGAGGGAGGTGGAAAATGAAAGCGTGGCCAGAAGACGTGAGTCTGAATGGTAACAGGCCCCGGCTGTCCCGACAGGCTGCTTTGTGCCAGACTGAGAGCAGGAAGTCAAGTTGTCATGTGGGCTTCGAGCGGAGACAAAGCCACACGAGACGAGCTCTTCAAACATACCCTCACATAATGAACGAGAGTGTGATTTCATTCTTAATGCCGCAGCCGGTTAACATCCGTGCTTTGTGTGGTAATGACAGGAAAATCACCGAGAGGCAATTTTGAAGGCGTAGATCTGCCGAGCTCTGACAGCCGCCTCCCACTGGCCCCGATGGCAGGTTGAACCCTCCCTTCCTGCTCGGGCTGCTTGCAAATTCTTCTGATGCGAATGTCAGTTTGTAATGCAATAGAGATATTCGTTAAGAGAGGGTCTTTGGTCATTTTTCATCCTCTCCCTCTGCCTCTGTTTGTGTCTTCCGCTCCTCGTCTTCTTCACGCCTTTTGTTAATGTTCCTCCTTCCTTCTTACATTTTCCTCTCCACTACTCTCCTACGTCTCCTCTCCCCGTGTCATTCGTCTTCTCATCAGCCTCTCCCGACCGCACCTCTCCTCTTCAGCCTTCACCTCTCATCGCCTCTCATTTTCATGGCTTCTCCTTCACCTCCTTGTGTTCATCTCTCCTACTTACCTCTCCTTACACTCTCCTCTCTCCTTTCTTGCGTGGAGACCCCTTGTATTGCAATTCATCAGTGAAACCCTCGTTGGTGAAATGCTGGTAATTCGATTTTTGTAAGTTGAAGTTGGAAGTAGAGAGACGCTTTAATGAAAGTGAGTTTGCGTAATCATCTGATGTGATTGCCAGGCCTCTTTAATGAATATAACAGTTATAATTTGCTCACATCACGCAGGCGTTTCTTTGCTGTGTCGCTAAATAATTCCAACGTCAACGTGCGCATCATCTCTAATTTAATTTTCGGTGTTATTATCATGTAGGAGAGCGCATTAACACGTGCAATGGGGTGACACGATCTCTGATCAGCTGCAGAGAACATCCCCCTCTGCGGAGGGAGATTGGAGTGGGATGTCGGAATAATACAAATAAATCATCTCTTGATGGGCACAGAAAGGATCGATTGCGTCGCTGGACTGGAAACATTTCCTGAAGTACTTGGTACTCAGGTTTTATCAGTCGGTACCTCAAAGGAGCAGCATGCGGCATTTAGGGAGATCTATTTGCAGAAAGGGAATATATCATTAGAAAGTATGTAACCACCAGCATACAGCCACAGAGTCGGCGTCGAGAGGAGGGTGGGGTGGATGGATGGGCTCCTGTTTCCTCCCAGCACGTCAACGGTCGCGTCCTGTAACTCTGACCTCGTCATTTTAAACCGAGGCGTGATCGCTCCCGAAACCAAACGAAGTAGTTTGTCCGACTGAACCTCAAACTGTCGGATCGGTTTCAGAAAGCACAGACTAACTTTGATAAGTGCATCCGAGCACAAACTCATTCATTGTGATGTTTCACATCTGAACCATGGAAATTCTGAACTTTATTTCTTCTAAAAGTTACTTTTTAACGTGCAAAATGTTTCCCATTTCTTGTTGCAGCACACTCTATGGTTTGCAGCCTCACACCTGTTAACAAAGTGTCTCTGACTCAAGAATCACAACAAAGAAAGCAGCACGGCAAGCTGTCGTCTGATCCACTGAACATTAAAACCAGAACAGCTGTTCGGCTTTCAGGGTGTATAAAGCACTATGGGGGGGTCGATGAAGCTAACTTTGAAAATAACTTGTTATGGTTGCTGCTTGTAAAAAAAACGATCAAATACAGAACATTGTTTGTGTAAGATATTCTGGAGGAGGCGTCCTCACACACATGGCGTCCACTTGGCATCAGGAGCTCTTCTGGAGCCCATTTCTAACATCATCGAGTCATCGTTTAGTATTCACAGCAGCAGTTCCATTTGCACAAAGTCCTTGCTCAGACATTTTCTTCATTTTGAAAAGTCCTTGCTGGAGCCTCTTCAGACAGTTATTCCTCCCCTCTGCCCTGCGGACTCAACACAGACTTTGGCCAGAATAAATCAGCACAGTGCCGGCTGTAACAGAGGATCGAGGACTATGTTGTGTGCGTGTGTGTGTGTGTGTGTTCTTGGTCAAAGATCCAGCCAAGATCATGTTAAATTGATTTCATTGGAAGCACACCCCTTAAAGTGACTTGTTCTCGTCTCAGCAACACAGTAAAACGTTCCAGTCATGGCTCCCGAGCAGAGGAGAGAGAACCAGGACACGGAAAGCCCAACGACTGGAATTTATATTCAAATGAATGAATTTCATCAAGGAAGGTTTACTAAGTACGTCACAAAGACGCATTCATCTGTTAATCTGAGCAGAAGCCTCTTCAGTGTATCTGGATGTTTATTCGCATTCACTCCAGGTCCGGTCAGGCTGTTCTGTAGTAACTATAGTATCCCAGGAAAGCAACTCGCTTGTGATAATCGTGAATAAGGGAGAGGCCGGGGTGAAAGGGTGACTCCATGAACAGCGGACATTCACCCAGGAGGCCGTTGTTCGTTATATGAAACCAGAAGTCAACGTTGACGTATTAGTCACATAACTTCTGTACTTAAAGTGTCAATCTCAAAGATATTTGTTTAAATAATTGTCTGTTAAGTCACTGTCTATCGCCAAAGGGGGTAACACAATGGTGAACGAGCTTCTGGCCGACTCATGAAAGTATTGCAAGATTTATATATTTGCAGTGTCACGAACTGGGTGCCTGTAGTGACATTCCCAGAAGAAATGCTCGATTATAGTTTTTCTCCATTGCATACATGCATAAAATTGATCTATGCTCAAAATCTTTGTCTTCTAGATGTGACTCAAACATTGTAACTAAGCACCTGAATGACCTCAAATAGGTAGAAAACAGAGCGACGCACAAATACGCTGCTACTTTATTGGGGTATTCATTGAGAGCATCTCTGTGAGAAGTCAGAGTGTGATCTAACGTCTCCTGGTTATGAACTACGTCTTTAGAAACGTCTTTAGATCAAGTGGGAGAAGAGAGTTTATTTTATGCTCCTTTGTCTCACAGTGAAGACAAATACAAGCGTAGTAATTCTCTTGGAAATGCGTTTGTTGTATTGCTTCAGCGACAATAGTACTTAATGTTTGGAGGAGCAGAAATATGGGACCACTCTCTCTTTCCTCACTTTTATTACCAGACTTTAGTGACGCTGTCAGCGTCTCACTTTATCTCTCTCTATCTGTCCCTCTTCTCTCTGTCTCTACTTCCTGTCGCTCGCGCTGTCTCCTTATGTTTAGTTCTCCTTTGTCTCTTGACGGGAAGGAGGATGCAGGGAGGGAAGGAGGATGCAGGGAGGGAAGGAGGATGCAGGGAGGGAAGGAGGATGCAGGGAGGGAAGGAGGATGCAGGGAGGGAAGGAGGATGCAGGGAGGGAAGGAGGATGCAGGGAGGGAAGGAGGATGCAGGGAGGGAAGGAGGATGCTGGGAGGGAAGGAGGATGCAGGGAGGGAAGGAGGATGCAGGGAGGGAAGGAGGATGCAGGGAGGGAAGGAGGATGCAGGGAGGGAAGGAGGGAGGGAAGAAGGATGCAGGGAGGGAAGGAGGATGCAGGGAGGGAAGAAGGATGCAGGGAGGGAAGGAGGATGCAGGGAGGGAAGGAGGATGCTGGGAGGGAAGGAGGATGCAGGGAGGGAAGGAGGATGCAGGGAGGGAAGTCGAAGGCCGACTGAGGCTCAGCCGAAGTCCTCGCAGTATTACAAATTCATGACTGCTTCACAATCTGTGGCCACATTTCATATTTTACTCTACATGTTTAGAGTGATACAGAGTGACTTAAGTAGATCAAAAGCGCATTAGGTAATGCCTGGTTCAGGACTGTCAAAGGACTATACGGGAGAAATCAGATGTTCACCTGAAGACTACGTAATGTCTCAAGACTTCACTGCTGTGAATGAGAGAAACCTGTGATTTTCTGATTGCTTCATGGCAGTTACGTTCCAATGCATAAAACATCAAACACAACAGATGATTTGTGTCGAGACAGACGCTCTGCATTGCGTTGGTCACAGCAGCAGTGAATACTTCAGAGCACGCTGAACAGCAATGATGTAAACGAACCTTTTTGGTTCTTGAAAAGTAGTTCCAGGCTCAGAGGTGGAGCGGTTAAGATCCCCGGGCTGCTTCAGTCCATATCGATGTGTCCTTGGCAAAAGACTGAACCCCAAAATGCCCCCGAAGGCCGTGTATGAATGGGTGTGAAAGACATGGAGTGAAAAAAGCAATTTGAGTGGTTGGAAGACGAGAAAAGTGCGACACAAGTCCATTTACCATTTACCATTAAATTGGCCACAACCATTTCAGTCTCCTGGATTTTTCTCTACAATGTTGACATTTAAGGTTTTGAGTGAAATCTCTCAACAACTGCACCATCATTTTACCCACAAGATTCATGGAGCAATAACTGTGGTGCTCCCTTAACTTCTCCATACCGCAGTGCTCCTGTCAGGCTGAATGGCAGCCTCAGGTATACTTTGTGTTTCGTGATACTTGGCTAATGTTAGCATGCTAATACTCCAAATGTATGAAATATAAGAATCATTCAAGTGCCACGTGTGTGTGTGTGTGTGTGTGTGTGTGTGTGTGTGTGTGTGTGTGTCTATAGCACACAGCAGGTCAAACTCAGTGCAGCAGGTTGAAAGGTCGTTAATGAACCGATGACGAATGAAGAATTTTGTGACAGAAATGTACAATCGATGCATCAGGTTTAACCAGAGCATTGTCAGCTGCAGGCCCCCGATCGATAACTCCCTCACGTCATCAGGACGCTTCATTTACCCGAAGTGGAGGCGATGGAAAGCATCCTCTCCATCCAATTTGCCGGGGACACGTTCTGTGGCAGCAAGGAGGAAGAAGTGATGGTGTGATGGCAATTCATGACCACACAAACACACACCTGCATGAAACACTTCCTCTGAACCAGATACACCTTGATTCTTAAGGGTTACAACAATTAGATGTGTGTGTTTTTGGAAGAAAAGGTGTCCGTTCAATGCCAAACAGAGGCGTGACTGAAACAAGAGAACGGTTTCATGCATTAGATGTTGCTCGACAGGCGTACACTTTTCCATATTTCTACGTTCTAGCATCAGACATAACATCAACATGAATCCAACTGTGTCCTCGAGCAAGGCATTCAACCCCTGGCTTCCCTCTGCAAGCCTGCAACTGTACCTGTTACAGCAGCTGTTCAGAAATAGCACGGTGTACTCAGTAAAAGCCTTCATTTGGAGAAAGGTTTAAAAAAAATAAAAATAAATGCTTGTCTACCAACAAAGTAATTAGCTCTGACTCTGTCTTCCAGCTCCGCTTTGCCCGGCGCCGGCGGTGCCAAGAGGTTTCTAAAAGCAGCCTTCATCTCCAGCCTCAGTAATCACTCATCATCGGCTGCAGCACCTCCGCCAGAAACTCATTTTTCAAATAAACGCTGCTCTTTCGGCGCTTAAGGATCCTCTCTCCTCTATCTTGCTCTCACAACCGCCTCACGGCAGATTCTCTCTCTCATTCTGTAAAGAATGGGCCGACGGTGACGGAGCAATTTCACTCAGTGGATATTACAGTACATCCATTTAATTTGATTTAACCATTTATTCATACGCGGCGGGTTCGGACGTGCACCATTGCCTGCCCACTTCACAGCAAAGCTTCATTTTTGACTCAGGGACAGGATGGACTCGAGGTTTCACCCGATGATGACACAAGGAATCGAGGGATGATTTGCTGCTCGTAATAATAACAATAATAATGTGAGTGAGTAGATGGAAGCAGAGGAAACGCAGTAGCTGTAATGTGTGCATTGATATTAAGGAGGATGAAATCCTTCAATGTATTCTGTACCTCACCCCCAGAAAGATCTTTAGACTTCTTCTCCCAAACACACTAAATCAGGTCACGCTAAAACACATCCTGATGTTTCATCTTCTGTTCCCATGTCACCCAGAGGAGATGGGGGGGGACGTTTGTGAAGTTGAGAGTTTTCAAATAAAAAAGGCATCCCAAGGAGAGAGCACTGACATTGTTAGGTCACTGTGCGAGAAGTGGAGTGTATTTATAGTGCCGTCAGGAGGTTTGAATAAAATCCTGCACCAAACGTCGGCTGTGGTGGTTTGTTGTTTGTGTAGAGAGGTGGAATAAATATAGAAATTACCATTTTCTATCTCTCCACATCCTTGAAAGAAGACGTCCTTGCCATTAAACACAATCTGCACATCTTTGCGAACACAAGTCTTCGTCTTTCCTCCGTTTGCCCCTCAGCCGGGATGTTCTTCTGCCAGTGAATGTGATTCAAAATGTCATTGATTGCTTAAGTAGTCCAGACACCCCATGAATCAGTCTGTTTATGGTCCCGGGGAGTCAAAGGTTCATGGGAGTTCTCTTCCTACTCTCTTGGAATCATAATCTGTTGTGCAGCTGATTTCATCAGTAAAATACGACCGGAGAAGACAAGCTTCCCGGAGAAGACAAGCTTCCCGAAGAAGACAAGCTTCCCGAAGAAGACAAGCTTCCCAAAGAAGACAAGCTTCCTGGACAAGACAAGCTTCATGAAGAAGACAAGCTTCATGAAGAAGACAAGCTTCCCGGAGAAGACAAGCTTCCCGGAGAAGACAAGCTTCCCGAACAAGACAAGTTTCCCGAAGAAGACAAGCTTCATGAAGAAGACAAGCTTCATGAGGAAGACAAGCTTCATGAAGAAGACAAGCTTCATGAGGAAGACAAGCTTCATGAAGAAGACAAGCTTCATGAGGAAGACAAGCTTCATGAAGAAGACAAGCTTCATGAGGAAGACAAGCTTCATGAAGAAGACAAGCTTCATGAGGAAGACAAGCTTCATGAAGAAGACAAGCTTCATGAAGAAGACAAGCTTCCCGAAGAAGACAAGCTTCATGAAGAAGAAAAGCTTCATGAAGAAGACAAGCTTCATGAGCAAGACAAGCTTCATGAAGAAGACAAGCTTCATGAAGAAGACAAGCTTCATGAAGAAGACAAGCTTCATGAGGAAGACAAGCTTCATGAAGAAGACAAGCTTCATGAGGAAGACAAGCTTCATGAAGAAGACAAGCTTCATGAAGAAGACAAGCTTCATGAAGAAGACAAGCTTCATGAGGAAGACAAGCTTCATGAAGAAGACAAGCTTCATGAGGAAGACAAGCTTCATGAGGAAGACAAGCTTCATGAAGAAGACAAGCTTCATGAGGAAGACAAGCTTCATGAAGAAGACAAGCTTCATGAGGAAGACAAGCTTCATGAAGAAGACAAGCTTCATGAAGAAGACAAGCTTCATGAAGAAGACAAGCTTCATGAAGAAGACAAGCTTCCCGAAGAAGACAAGCTTCATGAAGAAGAAAAGCTTCATGAAGAAGACAAGCTTCATGAAGAAGACAAGCTTCATGAGGAAGACAAGCTTCATGAAGAAGACAAGCTTCATGAGGAAGACAAGCTTCATGAAGAAGACAAGCTTCATGAGGAAGACAAGCTTCATGAGGAAGACAAGCTTCATGAAGAAGACAAGCTTCATGAAGAAGACAAGCTTCATGAGGAAGACAAGCTTCATGAAGAAGACAAAAATGAAATGAATGTCCACCAAAAGTGAGGCTCGTGTGTATTTGATTTTTACTAATTGTGGAATACTAACAGCCCACATGCACAATCATCTCCAGCACTGGCATTAAAACATGCCACAAAAATGCCGTCGCAGTTAAAGATGTCACGAATTGTAATATTATTAAAATCAAGTTTCCATGCAACAAAAAGTGAAAAGTGTCCTCGTAGCATTTTATTTGATATTTTCCCAAAAGAGTTTGTTCAGGTCAATCTTGTCTTTTCGACAGGAGCAGAGACTAGAGCTAAAAAGAACAAAGAAGAGTTTTTACTGTGCTTAAAAAAAACGATGAAAGAACTTTATCTTAAGCCCTATTCGCACAGGACGAGTACCACCATGGGACCTCATGTGATTTAGGGTCTCCATGGGGCTCCATGCTGTGTAGCAAGATGAGCTCCTGAATTTGCAGCCAAAATGTCAAAACTTTCGTTCGAAATTTGTGACGAAGCCTCGATCATTCAAATGTGTGGAGAAATAAAAACACAACGAATCACAGCGATGCTGACGCAAGCGTCAGTTAGTACTTTGCCGTGCTGAGTTTTGACGGCAGATTGAAACTAAGATCCCAGACGACCTCTTGAATTATTACAAATGACTACATCATCAGATAATACGAGTCATTCGTGAACATGGCTCCACTGTTCAGTTACAGTAAATGGATCTGCACAACACAGGCTTCGACATGTGTTTACCTGCAGTCGTGTGTAGACAACGTGACCTCACACAAGTATGTGAAATGACCACGACCTCTTATTACGGAAACTATTTAGGTTTCGGCAACAAATCCACTTGATTCAAGGTTTAGGAAAGAAAAGATCTTGGTTTGTGTTTAAATAACTTTAGTACCCGCTTTACTTTATGTCGAGAAAATAAGTAGAAACAATCGAGGCCTCTTCACACGCCTCAAATCACCATCATACTTTGCCTCAAGTTGAGTAGAATCTTAATCAAATAGAGACGCTGGGAATAATAAAATAAATAAACAACATACACAACTACAAAAGCAAAGCGATCTCAAATGAACTTAAATCTATCAAGTAAAGAAAAGAACGTAAAAGCATTCTTGTCTCGTAGAAGTTTCAGTGACTTCCAAAGGATCCTTTCGTATCTTTCTTATTTTACAATAACTCAACGTTGAGTTATTTTACAATAACTCAACGTTGACTTTTGCTTTGACACTGTTTGTAGACATTTATCGTACATTCTCAGGGGACATGAGCTAGAACATGTTCTGTGCTGTATAAACACAGAACATGTCTGTGTCTGTGTTTTAAATCATGTCGGGCAGAAAGTGTGACGAAGCTTTTCTGTCTTCCTGTCCGTCGCTGTGTTGGCCGGATCGGTTGGCTGAATGGGGAGCAGCTATTTTTGTGTCTGCTCTGCGTTCATTAATATCTCTCTGCTGGGAGACGAACTAATGAGTCCTGGCCCTCTGATCGCTTCATCACAACTTCTGTGCGTCACGGCAGACACTTTTTTTGTGCTTCATCACAGTGGGCGCTCCACAGTCGCCACTAACAGAGTGGGCTGTTTGAGAGTCGAGTGGGATTTCACTGTCTTCAGTGCACACGCGCATATTTACACGTCTAACAACAGTGTGTAGATGCTATGATTACAAAAACAATTCACTGTGATGTAATAAATGGTTCTAAACTCAATTCAGCCCAAAATCAAAACGACATATTTTGACAGACTAGTTATCGATCTGGATGTCCAACATAAAAACTACATGGCGCTCGGCTTGTGGTGCTTGAAGCGCCAAAATAAAACATTTGAAAAACCCAGAAATCATGACAACACGCTACGAGCATCGACTGCTGCAGTCGCCTATTCTTGGTTTACCGCGTCGTCATGTTGTTTTTTCGCAACCAATAAATGGAAGTTGCCATATTTGTAATTAGGAGGAGTGACGTAGAGACACCGTATACGTCTCTGGTAGCGGCAGAGACCTGTCAATCATAGTAGCCCCGCCCTAAAGCATCCCCTGCTTTATGGTCTGTGTGACTCTAAATGGACCATAATGTACTAAATGAACATCATGCTGTATTGAAGAAGACTTGAAACTAGAGATTGAGACATGAACTCATGTTTACAATGTTTACTGAGGGAATAAATCAAGAGAGAAGTAGAGTCATTTTCTATAGACTTCTATACAACCAGAGGAGTCGCCCCCTGGTGGACACTAGAGAGAATGCAGCTTTAACACATGAAGCATTGGCTTCACTCGACAGAACCGGAGGTTGCTGCTTTAGTACGAGGGAACATTTGTATTTTCAATTTTGGGGAACTGTCCCTTTAACTGTCGCAACCTACGTAAGTCACTTAAACATAATTACATTACCAAATAAAGGCTACTCATCTTAACCCAAACCACAACCTTTTTCTTAACCTCACCAAGTTGTGTTGCCTAAAGAGCAGGTTTTACAGGCGCACTGATCGTTGGTGTTGGACAAAAAAATAAGAATTACCGTTTTCTAAAACCATCGCAAGAGGATACGCAGAATGAGAGCATTTCTACGACGGCCGTGGTCTGCAACGATTTTTGAGTCTCCGAACCTGAATTAGTCATTAAAGTTAGAAAACAGTTCTGTGTCTGAGGGCTAACATCTGTTTTATCTGCCGAAAGAATAGTTCATACGCTGCAACAGTGAGTCGTGTCCCAAAAGGACATGAGCAGCTGAGCGCAGAACGCAGAACGCAGAACGATGAGTACGAGATGCTGATAGAACGAGACGCAAAGATGCACACAGGCAGAGAAGAAGAACGCATCGCAGGTCTCACTCGTGGAAAGCGAGGCACGTTAGAAATGTTGTGAATGAGAGAAAGTGTCAATCTTCTGCATTTTTATCTGTTACCCTGATTGGCTGCTGAGATTGCCTTTCACTCGGCGGCAGAAGACGCATGTTGCATCGGATTGAACTGAACTGAGATAAAATCCACTCAGCGCCGCGAAAGGGTCGCTGAGAAGCAGAGTGGCTCGTGTGTCTGCAGCCATTATCCACTTGCTACATTAGTTACGTAACTCCGCCTCAATACGCCACCAGTGACAAGAGGTGACAGCAGGTCACACACACACACACACACACACACACACACACAAGCTGTTGCGGAAAACAACACGCCTCTGTGTAAAATGGCTCTCAGCGTAAGGTTCGGGGACATTTGTGATGTGCCGATATTGTTCCGGAGGTCTTGTTTAGTACACAGCGCAGTCGGAACATCTCAGTCGGGTTTTTACTGCAGTTTGTGACACTCTGTGAGATGCAGTGTGCGCGGCTCGGGTAGAAATCATGGATGATTTAGAGGTGCATGCCCGAAAGAAAAGGACACATTTCTGGTCAGAAGGCAGAACACGTCTACTGTTGAACATTGTGAAATCCTTGAACAGCAACAGGTTTTTGGATATGTGCAAATATGGCAACGGTGACCTTTTGAGGACGTGTGGTTGAAGGAATGATGGTTGAATGAGTCACAACTTCATATGATTGTTGTTATTATTATCCCAGCCGTAGGATGCACATCATTGGCGTTTTACGTTAATCGGAGTACAGCTGCGTGTTAATGGGGAATATTAGTGGAATATTCATTTTCATTAGCTGTAAATAGCTTTGTATGAATATTGTCTTTTTTGAAATAAGAGGAAACATAATCATTGTTTTTTTTTTACCAGGTGTCACAACAACAACAACTGTAAGATAGATGACACAGACACACACACACTCATGCACTCACACACTGCATACATATAAGAACACATTACCTGAGCAGACGACTCTTCCTTTACACACAACACAACATGTCATTAGTGGAATGTTGGGACTTCTTGTGAAACACCTTAAAACATCATAAAATCTGAAAACTTTTGACTGAAAAGAAAAGAAGATTTTTTGTCTTACATTATAACTTGTGTTATTTGTCTAAATGTCATATAAAGATTCAATGTATTTTAATGTAAAGCAATTGAAGTCGCATTTTCTGTATGAAAGCCGCCTTACATTCCAACACAACGTATTTTCTCCTGGATTATGTTGTTATGATTTCATTGGGTACGAATATATTGCGACTTGATTATTTATTATCTGGCTTGATTATACCTGGTTTAATTAGTTGAAATGACTGTCTTTTAGAAGTGTCACCCCCTCTGGACGTTAGGCGCATTGAGCCTATCTTCTCTTTTTTGACAGTCAAAGAGAGTCGGCGTGTCTGAGCCCCGGTGTGGTAATTGTGCAGACGTTCAGAGTCGCCCGCAGACTGAAGCCCGTCATTCTGTTCATCTGTCTTCCAGTGTGAGGGAGCTCACAGACAGCTTTAAGGACTGAAGCGTCCACCAGTTTCATTCGTGTCATCTGTGTGTTTCTGTGGCTTGGCTGAGTGTTACAGACAAATGTCATGTTTCATGAGAAGTCTGACTCTGTGCAGACCTTTGGCTGTTGAGGCTGATGAGTAAAGCAGATGTGGTTGCCTGTGAATTCAGACGCAGGGTCAGGACTTTTGTTTTTCAACTCAACCTTTGTCTGTGGCTGTCCAGGTTGCTCACTGGGTCTCACAAGCATTAAAAGTGCAGCCTGCCCCAATTGTTGCATTGCTTGTAATCTGCAGAGTTTTAGGCTTATGTCGCTCTAAAGCTCAGCGTAAATCCGTCTGAATGACAGCGTCAGGTAAATGAAAACGGTCAATGCTGGTGTGCACTGCGTACACGTGAAGCCACTTTCTTTGGGACGACATAATGTTAAAAATGAAAGTTAGGTTTAGGAAAAAAAATCATGGTTTAGGCAACAAAAGCAACAGTTGGGTCACTCTGACTGTTGCTTCATCACATAGATGCATTTCATTTGTGTTTCCACCACAAATAAGGCTCCTAATTGACTTTCCATTGGCATTATTTTCGTCCTCAGGAAGAAAGAAAACACGAAAAAGAAAGACAATTTGTGTCCCTGTACACCAACCAACAGATTGCATTTCGGTGCTAGTCTGCAAACTGCCATGATGCTGGCCGGACAGTCGTGTAGATGTCTGACAGTGCTGCTGCAGTTCCACAGACTAACACAGGAGATACTATAGAACCAGTGAAGAAGCAGGAGCAGCAACCCAAATGTGCCAACGTCCCACGTGCACGATGGAAATAGCACCGTTCTAGGTCGCCCTTTAATAACTGCAGCACTATCCTCATGCCACTGTGCTGCTGCTGCTGCTGCTGGTGGTGTGTGTGTGTCACTGACTTCTAAAAGCATTTGTCTTTCCATTAGGGTGATTGAAACTGTCTGCGGGCAAAGAGAGAGTACAACATCGTCTGGATTTGATCAGTTGTAACGCAGGATCACAAATACACCTATTTTATTTGATTGAATTTACCTTGAATCCACTCATTTTGTGGATTTGAATGCATTCATTCAGGAAGAACACTCCCAGTGAAACACACGAGGCTCCATCATGAGACGGATTGCATTACCATTTTACAAAAATAGTGTTTGTGTGTGTGCGTCTCTGTCCTCACTGTTAAAGGGAAACAACTGTCCCGTCCTGCCCTAAAAACAAGGTCAAAGACCTCGTGCTGGAGAACTTCATGATAAACCCAACCTCTACGAACACACACACTCACACACACACACACACACACACTCACTCACAGAGGACACCTTGCAGCCAGACAACGGTCTCATTAAGTGTGCCGCGCATCGATTTTGTGGTCAATTTTGCAACAAGATGTATGTCTCCACTCTGAGGAGGACACGGGTGCTCTTGTCCTTGTCCTAATGAGTCCTCATCACTGTGGTCGTCCTTTTTCTGAGGTCACAGCGGGACAAAAACACATAAAAAGCTTTGAATAAACAGTTTATACACTAGCCTGGAGATTCCTCTCAATATTTTTGAAGGAGCTTTTATTTTATTTGGTGGGTAGAAAGCAGCAGCTGAATGTGTCCGTCTGTTTCCCTGCAGTGGACACGGAGGGCAGGAAGCTGAAGGGAGGCATCCAGAGGAGCACGGAGACGGGTCTGGCTGTAGAGATGCCCAGTCGGACCGTCCGGCAGGCGAGCCACGAGTCGATAGAGGACAGCATGAACAGCTACGGCTCCGAGGGAAAGTAAGTAACTCGTCCAACCCTGAGTCTGACTGGAAGCCAGATCCAACACATTTTGATTCACTATGTTTGGTGACTTTTGCGTCTTATTGGAGAGCTGATGATATTGAGAAAGAAAGAGAACAAGGGGCAGCCTGGTGTCCTAAACATTACATTCCCATTCAACAGAACATTGTCGATTACATCTCGGGGGAAACATTTTCTACCAGATTCGGTTTGTTTTTGACGCAACGCAAACACATTTTTAATCTTAGTCCAATGAAGTCTGCGTCAGGAAGAGGTCCGGATGGATGGGTGGCTCAAAGAAACCAGCCCAACATCGAGGCAGTTCATGCAACAGTTCATGCAACAGTTCATGCAACAGTTCATGCAACAGTTCATGCAACAGTTCATGCAACAGTGCATGCAACAGTTTATGCAACAGTTCATGCAACAGTTCATGCAACAGTTCATGCAACAGTTCATGCAACAGTTCATGCAACAGTTCATGCAACAGTGCATGCAACAGTTCATGCAACAGTTCATGCAACATTTCATGCAACAGTTCATGCAACAGTTCATGCAACAGTTCATGCAACAGTTTATGCAACAGTTCATGCAACAGTTCATGCAACAGTTCATGCAACAGTTCATGCAACAGTTCATGCAACAGTTCATGCAACAGTGCATGCAACAGTTCATGCAACAGTTCATGCAACATTTCATGCAACAGTTCATGCAACAGTTCATGCAACAGTTCATGCAACAGTTCATGCATATTCTGACTGAGGTACACACACTAGTGTTAAAAGCACAAGATAAGCGCTTATAGATTATGGATGGACGGATCAAAACTACAGAGAAATCGTTTTTCTTAAAACCGTTTCGGTTTACCGGGAAGCATCGCGGCCGTGGCCTCAACCAAAGCCGATCTTCTCCGGCTAAATTCAAAGGTTAGCAACTGTCTGAATAATGCCGCCGTTACATCATCATATTTTATGATCTCTTGATTCTGCCAAACAAGAAGAGCTGAGCGATAAAACATGTAAATCTCTTCATGCGCTCTCAGCTACGAGCACGACTGCATCGAGGGGAAACTACAGTCGTTAAACTGAGCTGCACCGCAACGTTATTCAAACCGGCAGCAGAGAACCGCCGCTCGTCTTCCGGTCCGCCTGTTTTCCGTCGGCTGCTCGGCCCGCTGATTGAAGAAGCTGCTGTGCCTGTGAATGCACCGCCATGAATCAGCACTTTGTTAGCTAACGCCATCCAATCACACTTACGAGCTCATTGATCGATGGTCCGGGCAATTCGGATCCAGGGAAATGTGTGTGTGTGTGTGTGTGTGTGTGTGTGTGTGTGTGTGTGCTGATGGTGCAAAACAGGAATGGTTTGCAATGTGTGTGTGTGTGTGTGTGTAAGTACAATGAGAATATTTCATTACACACCATCTTTATCCATCATGTGACTATATTACTGTGAGCACATGGGCAGAAATGACACTGTTGACGTTTTATTAGTTTTAAAAAGCTCCACTGTATGTTATTTGTTAGCCCTGGTAATATGGCAACTAAAGCTCGATTTATGGTTTCATGCTCATGTTTAGTACTTTTAAAGGCCCTTACACAACGGGAGCATGAAGAATATGCAGCACACAAATGGGAAATGCGAATATTGAATGTCGAGGGCTTTTATTGTGAAAGAACTGGAGGAGACGATCTGGTCGGCGCTCCCTTTGTCAAGGTTGAAAGGAGTAACACAAATGTATTTGGACGACTGGGTTTCTGTGTTGTTGTTTTAAAACATAAATAGATGCAAATCAACCCGGTCCACACAACGTGATCAGTTCATGCTTTTATTTGCGGTGCGAAAAGCTCCGAAAAATCGAACTTGTTCCGTTTCTTTTTCGCTCCGTAATGTTCGCAAACTGACGTTTAGTCATTTTGCATCTTTCGACTCGGTTAACCCGTTTTAAAACACCTTCATCTGCATTTTCCCTTTTCTCTCCATACGCGAGAGCACGCTTATTTCCCCCAACAGTGGGCGTGGCCTCGGCAGGGTGGAGATTTGTCACTTGCTGCCTTTAAAACAAAAATGACAATCCTGAAAAATCTACTTTAGCATGTATTTATGTACGATGTCATGGTGATGCATGTTTATGGTGCAAAAAAGATAAAGTTGTTGCAGAGTACAGCACTAGTAAGTCCTGTTATTAAGGTACAATGGACCGACAACGAAAAACAAGCAGACTTTAGGTTTTCTTGCTTTGGCTGTTGAACTCAAACAGCCTGAGCATGTGTTCTCATTGGTCCAGTTCATGTTGACGAGGACCGCACGAAAGAAGCGTTCATTCATTCTTCTCAGGTTTTGACAAAACATAAATGCCGAATAATGCAGGACCGTGGATGTGTGTAACAGCGAGCGGTTTCATGCTGAGCGCCACATTCCTGTGAAGCCGCCGTGTAATCCCCCAGATGTGCCGCACACACACCAACATAATCTACAGCTCAGGATTTTATCACCAAGTAATACCCACTCGGCTAATGTTGCTCCACTTATTGCATGTCAGCACACACACACACACACACACACACACACACACACACACACACACACACACACACACGTACATACACACATACACACACACACCTCAGTAGAATTTCTCCCGAATATCTTGATTTAATGATTCCATGAATGATTTACATATTGCAGCACACAGAATGGGACTGTGAAGAGTCATGAACACGCATTGACATAAATAACACACAGCAGCACGAACTGAAGAAAAACTCATGAGATTCCATTAACGTTAATATTAAATAATTGAATGTTCGCTAACGTCTGCATTAATGACTAATCTAGGCTAAGTGGCTCTGCGTGTTAATCATATCGAGGACAGACTGCCTTGTAAATTATATTGCGACGACTGCCGTGTTTGGCCTCCCGCTCTGGAGTCGGTATTTAATGTGAGCCTTTGTGAGCCTTTGTTGCAACAATCTGGTAAATATCTTAACACTTTTTTTCTCCTTCATTTAACGACGACGAAGAAAAGCTGCTTGGTGATTTAGGTCGCAGTCCTTGTGGAGAGACTCGCGCTGTAAAACACAATACACCTGTCTCCTCACGTGCACGCCGGAAGCTCTCATCGGAGCGGAGATGAATCGAGATTGTAAAGTAGAATGAAGGTTAAAGAGATGAGGAAGAAAGGGAAGGAAAGAATTAGAGAGCTGCCATAAGAAACAATAAACACACTCACCAGAGTCAAATTATGGGAGTTCAATAGTCCTGGTCCAGAGTTTTTAACAGAACATTTTTCAAATATTGTACTGTTATGCCACTAACTAATACTAATTAGTGAATTTCCAGGGCGGGCCTGGCCCCTGAGTGGTCCCGGTTGTGTGGTGATGTGGTGATAACCTGTGGGGCTTGTTGGTCAGCTCTTCAGCTGGGAAACCCAAACATCACCAGTCAGAACCATCCGCTCAGCGAGCTGGATCGCAAAATCAACAACAAATCATGATCGTTCATTCAAGAGTCTTCGGTTCCTGTCTCATGACGGACTGAACCCTGTTCTGGATCCACAACAACCAGGCAGCCTCAGCAACGGACACAACACTTCGGTTGATTGTCCTTTTGGACTCCAGAGGGCCCGGGGCCAAACCTGAACATGATGGATCGGCATTGGTTTTCGCCGGAAACAAACGGAAACTTGTAATGAAAGCAGCTAAATGGTATTCAGCCTTCATTGTTCCATGATTTAAACCTGTGCGTTTCCTACTGTGACAAGTCAAAATGTTTAAAAAAAAGGATATTTTTGCTCACAGGCTAATCAGAGAAGTGCCAATCAATCCATCACAGACACACATTGTGAGAGGAGCTTTGACGAGCTGCAGTAAGTGGGCGGCCCTGTGTGGTTGGACCTCCAGAAGCTGCTCTCAGGAAGCAGCGCTCTGAATGTAAACACAGTCATCTGGTCCTGGATCCTGCCGGAGCAAACACAGATTGATGATATGCATCAGCATCAGAACATGTTCGCGGCAGATCTGTCCTTCCATTGCACACACACACACACACACACACACACACACACACACACACACACACACACACACACACACACACACACACACGGTTGAAGTATACCTGGCGCTCTGCCCCTGAAGCACTCTGAGCTGATTCCTTTGCACACACACACACACAGTAAGGTCGGGGGGTCAAACTCTGAAGCCTGTGGTAATTCCAGGGAGCCAATTTGAGAGTTAGGAGTTTAATAACAGTCCTGATCACTTCCTGTGTTTTAATCTTTTTTTCCTCCAGACGTTGTTTTGTCTTGGCTTTGTCCTTCATGCTTTCTTTATCTCCCAGTCTCTGACTCACCTTCCGTGACTCACCTTCCGTGACTCACCTTCTCTGATTGAAGTGGCCGGTCATCACTTTAATAACCAGCCCTTTCACTCTCTCTCTGCAGCCTGAACTACAGCGGCATGTGTCTGGCATCGGACGCACAGTTCAGTGACTTCCTGGACGGGATGGGACCCGCTCAGTTTGTCGGGCGACAGACGCTGGCGACGACGTCGATGGGTGAGAGAGAGAGAGGACGTTTCTTTGTCATTAACCGTTCAGCAAAGCTTTTCTTCCCCCATACGAGCCGCAGGATCCTCAGATAAAGCAAGACTAAAACTTAATCCATCCCTCTTTACTTTCTTATCTCCAAGTTGAGAAAAATGGCTCAGATTTGAGGGTCACAACTATCACGTCTCTGAAACTCTCCCCATAAAAACGCAACAAAACCATTCAGTTGGGTTTAGAAAACAGATGATGGTTTGGCTTGAAATAAGTATGTTTGATACATTATTTAAGTTACTGATGAACATTTAAATAAAACCCGGACTTTTGGTTTTGCACGGGACAAGAACAGCGGCCTCCTGGGTGAAAGTCTGGTGCTTGTTTGACCCATCAGTCCACGATTGACCTCTCTCCTACGCTGAGGTTTGTTAGAAACGTATTTGTGATACGTCAAAAACAATCCTCGTCACGGGTGAGAAATGTTTCCCTCGAACACGTAATTCAAAGTGCAGCTTCGTTGTATGTACTTTTTAGGAGGCCGGGCTGCTGACTTCTTCATATCCAGGCCACCATAGATATACTGGAGATATGTGCACGTGCAGCCCGTCCTCCACAGCTGTGATCTGCTGTAAGCGGCTCAGTTTCCTCGCTGGCAGCCAGACGCTGTCCTTGGCCCGACAACAGTGACACTGACTGGACCAGCTCCGCTCCAAACCTGCTGTCCGGTCCAATGTTATATAATATCAGAGAACCCGGAATATAACTTGGCCGTCATCTGCCTTCTGTCGCTTTCAAGAGAATGCATTCGTCATTTAGGGGATATTTGGGATGAGAACTGTCACCCAGTGTGACTTCAATGTGACGCCCGAGCAATGCTGCCTGGGCGAGCAGCATGTGTGCCATGCCAAACCTCATGCTTTTATTTTGGCGGTTCACAGCAAAAATAGACATGATCTCATACCATCAACATTACTACCGTTTCAATGTCTATATCTGTATTTTTAATCAACACTTCCTTTTTCCGTTTAAAAATAAAAGCCGTCCAGCATCTTACTGTGGAGAGAATCCCTTCATTTTTTTTGGGTGCAAATTCAACAGGCTCATCTCAACATGGAGATGAAAAATACACAACAGTTAAAAAAAATAACTTTGAGCTCTGAGCTCTCGAGACAATACTCTGACGTCTATGACTTGTCTCGTCAGCAGTTATTGCATTTGGCCTCTGCCTGTCCATCTCAGAAGTGTCTGCTGGAAAATATTTTCACAAGACTTCACTTGTGTTCGATGCATTGATGCGTCCACACACTGAAATGATATGCATGGCAAAGGGTTTAGTTCAGATTTGGTGATTGTCTCTTGTACCAATGGACGTTTATTGTATTTAACGAGAGAGGCACATATGCTCCCCTCCATCCTCATTGCTAAAGTGCACGTGTGTTTCCATCCATCCAGGTGACGTAGAGATCGGTCTCATGGAGAGGAACGGAGGTCTGGAGGTGGAGGTCGTCCAGGCCAGAGGACTCACCATGAAACCGGGTTCAAAGGGACCTCCAGGTACACCACTCTAGTCCGCTGCTGGTCTGTCGACCGATCAAGCTGTTGTACGTCACTTTGTTTAAACTTGTTATTTCTTCACAGTTGCAGATAAAGATGAAGCTACACTAATATTAATAGTGGTGTACTTTTTGTATCATCGGTGACTACAGAGGACTGTTCCTGACTTGTGTGATCCAAACAACTCCAGAACATTGTAAAGTCCCAATCGTCAACATTTATTAGAACAAGAAACATGTAATCATTTTCAAAATTCACAACATGTTTTTATCTGACGAGATATTCTGCTTCAATCCACATTTGTTGACTTTCAAAAAGTACATTTTTACCGAAAACCGCTTCTCCAATGTGCCGAATCTTCCACTTACATAGCAAGGAAACGGGAGATGACACCCTGATTAAATAAAATAATGCGACACCCAGAACACACCTATTATTAATCGAAAGACTAAATAAAACCACTATGCACCCAGATTAAGTAGCACACGTGGAGTTGGCCACGTCCCAGAGGCACCTCACCATGCACTCTAGACCGTGCGCTACAGATTGTTTAAACATGACTGCAGATGTTCAGAGCCAAAGCAGTAAAAAGTTGTTGTCAGTGTTCGGGGAGTCGATACACATGAGCAGAGGGAGGTGATCCGCTAAATAAGTCAGATCTACATCTTCCTCTGCTGACGCTGCAGAGAAACAGTTTCAAGTTGCTCTGACTTTGGTGTCTGACTGAAACAAGAAGCCATGTCGCCAACACATGTCGTCAGAGATAAAGTCGATTTTTATTTTTAAAGAGATTTCAGGAGACTTTTATTTCACAATAACTATAATCATTCACGAGTTACTGTTACATTGAAACGAATGGGTCGGTGTTTATCTGACATTTCTCAGCCATAACCATATTTATTCATGCCATAGAGGTGTTCAATCATAAACCAGTGTCGTCACGAGTGGGTCCCTGTGTTGTTTGTTCTGCGGCACATGGACAAGGACACACATGCGCGAGGGTGACTGGATGCACATTCCTGCCGATGAGTTCACAACGTTCCACTGATTGACCAAGAAACACGGCAGCGCACCACCGAAGGCAGCACGAGCACCGTTTCAGCAGGAAAGGCAGGTTTCACTCCAGAAAATCAGCTTCGCAAATTTCTCTACTTTAGTCATTCAATTTATTAATTTCTCTAATTTCTTAATTTCTCTAAATGCTTCTTCAAACCCGTCCACACAATGTCAGGAATATGACGAGCGATGATGAAGACGAGCGACGGTGATTCAGTGGCTCATCTTCTGCACTCGTACACCACGGCTCACTCTCAGCTTTCATGCATCGTTTCACCTGAAATATGTCATCATCAAAATGCACTTGGAGAGCTGCTAATATGAGCCGGCTGCCCGGCAATGAATCACCGAGCACTAAACTGATGAAGCCAACGATCAGCTGCGTAATTAATCAGACCAGTTAACCTTCACCTTCCTCTTGTAGAAACAGCACCGGCACGATGTCGACATGACTCTGCTGTCATTTTAGCAGCGGGTCGGATTGTGTAACAACAAATTGTACCCCCCCCCCCCCAACTGTGGTTGCATAATGTTAATGTTAAACCAGCCATTGATCCTAATTGCATGACAACAATAGTGTCAGCAAATCAGAAAAAAACAAAAGACAAATCTGAGAGGGGAAAAAAAGGCCATGAGAGATGAAAGAGAAGATAATCAACAGAGCGAAGCACAGACAAGAGTCGGAGGAGAGAGAAACGAGTGGAGAGCAATTCAGTGTGAATGAAAGGACAACATGTGGTGAAGGAGAGAGCTGCAGAGATGGAAGGAAATACGTATATAGTACAAATACCAAGGACAACCTCGCTTCAAATCTTTAATCTTGTTATCAGATATCGATTTGTCACGTGAATAAAAAGAGTGCAGCAGCAGTTTAAGTTTTGGATTGTGCAGGACGTAGTGAAGATTCACCTTCTAGTATCGGCTCAGCTCGCTCGAGGTGATTTGAAAAAACAAAAGTACGATCCACAACTTTTACTGAATGGAAAAACAAAAAAGAGTGGACATGTTTCTGAAAGGTACTATTAATAAATATAAATTACATTATTAGAATGCCAAGCTGTAGTTCTTCTTTAAAGTTGTTTCACAGTCGTGTGACATATATATAATATATTTTCATCCTGTAATTTCTACCCTTTCACGGCGTGTTTTCCATTCATGAAAGTTACTTTTGACATTTTGGTCACCGAAAAAAATCGTCTTATTCAGCTTCCGGTTCCACCCTCTCGTGACTGCAAAAAACCAAGATGGCGACGACTAAAATGGAACACTCAAAGCTTCAGAACCGTAGACCACAAACCAATTCGTGACAAATGTGCTCTTCTCATATTCTGTGCTCGCTGCAAGTCTTTATTTAGTGAACTTTAGTTTGGCAGTTTGGCTTAAAATCAACGACTTTGCTTTTTTTTATGTAGTTATGTAGTGTGCTCCTTCAGTACCATGCAGACAAACAAGCAAACATACCGTAACGTAGCTTACTGATGCATTTGGCCGTCTCCGTCTCTCGCCTGGCCTTCTACTGTCTTCTACTGTACTGCATCATCGTCTTAACACCAAACATACCAGTTCCATATCCCGTTACACTCAACCTCTAAAGTCACTGAAAACTTGTTGAGGGCATTGTTCGTACATTGATTTATTCCTATTTTCCTGTGCTGTAACTGAAGCTTCTGCACCCCATTCAACATTGTTTTGGTGTAAGCATTGGAGGGCAAACTTGTCCATCAACGCTATGTTCAAAAATCAGGTAATTTAGAAGACTTCTGAAGAGGTTAACGCTTGACTTCAACTTTAACCCTTTTTGTCTGCTGTGGTTTCAGCGGCCTACATCAAAGTTTACCTCCTGGAGAACGGGAGCTGCGTGGCCAAGAAGAAGACCAAGTCAGTGAGGAAGTCTCTGGATCCTCTCTACAACCAGGTCCTGGTCTTCTCTGAGAGCCCGCAGGGGAAAGTGGTGCAGGTGAGACACGCCATCGTGGCCCCACTGATTCACAACCAAGACAACCCGGCAAAATACAATGAAACTGCAGTCAGTGGTGCTCTCAGCTAAATGCTAACACCAGCCTGCTAACATGTGAGTAATGGCAAAGCTAACAGGCTAATGTTTAGCAGGTTATGACCATGTTCACCTTCTTAGCTTACAGCGCTAGCACGCTAATTAGCACAAAATACAGCTGACGGGAGTGGAATTAGCTCTGCAGGTGTTACGACTGGACAAACTGATCTTTTGTTCTTTGTCCTTTGATGACAATCCATCAAACAGTCGAGGAACAGTTAGGAGATCACCAAATAAATCTCTGTACAACACTTTGTGCCACTCCATCTGGTAGACGTTTGGCTATTTTACTGCATGAGTGACAACTTTCAAAAGTCAGGGGATCACCAAAGTCATTGGGATTAATCTTCTGAGCAACATTAACTTCATGGCAATCCATCTAATAGTTAAGATAATTCAATCTGAATCAAAGTGGTGGACGAGCCGCCATTCATAGACGATAAAAGTGAATTCATAACCAATCACATACCAATCTCACCAAATAGTTGCCATGAGATATCAAAGGGAAGTGTGAGCTGAGAGAGACTGATTGTTGTCTCACTTCCTTCCTTCATATTGCAGTCGTTCTCTTAAACTAGCTCTCAGAAAGAATCTTTGATTTGTACATTTTTGTTTCTGAACTAAAAGGAGTTTCATGAAGACGTTCCATATCAGCCTCTTGTCACCTGTCGCACAATGCCACGAGGTTAACGTTGTTAAATGATCGCTGAGGTGCAGACAACAAAGCTCTTTGTTAAAAAAAGATTCATGGCTTGTGTTCAAATAAAGCACCATGTTTATACCACATAACTCTTAATACCATATTTACCTGGTGACTTGGCTGCTATTCTCCTTACTGTCTTTTCAACTCTATTCAAGTCATTCTTTCTTTCTCTCACTGTCCTTCCCTCCTTGTTCACTTACTTTCTTTCTCTCCTTTTGTATCACCTTGCCTTCTTTATTTCTACTTTCTTCTCTTCCCTGCTTTTCTACTTGCTATCTCCTTTCTTTATCTTTCTTTCTCTTCCTTCATTCTCTCCAAGTCTTTTTATTCTCCTCCCATCATTCCTTACTCTCTTTCACTCCGTATTTAGTTTCCTTCGTCTCTTGTCCTGTATTATTGTTATATAATGAATGAATGTATTTATTCACTGTCCTTTCTTGTACGTTGTAATAGGGGTATTGTTTCATAATACAATGGGTAAATAAGATATCATAACACCAACGTGCACATATGTTGTACCGGTATGTATGGCGGGTTTCCTCAGTAACCAGCAGCTGGCCACAGTGCTGTGTTTTCAGCGGAGAGGCCTTCAGCTCTGCGTCGTCGTGTAATTAGGCGCTAAACGCCTCCCTCTTAATTATCCGCTGTCCTCCGACTTTCATCAAACTCATTCACACTGGACAATGAAAATCGCTGAAATCAGCAGCGTTTTTCAATTTGTCACTTCCTGATTTACCGACGCAAATTGCCAAATGCCTCCACGCTGGAGATTCATTCAGAATCCTTCATCAACTCACTCCACCACTGACTCAAAGCACATGATTTTAAATTATGCTCATTTAAATGTTTGAACAGCTTTTTTTTAAGGAGTATGGTCTTTAAATGTGAAGGGTTTATGGTGCAGGTTTTACAGTGTTGGACGTGTCTGGACGGTGTGTAAATATGTACGCTCGTTACGTGCATAGTGTCTTTTCAAAATAAACTCCCGTCTTCACAGGAAGTTAGCTTCAGGCAAGAAGACTTTTTAGTTATGGTTATGAAAAGATTGTGGTCGGCTTTTAACTTGACTGAATAACGATTAACATGACTACTGAGTGACTCATGTGACAAGCGACTGACGTGACAAAAATATGTCAACTTTAACTTCTAGTTTGTTCTGAACAGCGATCTCCTGGGTGAGAGTCCTATATTCACACTTTATACTGCATCAGCTGGCTACATACTACGTGTGTGTGTGTGTGTGTGTGTGTGTGTGTGTTTGTGTGGTAAACAGAGGTGAGGGCAGTGGGCTTTGAAGGTTGCAGGTTTGAACCTCTTTGTGTTCAGCCTCAGCCTAAGGCGGCTCTTCTGCTGGCAGTCAGTGCGCTAAACACCTCCTTTCTAATTATTGGCTGTCCGTCTTTCTCTTCTCCTCCGCTCTGCGCTCTCTGCCACCATCCCCCGATCATCTCATTTCTCTTTCTCCCTCATTTCATCTTCTCTGATACAATCCACTACAACGGCTCAGATATGAATGTTTAGTTTTTGTAAAAAATGTGTTTATTGTTGACATTGAAGTTTGCAGTGCTGTACGTGCATGCATCTGTGCATGAAGCCATTCATTCACACATCGACACACACTTACGGAGTCAAACACACATTCATATCCTTTAATCCAGACCTCATTTCACTTTAAATGAGAAGAACATTTATTTATGTATGTCCATGTATTATTTATAATCCATCCAGTTGAATTTGAAAACAGAGTAATAATTTGTTAAAATATAATTGATGTGTACTTTATTTGATTTGACAGTTGTTGACGACACAGAGACGTTGTTACTACTACTAGGCGTCTTGAATATATTTACATAGATATATGGCAGTAAATAGCGCGAGCTAGATATTATTGTAATGTTTCGGCCCTTTGCCCGAGGAGATTTTCTCGATGTGGAACTTTTGTAACTTTAGTTGAATACCCCTGCTTTATGGTATGCTTTAGGGCGGGGCTTACTGTGATTGACAGGTCGCTTCCGCTACCAGAGACGTATACCGCGTCTCTACGTCACTCCACCGCATTTGAAATATGGTAACTTCTGTTCGTCGGCTGCAAAAAACCAACATGCCGACGGTGAAATCGCAGCACTCGAGGCTTCATAACATCAGTCCACATCACGATGACTTCTTCTATACAGTCTACGCCCCGGACCAAAAGTTGACCAAAGTACTTTTGACCATATTGTGTATTTTATTAGTATCTCCAAATGAGTTAGCTGTCCCACTTTCTGGTGTTTCAAAGCTTTTATTCTTCCTTTCAATTCAAGTGCATCCGTCGTCTGTATCCACTTATCCTCACTTCAATGCAACATGCTGGTTCTTTTGTTTGTTAAATCCCTTTTTGTCTTTCCATCAGCACCGTGTGTGTTTGTGTGTTAGTTCCACTTTCTAGAAAGTGGACCAGGAGAGGATCTCGGACGCTGAGTTTTCCATCGTCCACATTAAACACTCAGCCAGTTTCTGTCGTTCTGCCACAGATTTCATTCTTCTCCCGATGTCTCTCTCTCCTAACTTGAAATGGTTGAGTTCAGGCCCTTGTTTGGAGGGCAGACAGAAAGAGATATAGATGATCCTTCTTTAAAGATGGAGGGAATAGATTGGAGCAGATTTGTCCTCTGAGTCTCTGTGGAAATCACGCTCACGCACATCCAAACCAATTGGTATGCCGGACACACGAGGCGGCCGCACGATTGGTCGCACGCACCGACGGATATTGATTATTTTGTCCGCTGCTTGACAAGATGTGGGGCCGTCTGAGATGATGTTATCGGGTCGCCAGGAGACGGAGGACACCTAACGTCCAAACACACACACACACACACACACACACAGGTTTCTAAGCACATGCCACCATCATCTCCGTCTCACTCCCTCACGCACACTGTCCCTCTTCATTTACTCTCATTGAAACCTCAGCCTGCTGCTGTAACACAGAGAGAAACCGTCAAGAGCCAGTATTGCCCCGGAACAGATTTCCAAACCGTCTGGATTACTGCTGATTAACCCCCGCCCTCTTAACCTTATTGCTTTGTCAATTAATCTTCCTCGACCTCCTTCACCCCCAGGATGCTTTATACACACGAATCAAGGGCCTCTGAAGCCATGTTCAGGCCCTTAATCCTTTGAAATAAATTGATTTCTCTTCTGAAACACTGAGGGGAACATGAAGTACATTTCTACCCGGAGACAAAACGTTGCCGATGAGTACCTTCTATTAAAGATAATATGATATCTATGACAACACTTCCTGAGTATTTGCAGACTGTAAAGTACAACATCGGTTGGTAAGGAAGCGTCTTCTCTTTCACGTTTACTTTGAATTCCTTGAAGTAAGTTGTGAGTCTTTCTCTCTGCCGTTGGTCTGCCTACTGTTTGCCACATGGATAACTGCAATCCGACACAAAAAGTGGGCAAATTGCACTCAACTGCAAAAATACATGGGCGTGTTTTGCGCTGTTATATTATTAGCGCAATATTTTTTTGTGAGTCAGACCTTGAGACGGGGCGGATGTCGTTGGTAAATGATGCGCAACTCATGTTGATGTCAGCGGCTGCAATCCATTCTTTGTGAATTCGCCCCCTTAGCGTATATATACATACGAGATATACACACAGTATATCTCGTATAGTGTCAACGTCCAGGTATCGTCCAGTTTCTTGATAAACCACAGCATGTTTGTTCGGTGTTGGAAGTAGAATATTAAATCCTTCATATTCATATCAATGATTATTTTTGTAGCGCACTGAGCAGATGTGTTTGCCATCTGTTCTCGTTTTTTGAATTAAACATGAAAGAAAGTGCACCTATTACGCTTTCATCATTATTTACAATAACTCTAAGTGAAGAATGAAGCCAACACGGGAGTGCCAAAACACTGCAGCTCCTCAAATGGCTCCAAAAGCGAGTCGATCCCTGCACACCCCCGTTACATAAACATGTTGACGGTCTGCTACAGAAAACATTTTGTTCTCAATGACACATTTTCTTTTTCATAAGAAACTGTACAGAACGTACATTTCTGTAATATATTCCACCTATTTATGATACGTCAAGGCCTACAGTTCAAGGTGGTGTCAGGTTTGTTCTTCTGCTGTTTATTTTTAGAGTTAGGCTGCGTCATCACTGCAAGATGGCGACGTCTCAAACCACCCACTCTTGGTAAAATGGTATGAATACATCATTTCTATTGCTAATTCATATCTATGTCTCTTCCATAGGTGATCGTTTGGGGAAACTACGGACGGATGGACCGCAAATGCTTCATGGGCGTAGCTCGAATCCTATTGGAGGAGCTGGACCTCAGCACGATGGTGATTGGCTGGTACAAGCTCTTCCCTACCTCCTCCATGGTGGACCCGACGATGGCGCCGCTCATCCGCCACTCCTCCCAGATGTCCCTGGAGAGCACCATCGGGCCCTGCTGTGAGCGATCCTAAAAATGTCAAGTTGTTGTTGTTGCGACAAAGATTCCACTGCTGTCTCAACCAAATCCCAAGACACATTCTTTAATATAGCCTGCAGCGCTGCTCCTGGGTCAGCCGGGTGGTACGTAGGTGTTAAGTTTCTTACTCAAGGGCACTTTGACCGGTCCGACCACACTTGGGAATGAATCTCCTGATTGGGAAATGACTTTACTACCGAGTAGGTCACTTTGGCACCCACTGGAAATATACCGTTATTCTTTTGATATTGTATCAGACTGTTTTCCCCGAGACTCACGGGAAGCACATTTCCTTTTGTTGCAAACTGACCGCCCGTCAGACTCACAGGAACATGTTGGTCTCCTCAGATCTCTTTCACGAGGAAACAAAAACCTACTTAATGAGGATACTTCAAAGGAGGGCTCGGTTGCCGACATGGATCGCGTCCTATTGGGACCACGACACACGGCGGCGCTCGGCTTCGCTTCAGCTACGCGCCTTCACGAGCCTGCGATCCGATTCTCATTCCCAGGACTGCTCGTTGTCTTTCTGCGTCCTCTATAAGGGGGGCTTGGACGTGTTATCTGTCTTTCTGTCCAGAGACGGTTTGAGACATCGGCCTTCCATTTTGCAGGAGCATGAATGGATCAGCAGGACTACAGAATACTTTTAAAAAGTAATTATATATATACATATATATAGCTTTATAGCTATATATAGCTTATTTGTTGTAACCAACCAAGACATCTTGGTTTCGAAACACTGACTGGAGCTGTTTTTTGTTCTTTTGTGTCACACATTTGGCCCTTCAGTGTTCAGTCCATTTGGTACCATGTGTATACGAGTGGAGGCATGAATGAAAGGCCCTTACACCCTCTGGAAGGATCTAGATCTCTACTTGATCTCGGGGATCCGGAGTACTGCTGGGTTTCTACGGACTGCAGTTAATTACATTTAGCTGCAGCGCCAGGTGTTAATTGGTCCCTGAGTGGATTTAAGTGGTTTAAAAGAAGAACTAGCAGGTTCTGAGTTCCCAACAACCCAACAGCCTGTATGATTTCATTACAACTAATCGCGACGTTAGCGGATTTCACTGATTTATTTTTGTCATCTCTCGTGGAAGGCACTTTAAGTCGTGTATCGTTGGACTGAAAACATGTAGTCTTGTGGGTTTTTGGAATAAAGCGATCCGCGTAAGACCCCATTTTACCTGGTTGTTTTTTGAATCGGTAGCAAATTACGTCTAAATAGAGATTTACGGCTTAAGTGAGCAGCTGTAAAGTCACCGAAGAACAATCGAATACAGTTTGAAATCTGATTATCTGACTTCAGGAGCTAATTACCTTTTAGCCAGATGTGATAAAAGTATTTTTTTTGTGTGTCAATCAAAACCTGCCTTGGTGCATGACTTAATGCCGCGTTGAAGACGCAGATATCGGGTTTCCCAGCCAAACTTAATTGGATTTCATGCATGCGATATATATCGTAGTAGATCCCAATTAGAATTCTAAGCGGCTGACCTCGGATGCATGCTACTATCAAACGCAGTGACGTTAAACCTTATCAGGATACAACTGGCATTGAACAGCCAGGTGTGAATGGGGTCTGAAATTTGGAGGGTGTTTCGTCCTCATTCGGTTCAATTCCGTTCTATATTGTTCTAAATGTTCACACCCACCTGTGGGTGCAGCAGGGGGCAGATGTTGTACCTGTGTTGTAGCGCCGAGACAGACGTTTCCAAAAGCATTGAGGACAGTAGCCCGGCTGACAGTTTAGGGCTGAAAAGCCGCTGTTCATCCCAGTTTGATTGGAGTTCGGTATGCTCTTTAGCTAATAGTCTACAAGTAGATTTTTAAGATTCCTCCTCTCTTTTAAAAAAAAAAGATTGTCTAATAACAGTTTGTACCGTGCCAATTTCTACCAGCAAGTGTCTTCTCCCTCATCCTCACTTACTGTAGCTTGCGGCACAGAGCTATTGTGAGGGAAGCACAGAAAAGAGCCGCTCACAACATCTGACGGCAGCATTTAGAGCTGTGCAGAGGAGCGTCCCTTCCATTCTACATTACAGCCCTGAGCCACAGACCGCCGGGGCACCTGGTCATTAGCCGTGCTACGACTCAGTGCGGAGAGAGGAAGAGGGGGAGGAAAAGGAAAAGAGAGAGGAAGGAAGCATGAAATGTACTTTGCATCATCCAAACAAAAGACCTGTCTGGGACCGACGTCAGGTTTTACAGATTAAAAAAAGAAAGAACGGACACAGAAATAGGATGAATTTAAAGGGAACACAATGTGCACACTAGAGAAATTTACAGTTTATTGAATAACAAAAGTACATGTATTTCATTTGGGCACTTTATGATTCTTAATTTCTTTTTTTTATGTGTAAATATTATGGTTGTTCGTGTCTTTTGGAGTGAGCCAAAGTGAATCTATAATAACTTAGTTGATTAATGTTAAATCTGTGAGGGGGGGAGGGGATATCCCCGCGAGTTACCTTAAGATTGTAGCATTAGCTGGTAGCATCCGCATGACTGATTAAAACTTAGCATCCTACTTGATAAAACTAAGCATGAGCTATACGCTACAGAGAGAGCGGAGACATGAAATGCAGTACGTCGGGTTGAGACCCGACACTAATTGAGGAATACATACATATGTAGCAATGCGATTCAAATTCAAAGTTCACTGCTTCCTTCCACAGACGATAACGAATCCAACAGTTTTCTTTTTCTTTTTAACTTTGGAGCAAGATTTCAGAACACAATCCCTCCTATACTAATCAACTAATATTTTAATTAAACCATACAAATTGGAGTGATTTTACTCTTTAAAATTTTTTTTTTGCAAAAGTGGCCTCTGTTTTAGCCAGTAGCAGTGTTGCAGGGATATTAATACTGTATTTATTTCCAAACAAATCAGCTACATTCTGTAAAGCAATAAAAGAAACATCCAGGCGTTTTTTTTCAGTTGCACAGTGTAAACTGTGGACGATGACACGCTTAGCCAGTGACTTTCACTGCAGTCAGATTCATCAACTATTATGTTTGATGGTCATCTTTTGGCATGTGTTTTGTATGTAAAACATATGTGATGCCGATACGTGTTTACTGTCATGAAGTTGTGCTTGTCGAAGAGAATACACAGGATTTATATGATTTAAAGGGGACATGTCATGCTGGTTTTTTAGGTTCAAACTTTTATTTTGGGTTTCTACTAGAACATGTTTACGTGTTTTAATGTTCACAAAACAAGTTATTTGTCTCATACTGTCCGTCTGAATTTACCTTTATCGCCCTCTTGTCTGAAATGCTTTGTTTTAGCGCCTGTCTCTTTAAGAGCCCCCTCCCTTAAATAGCCCAGTCTGCTCCGATTGGCCAAAAAATGGGGAGCAAAATCCTAATGGCTTGTTCAATAACACGTTTTCTGCTCTAGGCAGCCCACATAAAGTTGACTGGGTTGTCTTATTTCACGTTTGTGAGTCTTTTCGTGATATGTCCCCTTTAAAACACTTTAAATAGCTCAAAGAACCTGAACGCAGGAGCCACAGATCACTCGATGTGTAATTCAAACCCAGCACATTCAGGTTGTTTCACCCCACAACTTATTCCAGGAGGATTGTCATGTCGTCTCTAATTGTAATACCTCATGTAAACATTATAATTTCTGATTTGAAAAATGCGGGATCATTTTTCACAACCTAAAGTGACATTGAATATCATGGATTTTAATAATCAATGACTGCCTGGTAGTTAGAACAAAAGGGGACTGTTTTTAAAAATGAGTCAGATATTAGAAAAGTTGTATACATCAAATATATATAATATATCTAGTTATATTTAAAATCAATTGACTCCTCTGACTGTGACCCAAGGGATGTGTTTCTGTCCGTGTTCTTTCGTGCCAAACTTTAAACATATTGAGGGCTGATTCCCCAATTAAGGACCAATGAAAGAGGAAAGTTTACACTTCCCCATCTATCTACATCCAACCTGTAGAACATCAGTCAGCAGATACTTTACAAAGCGTTAGACAGCGTTAACGGCGTTCCTCTCGAGGGTGCAGCGGCGTGGCAGCAGTGATCGATGTGTTGTTGTTTCTATGATACAGCTGCAAGGAAACGCTCTTCTCTAATTGTTTGGGGAGCGAGACGAAATATATGCCCACATTCCCAGCAGGCTTAAGAGTAATTAATGTTTGTTTATTAAAAATTGATTGTGTGATTTTGCTCATCAAAAGCGTCTTGTTCACCCGTCTGAGTCTGTCTGTGGCGTTTTGTAACTTTGGGGGCAAATGAATGAGCTAATAGATGTTGTCATCGACATATTCAGCACCAAGGAAAATGTACGTTTTAGCATTGATCCGCCACACAGATGTTAATTATGTACAACTATCAATTGTGATGTAAATAGAGGCCTTAAACACACCGATATACATTTTGTCAGGGCTATGGACGAAGAATTGTCACATAAAGTTATCAAAACGACGCAAAAAAACGTTTTACAGTGTCACCATTTCAACCCATCACTTCAAGTGATTTACGTGTCGTCCGCTGTATGGAAATGATCATCTTTGCGTTTGTTCTTGATGGATTTCTGATATTTCAACTGACTATTTGTGTATTCTGCTCCTTGGTGTCGGCTTGATTCAACAAACTGGGCAAAAACAACAACAACGTTTTTTTGCAGAGAAGGTACTCAAACAGTCTGACCTGTTTCTTAAACAAGACTTATTTTCTAAACTTAGACAAATGACACTGTTGTTTCTTGAGCGACGTTCGAATGAACTTTAACTAAACGATAATAACTAAAAACAAAAGAACATTTGCATTCTAGCCATCGGCATCATCTGCAAGAACTGTACTAGAGTCCTGATCAGGTCCTCTGCCAATTTAGGTTGACATTATGCAAAACCAGACTTCTGCTATTAGTGATGCTGCACCGAAGAAAACTCCAGTGACAGTTGTGTTACATACAGAATATTAAGCAGATCGTGAGTTCAGCTAATAACTTTTAGATGTGAGAATTGTCCCTCAGCCATCTCTGACAATGCATTTAAATGATGGGTAACCTTTTCCTTGATCAACATGTATAACCTTGAGTGAGGTTAACATTACAGCGGTCTTTGTTTGATTCCGGTTATATTTACATGCGCGCAGTCAACACGTTCTCATCCTATCTCCTCACATACTGACGCACCCGGTAGCCCAGTTCTTCAAACTATTGCGCTCCACTACGGTCGTAGCAACACTTGCTTGTCGGGTTTAGGCAACAAACCGAGACTCTTCAAAATATGGACGTATAGTCTCCGTGACGTGACAGTACATGTGCATGAACGGGGATATTAGCGATAGAGACCAAAACACGATTTTGTTCCAGGCTGGAAACACTTTTATCTCTGCTGTTAGTTTTGGCGTTTTAAGATTGGAGTCTGTGGAGACTCGCTTTTGGTGCCAGCCTCAAGTGGCCATTTGAGGAACTGCAGATTTTGGCCCTTATTTGTCTGTAACAGAAGATATGTTGAGGCAATCAAAAACAGAGGAGTTACCGTATATTGTAGATATACAAACAAATGCTTAAGCGTCCTGCTAATTTCATTTCAGGCTACAATAACTGGTCGGCTTAATGTAGGTGTTAGGAGATACTGTGTTCCAAGATGGCGTCCCCATTTTCCCAACACAAATGTCTCTGTCACTGAGAAAAGACTTGTTTGGGTTTTCACAAGTTTGGGCTTGTAAAGCCGAGCAAAATGTCCTGTTGGCGCCGTTCACACATGAGAGGCATGCACATAACTAATATAGCTTTTTGAGACTTTTCTCATTCTGATAACACAAAGAGTCCATAAACGTAAAGCCTGCAGACAGGTTGAGGGTTGAGCCGGCAGTTGGCATACTCGATTGGGTAATTATTTTCTCCAGCTGCCATTACATCAGTGCACAATTGACTATTTTTTTTCCAGAGCAATGGAACATACATTTAGATTAAATTTATTAGAAAACATTGTTTCTAGTTCTCAATGGTATCAAAACAAGCGCAATTGGTTGTCTCTAGTTTGCCGCTTTTACCACATTTGCATTAAACGAGTTGGTGAATTCAACCTTTAACGCTGTCCGTGCAAGCTCAGCTGAACTTTCTCAACATTGGGCGACTTTTAGACGTTTTGACTCTCGGCGGCCGGTGCCAGGAAGACTTTTTGAGATTAACTTCACAGTGATTTGAATCCCGTTGCGGCTCCATTCATTTACTTGTAGTTTGTTAAATGACCTTACTGTTCTTACTGCAATACAAACCACATTTTTGTGCGCATGCATGTGTGGTTGTTGGTGCACTCTGAGCCAAAATGGAATCTAATTGAAACCTAATATTGAAACCCTGATTATTGGCACAGAGTGTGCAGGCAAAGTAGTTTGTTTTTGCAGAAGATCAACCTAAGAAGTGAATCAGCGTAGAATTCCCTTTGAAGTTCTTTTAAATAAAAGCTGTTACCCAAGCTTAAATTGTCCATATCGTTTTACTCTTAAGTGGGTTTTACTGATTAAAAAAGACAGAGAGCACTATTTGTGTCCTTGTCCTCTCCGTATGTACAGTTCTAGACTCGTATCATCTCATGTTCTCTCTGGGGGGGAAGAGGTGGAGGCCTGGTGAGGATGAAAGGGTGAATGCATCTCCTCTGTGGCTGTTATGAAACGTTGGCTGGTGGATCCCAAAAGCAATACATCTCCTCCAGTCTGCTTCCCAAACTTTTCCCTCAGAGGCCTCCCTCAACCCGACCCTCATGGAAAGAGTTCCTCCACATGCCATCTGGTCCTGTCACTCGAAAGCATCACACTTCATCTTTAGGTTGGGTGACCCCAGTGTGAGTTAGTTTCTCTAAACCATGCATTTCCAGTTAAATTACCTCTCGACTATGAGTTCAAATGGAGTCACGCGTTGCTGTTCATACATTGGTGTCAACAAATTTAAGCTCCGACCCCAAATCTTCAAAAGAAATCCTCCTTTTATTAATGGTTGCCGATACAAGATCATTGTATCTCTCTACAGCATTCACAGCCTTAAATCCTCGTCTCTAAACCATCCGAAGGCCTCTAAAATATTATTCATAAGAAGTTGATGTTTTGGTTTTGGGATACGAGACGAGTCAGTTTACCAGGCCTTCTCATGCTGTCAGGAACATGCGAGGTGGGCAACTTTTGGAAGCAATGCTGATGGAAAATCATTTTTCCTCAGTGAAATCAATCTATCCAGGGAAGGTTATCGGGTCATACTGTATATTAATGTGCTCAGCGACACACTCCTCTGGTTAAACACATTCTTCCCTTCAGTCTTCTGCTGTCAGCTTCTCAGTAGCTTCATTGGAGGAACTGACAACTCACTGAATCGATCACCTCACCGTTTAAGGATTTCAAACTTCCATTTACAAGTATATTGTATTTTTTTAAGGTTTTCAATACTCTTCATCCGATCTGTAGATCAGCGGATATTAGCATAAGCTAATGCTAGCAGGGCATTAAGCAGCAAATGCCCATCTGCGTTGCTTTCCATTCGTTGCTCGTGTTACTGCCTTGAGGACCTGAATGTTATCAGAAGAGTGACAAAGTGGTGTTAATGGTGTTAACTTTAGTTCTATTCACCGCACTGTTATTTTAAAACACAAGTATATTTGCAGATTCTTTGGCAAACCGTTATATTGTTGAGTAAATGCACAATTTGGTGTATTGTTATTCTAATGCAGCTGTCAATAAAATAGTTTATCTCCATCATTGGATGCTCTGATTGTTTTTTGTATTTGTGTGTTTTTCTGTGTAATTTAAGTCGTCTGAGTAAAAGGTTGGCATACGTTTCTAAAACCGAGGACATGTTGATGTTTACGAACCAAACATATGTTTCATATTAACATTCGTAGATACGTATATATCAACGTTGTAGTTATAACGCTTCAGCTGTGTTGAAGCTGCATCCTGAGTTACATTAGAGAGCAGAATGACTTGGAACGATTAATTAATCGTGTTTAATCGCATTGTTATGGCAAAGTTCAATAATGAATTCAAAAGTAGTGTATTGCGCACTTTTATTTTAAAAGTCCTGCTATATGAACAAAAGGGCAATAACATTTGGTTCACGAGATGCAGGCAGCATGTTTCATACTTAATGTGAATATAATTCATACTTTGTTGGCATCTTATTCTGAAAACCGGATGTTCGTCTGAAGAAACCGGATGTTGTCTCACGTTAATCTTTCCGCTAACTTTCAAAGTCCTTCACTCGCTCCCGATCTGTGCCGTTTAAATGCGTTTACCGTGAATGTCAGCAGATAGGTGCACTAACATGTAAGAGTCTGACTATAGGATGTTTGCTGGCTTTTATCCCACTGTTCTTGTCATCCTCTTGTTGTTACGTCTATGTATTGTCTCTTGTCTTTCAATTAAAAAAATAAAAAAATTATAATAAATTAAAGAAATGCGTTAACGCGCGATAAAATAATTGTCTGCGTTAATTAATGGATGCGTTAACGCGAAATGAACGCGTTAACTTGCCCAGCACTAGTTCATATACTACCCAGTATAGCAGCAGAAACTCATTTATCTTAGAACAGAAAAAAACAAACAGCTTTTTGGAAAGCGTGATGAAAGACGCCTTCTGTGAGAAAACCCAGTAAATTATAGAAGCTATCGGAACAGAAGATATCTAGGAAGCCGGCCGGGACGTTCACATCGCTGTAATAGCGACAAAAATCAACCAAAATAGGCTTTAGGCCACATTAGACAACTTATAGACTCTCCAGATCAAACACAAACAGTGCCACTGACTGCTGTGACCATATACCTGATATTGGGATCATCATGGAACTTGTTTGGACTTGAGTTAAACACATAATGATCTCCGCATAAGAAAAAGCTGTGGCTACTGGCTATTTACAGCCAGTGAAATATGTATTACGTTGTTTATGTTTTACTTACTTTACGTACTTATTTTAAGCCCAACCATGATGTTCTTCCTCCAGATTTAACTCGTTTATTTTTCTTGCCTAAACCTGACTGCAGTCATTTCACAGTAACAACACGGTTTGACACCAAAAAGCCTAAAATTCATGACGTGCAGAATGTCGTTAAAATGCATTTATACGCCTTCCCATGAGATCAGGTTGATGGAAGTATACTGAATATTTCCTGTGAGTAAGATAACTTTGTATCCATGCAGATGGTTCAAAGCCGTAACAATTCAACTTAATGCGTGGCAGAAAAAGCAGCAGCAGTAACGAGCTCTGTTTGTATTTGTTTTCCAAAGTTCACACCATCGTGGAGTGCTACTTGTGTTTTTAAACATGTATTTAAAAGCAAGTACACAGTATCAGCTCTCATAAAGGAACAGGTCAACTTCTGAACCGCAATAACCTGCAAACCTCTTGAAGGAACAGATGAGGGGGGAAGAACACACACACACACACAAGGGAGGAGAAGGAAAAACACAATAATCAGAAAGATGGAGGAGGAGAATGAGATGGGGAGCAGGACAGAGACGCAGAAGAGAGGAAGAGGTTCATTTAGTTTGACAGCAGCTAAGGACGACCAAGTGTGAAGCTTCATCCCGTCCGTCTAGATGCAATGCTCTCCCTTCTCTCCGTTCATTTCCACCTCTTCCTCGATCTCAATCTTTCTCCCCACTTCACTCACTATTTCTCCCTCCCTCTGTCTCCCTCCCTCTCTGTCTCCCTCCCTCTCTTTCTCTCTCTCTCTCTGGCAGACATCCAAACTGATCAGCTTATATTAAGGTCTCTCTCTCTCTCTCTCTCTCTCTCTCTCTCTCTCTCTCACACACACAAAGCAATTGCGTGACAGCATGGCAGGTCACACTAGGCACACACACACACACACACACACACACACAGAGCCATGACTTGCATGCACATGCGCAGACTGACAGACTGAGAAGAAACCACATCACACACAGTGCCGATGTGACTTGCATACACGAAGAAGGAGAGAAAAATTCACACGCTAAAAATGGGATGAACCAGCGGGATGGTGCACATTTGCAAATTGAGACATAAATCATGTTTCCCCACGGGGGGGGGGGGGGGGGGGCAGCAGCGTGTTCCACCTCAGTGAAACACAGACACAGCAGCAGAGAGTTGTGCTTTCACACGGCAGGCTGTCACTGCAGCGCCCCCTGCTGCATTACTGGATCGTGTGTGAGATTCTTTCACTGGTGTCCACAGATAGAAAGGAGGGAACTGAGTGACATGGGCTGGACTTTGATTCAGTCCAAAGGTACAAACTCCAGATATCTCTTCTGCCATCGTCCACTCAATGCTTCTTTGGGCAACTATCACTGAATTACCCCGCTACCTCTTCTTATCCACTTTCTCTCCTCCATTCCTCCTCTTTTTCCTGGTTCCTATTGTTATATTTCATCAATTTGTAGGGGATTTAACTACATCTAAACTATATTGTTGGAGGGTAAAAATTTAAAATAAATAAGAAAATACATTTTATATATGTATATAAAACAATAGAAACCAAAATCGTTTTTTTGTACCAGGCTGTAAACTCCTGTAAATGTGTTCTCCTGTAAATTTGAGTATTTTAACATTAAGGTCTATGAAGAATGACTCGCGTTTGGAGCCTACCTCAAGTGGCCATTTGAGGAACTGCAGTTTTATTTTGGCAGGGAAAATACTGTAGTTATAACATAGTTACTTTATATTGCAGTTGTGATCGCGCCACTTCAATAGTCGACATCTGGACCGTCCCAACTGTCCCAACTGTCCTCTACAAAGCACTCACCACTCTACGAGAACTCCTTTTACCTCCTCCGAGGGACACCCTGGCAGCAGTCCCTCTGTAGCGATGGTGGAGGTTGAAGAGGAGAAATGAAAAAGCTTCTGCGATTTGCTAACGGTATCTGGACTGACAGCAACAGAGTCCACAAGGGCTTAAGACCGTCTCGCTGCAGTATCAGCAAGTGCTTAAGTGCTCTGGCAGGAACTTCTGGAGACTTCCCCGTGGATTTTTGGCGAGTTTGCAACCCTGTGGACTTTTTAGAGTGAACGGCCCATAATGCATTGCAGCAGTGTCATCCTACAAACGAGGACACTGGGGAAGCATCCAAGAAATATATATACACACATATCAAGCCCACCGGATAGAAATACAAACTTAAAACCACAACTATATTTACAGCCCATCTTACTTACTTCATGGGGTTCCTATTCATCTTTATTAAGCAGATGCTAACGCACCTAACCTGTTTGGTCCGAATCCGATTCAAGACGCTGGTACGTTCCACCTCTTTGTCCGTCTTTCATTGTTTCTGAGTGCAGCACTCAAAGCAGTTCAGCATATTTGATGAAGATGATGTTCTTGCATAATTCTTGCAATTTTTGAGGTTGTATCCACATGGTTGAATGCACTTGTTGTAAGTCGCTTTGGAAAAAAGGGTAAACTAAACTGAACCTGTGATTCTAAATTACGTAGGCAACGCAACAAAAGTACTTTTGTTGCCTAAACTTAGAAAAGTACTTTTGTTGCCGAAACCGAACTTCTGTTTCCGTGTCGGCGGAATGTAATCTGAACACATTATGTGCCGTCACCATTGTGGAGGTTGTGTTTATTTAACGTATTTCTGTGACATCACATTGGAAGTAGCAGGTCTCCGTAAAATTAATATTTGTATGTTTGTGTATTTATTTCCTGTCTGGCCATACAACATAAACACGATTATTTTCATTCCCTGTACCACACTGGCATTAAAAACAAAATGACGGCATCAGGGAACACTTGTTGTTTTATAAGATGTGCTCTTTTTTATCATTTATATAATACGTTTGCAGCTACCAGCCTATTCACTGTTGTTATTGTTCGCTGTGTATTTGTGTTTTTAATCATGCCTTGTGTTATGTGTGTTGTTTACCTTGCTGTACTTTGGAGAAGCAAAAGACACATTTCCACTGAGGTGGACAATAAAGTAAATATGACCTTTCTCATTTTGAAGTAAAATCTGCTTTTCTATTCAGTTTGTCCTGTTTTTTTAAAACAGACGTAGTTTGTTTTACGTCGTGTTTTGCATGTATTATGTTTTGTCCTTTCTGTGAACCCCAGGAAGTTTAGCGGCCGGCAAGGCGTCAGCTAATTGAGATCGAGTTATTAAAAAATACAATAAAAAATAAACAGTAGTCATCGTGACGTCACCCATTGGTTTTTGTGACATCACAAAAAATGCAGTTTTAAGGCTTTTTTGGCGTCGCCATCTTGGATTACGGCCACCGCCATGTTATTTTGCAGGCAATAAACGGAAGTTACCATGTTAAGTAGAATATATGAATTCTCTTTGAAGCAAATATGTGAAATATACGCGTGAAGACACATGAGTGGTGTGTACAGTATTCTGTTATGGGTGCAGTGGTATGGTTGTAAATGTTTATCAAATTCAAAAATGCACTACAGGAGCTAGTTTTGTTTTTCTTGTGTAGCCTAAAAAGACAATTGCATCTCATTTAGCAACTATGTGTTGTACTGTCCCAATAAATGAACCTTGGGCCTTGAGTATTATGTGTTGAGCTTTCTGGTCGGGCTGCTTGTCCTGGCATCTGGGCCGTAGGAAAATCCGGGACAATTAAGTGTTTTAAAAAAGGAAAACAGGATATCAACGTCTAAATCTCAGTCTTTAGTGACTTCCACATAGCCTATGTTAACACTCTGACCCACAGAAAACATGAAACAATTTCACAGTCTCAATACTAAGTAGGTGTTCCAATGACACATGTATATTTACATTAATCTCAAACTGTGCTTGGTACACCACGCTGCACAGTCTTTGTAGCAAAATTGTACTTCTGTAAGAAGACTCAAGCTTTCACTTTGAAAGAAAGAAAATGTTCAAAATGTTAAACATTTCTAAACAATTCCAACAGTAAGTGTCCTAAATGTTAAAATGAGGTAAAACATATTTCACTATACAATCATTTGCATCAAAACTATCACACGTTACACATTAACTCAAGACTATTTTTTTTTTCGTTGAAATTCTCTTTACCTCCCAACAGCGATCAATAAATCAAATGGTGTGGAGAAAAGGCCGACCAGCCTGTCACAATAGCCATGTTGGTTGTTTACGTTCTTAGGGATAATTTGGGGGGGAGTGACATTGGAGGGAGGCCTGAAGGAACGTCTAGCTTTAGCGATGTTTGGAGCTAGTGCTGTGAGCTACTTTCATTGGAAAAGAGTTGGCAACAAGAGTTTCTAGGTCGTCTTTTCACTCAAGCTCACTTTAGTTGGTTTCTCCAATGTTGACTACTCAAGCTTTAACGGTTAGGATTGCTATCACGATTTGTCTATTTATCGTACCATTTTTAACCCTCTGTTGTTTCTGCCATAATGTGAAGTTTATCACAATTTTCATTAACTTTAAGCTTTACCTGGCCAGAATTGGACAAAAACAAACTTCACTGTCTAATTCTTATCTTGACTTTTTGTCCTGTTACTAATAAGTCTATTTGACACGACAAGAAGTCCCGCGCATTCTGTGAAAAGCCTAACTTTATGCTACCCTTGTTTACTGAGGTTCAACTAAATTATCCTGAAAGGACAAAACAGTCAAGTCTCTCAGTAAATTACTCAATGAAATCCAAGTTTCTTCAGCCTCAGTCTGAGTAAAGCTGTCCACCATGACTGGCATTGTGCTGGATGCTTGAGGCTTCCAGCATGTAGCAGCATAGTTAGCAAGGTGAGCATAGATAGCATGATAAAGATAGCTTCCCTTCACCGGATGAAATGTCAGGTATGAGAAGAACTAATGAGTCTGGCATGAGAGACTGTGTGCATATTCTTATTTTGGGTTTCTATTAGAACATGTTTACATGTTTTAATGCACACATTGTTTTTCTCATACTGTGTTGTCTGAATATATTTGTATTCATTTTCTAACTGAAATGCTCAATTTCAGTGCCCGCCTCTTTAAGCCCACCTGCCGAAAAGCCCAGTCTGCTCTGATTGGCTTGCAAGAAAAATATGGTTCACCAATAGACTGTAAATAAGAAGTGGACGTTCGCCATTTTGGCTGTCGCTATCTTGGCTTTTTGCAACCTGCGAGCGGAAGTGACCATATTTGGAGTGTGGAGGTGATGCCATATAAGGCTCTGGTAACCGCAGAGACCTGTCAATCACAGGTCCACCCTAAAGCATCCCCTGCTTTATGGTCTGTTTGACTCTAAATGGACCATAATGTACTAAATGAACATCATGCTGTATTGAAGAATACTTGAAACTAGAGATTGAGACGCATAAACCCATTTTTACAACGTTTACTGAGGTAATAAATCAAGAGAGAAGTAGAGTCATTTTCTCATAGACTTCTAGACAATCAGAGGAGTCGCCCCCTGGTGGTCAGTCGAGAGAATGCAGGTTTAGGACACTTCAGCATTGGCTTCGCTCTTCACAACCGGACGTTGCCGCCTGGGTGCACCTTTGCAAATGTAGTTCTCAAGCTGTGGCCGGTATGTTCTCATGAGTTTATATGTGACATAAGAAGAGGAGCCAAATCTGAAGGGCTTGTTGAATAACATGTTTCCTGATCAAGGCAGCCAAGAAAAACTGACGGTTGTCTTATTTCTCTGTTCATGGGTTGGTAGGCACCCAAATGAGGTTTTCATTTTCATTGACATTTTGCATTTGTTTCCTTTTATTTTACTGATTGCTAAAACTATAATTTCTTTCCGATGTGTATGTGTGTATTCTCGTTGACAGTATTACATTCATACTTTATTATGTGTCTGTCTCTTCTTGGGTACACGATGTAGCATTGTGGTTAGCATGCATAGCATTATTACTCTAGACAAGCTGATGGCCGTGTTTTCCCGTTTGTGAAACATCACGTCCGTCCTCAGTCCCTCAATGTAATGATGACGTCATCGTCCTGTCCTTTCCACAGCATCTCCCCCTCAAAGTCCAGCATCTTGTGCTTGCGGCAGCGCAGCACAATGCCCACCACCTTATCCGAGATCTTCACGTAGCGGTCGAAGAGGCGGCCGAAGGAGATGATGGTCCTCCCCTCTTTGTCCTTAAAGCCCATGTCTCTGATTAACCACACCATCTCCTCCATCTCCCTGCGGACGTGTTTCTGGGCCCGGTCGCCCCTCTCTGCCGTCCTGGAGCCGTCCTTGGGTCGACCGTAGCCGTCGTCGCCCTTGCGGAGGCGCTGGGCCATGGCGTACTCCTGGTCAAAGTCCTCGCTGAAGGGGTTGAGCTTCTGGCCCTCCATGTGCTGCTCGGACCACTGCTGCCAGCGTCTTTTGACGTCATTCCTGCTGACAATCTTAATCTGGAAATAAAAGATGGTGCGAAGGTTAACATCAGAGTTTAGAGATTATCTGAGCATTTTCATAATGAACCACTGAGCAAAGCCAAACCTCTTTTGTAAATTAGATTCTTCATTAACGGGGACATCGTTGATTTTTACAAATCAACGATAACTTCAGCTAAAAGTAACATACATTGTAGCACTCATCTTCGTAGGCTCTCTTTACTCCCGGAAAAAGTTTTCTATTGAATGGAGTTCAGGAGAGTGAAGCACCCGGAAAATGAAGGATTGTGCAGAAATGCTTTGCGAAGCAATATTTGTATTAAAAATAACCGTGTTTTAAATTCAAAGAGCCCACAAATGGATATAATACACTATTTGATGCTGCACAGAAAGTTTCGGAAAGTTTTTTCGGACATTTTGTAACCTATAATATACAATTCATGTTGTTTTTTGGTGAACTATATAACTTTGACATCATCAGGATTGTTTTCCTGTTAAAGTAAGTTCATCTGGGCTTGGGTGTACTGATTACTAACATGTATTGTTAAATTTCAAAAAATGTAAAAAGTGTGGCCGGCTACATTGTCGCCATTGAAGTGTTGCTCTAGCACTCGTTGACGTATTTATGTTGTTGAAAAGCACTGAGAACTGATCAGACGGCAACCTCCGGTTCTGCAGAGTGAAGCAAATGCAGACAGTGTCTTAAAACGTGCATTCTCTCTACTGACCACCAGGGGGCGACTCCTCTGGTTGTATAGAAGTCTATGAGAAAATGACTCTACTTCTCTCTTGATTTATTACCTCAGTAAACATTGTAAACATGAGTTTATGTCTCAATCTCTAGTTTCAAGTCTTCTTCAATACAGCATGATGTTCATTTAGTACATTATGGTCCATTTAGAGTCAAACAGACCATAAAGCAGGGGATGCTTTAGGGCGGGGCTTACTGTGATTGACAGGTCGCTGCTGCTACCAGAGCATACGGCGTCTCTACGTCACTCCTTTGCGTTCCTAACGGCAGTCCACAAACCAATGGGTGACGTCACAATGGCTACATCCACTTCTAATATACAGTCTATGGAACTGGTTAATGGCATTTGAACCGACAGAATTAGTACGATGATGATTGGTTGACGCTTCACCGCTGAAAAAAAGTTGGGACCAGCTCAACTTTTGTTTGCAGCGCGTCAAGCCTGTCACGCAGCGACCAGTGTCGGCCGACAGTTTGTATCTGTGACTTGGAGCCTGTTGCTAAGTCCCGCCCCTTCCGGTGGATCACCATGTGACCTTATTGTGGCAAAAATATTAACGGTAGTTAGCGGCAAAAGTGAAAAAAATGTTTTAGATCCTGTTTCAATTCTTCCATGAATTACACATATGATGTTCGACAAATTAAAAGATAATTTTGCCATATAACTGTTAAGTTAAGTATAAGACTGAAAATACGTAATTAGAAAGACGACACGGCTAAAAGTCACGTAAGCGCTGCCTCTCTCTGAAGCTACGATTGCCTGTGTGTTTCGTACCAGGATGTTCTCTCACCAACAACAAAACATACTCGTTCTTTAGCTTCCTGGCGGCGAAAACAGAGTCGCTGGATAAAACAAGTCCGGTACGATAACGTCACGTTTGTGCGTGACACATAGCTATGTTAGCGTAAAACGGAATGTCCTTTTATGGTCCTTCACTGTTTTTAGTCTCAGATATTTTTGTGACGTACTCCACCAACTGCGGAGTATTTGGAGACCAAACTCGAGCCGTTGTTTCTTTGCTTGGGACCAACATATCTTTAAGTGCCAAGAAATGTACATTGTAATGGACCTAACCAGCTCATCCAAATATAGATCAAGTACAATAAAGTAAATGTAAAATGTCCTTACACTCTTCATATCTTATATCTTAATAACTGTCCCAGTGTCTTCACCTCGTGTTCACCCCCCAAAGGTCGGCTTTGAGAACACGTTGCGGAACATGATGAGGTTTATTTACATATATTCCATTACGCAGCGGTCCAGCTTGTGTTTTCATGAGTTGGCCTCGATCTCCAGCGACCCCCCCCCCCCCCCCCCCCCCGAACCGGCTCCTTTTATAGGAGATGTCCTTGTGTCAGAGTTATGCAACTGTTGTGTTGTTTGGCGTACGTGAGTGGGGTTGGATTATATTCAGGGGACATCAAAGGGGGACCTCTGCTTAAACCTGTCTATTCACGGCGTGTGACATTTCGGCTCTAATTTAAGGTGTTTGTCCTCCACTGCGTGTTTGATTCAGGAGGAACATTTATTTGAGTGCCAGAGAAAGCAGGCTGGAGATACTCATAAGTGTCTGGTCACAGCATAATGAGGCCTGGAAGTGAAGGGTTCTTTACTGAAAACTGCCATCTCCTGTAGATGGCAGTTGGATTGACAGTATATTTGCTGTAAAATCAAAACAATGAGATAAAAACCCAACTTCTCTGTGAAGCCGAGAAGTTGGGTTATAAATCATCACGGCAAGGGACACCTTCTGAAGGCACACTTATTTCAGCCATTGTTAATCAATATAGATGTATTAACTGGTGTCGCTTAACATTTGTGTAAAATTGATAGACTGTATATAAGAAGTGGACGTCGTCATTGTGACGGACTGCCGGTTGAGACCATAAACTCATGTTCACAATGTTTACTGAGGTAATAAATCAACTGAAAAGTATCGTCATTTTCTCATTGACTTCTACACAACCAGACTTCTTTTTGGACCCCTGCTGGTCAGCAGAGAGAATGCATGTTTATGGACACTTTCTCTTTGGCTTCACTCGGCAGAACCGCAGGTGGCCTCCTGGTTAAATTGATATTATGCTGGTAACTTGATCTCCCCATGTTTAAACCTTTTTCCCTCCATTTCCCATCTTCGTGATGAACCACTCTACCTTGGGCCTGTTGGTCTGTTTCGATGTCTGGATGTCACCCAGCTCAGTTTTGGATTCTTGATTGCCGCTGAGCCCGGCCTCCTCTCCCAGCCCGCTGTCCTCTGTGTCAACACTGTTGCTCCTTGACCCCAGCTTCTTCTCCTGGAGCAAAAGCTTCCTGTCTTGGATGACTCCTCCTCCTCCTGCGCTCTGTAGCGCCCTCATCTGGCGCCGCCGTGTCGGCGACTCGTTGCCCAAGAAAGGCTTGCTCTCCACGGGACCCGACTCCATCTTGCCTCGGATGGCGTTGACCAAATCGCTGCTGCTGCACTCGCTGCGTTTTGGCTGCACAGTCTTGTTTACAGAACCGGTCCGGATTTTACTCCCGCCGGTGTCGGCGGCGTCTGCTGCGATTACGCGCAGAGTGACAGGAAGTTTGACCTCGTGGTTGTTCTCTTTCATGTCGCCCTCCTCAACAGATGCAGGCATCCAGCCACTCGGGATGGAGTCCTGCTTGTCGGAGTGGTCGGTGGCCCAGCCCTGCCAACTCTTGGCCAAGTTGGCCACCATGGCGGCGCATTTTATCTTCCGTACCACCCGTTTGAACGCCTGAGGCTCCTGTGGTGAAACCGTGGTGGTCCCACCGCTACTCATGGTGACAGGATACCAGAAGAAATTGGTATTCTTCGCAGGGAAAAGTCCTGTTTCTCGTCCTAAAAATCTTTCAATCTCCCCAAAAGGCTCTGGTTGTGTTTTGGTAAAAGAATTCTAGTAGTTTACGTGAACATAGATCCCTTTTTTCTGAGCAAAGCGACTCAAATCTCAGAAACTCCTCACTCGCAAAGACTCAAAATACACTTTCCAGGTGATTATGGACAAAAATTTGTTCTTCTCAGTCTTTATATCCGTTGTGGATCTTCGCAGAAAAACATCCGGAGCCTCCCTGTCAGTCAGTGTGTGAGCTCCCGGTGTGAAGAGTGCGAGGTCTTTGGCTTTAATCCCCTGCTGAAGCCCCTCTGGCTCCACACCGGTCTTTAAATAGGGAAGGGTGGTAAAGGAAGTGATGTCGCACGGCGTCCACGTGAGACGGGAGTCCAGTGTCAACTTTCTTGTTGCTGCCACTGGTTTGCAAACACACACACACACACACACACACACACACACACACACACACACACACGCAGTGACTGAGGAGTGGAATGTCTCCCAGTGGGATCCAGGGAACAGGTGCCCAGTGTTTTTAGCGACTCTGAGGTTTCTGTCCTCACACACAAATACGCTGAAACATAAACGGGCCTTCGCTGTGAGTCAGCCTGCTCGACACGGGGGACCAGTGTGTGTGTGTGTGTGTGTGTTCATTGTGTATAAATCGGGATGTTTTCATTCAAATGCGTATTTCCTCTATTGCACGCTTTGATCACTTTGTGGTTGCGTGAGTGTGAATTCCTGTCACGTACAATCTGGAGTGTGTGTCTGTCTGCATGTCTGTGCATGAGTAAGTGTGACTATTTCAGTCTCTGTGTGTATGTGTGAATATGTGAGTGCGAAATTCTGGATTATGACTCATAAACTGTCTGCAGGGTTAAACTGGTCGGTCTGATCTGCCAATGGCTTCAAAACTGACAAATTTTACCAGCCAAAATATTTTCCAGTATAAAACTGCTTAAGATAAAAGGGCCATTCCATCGATCTGATTCTTTCATTACATGCATAAATATATCTGTATAATACATTATGTTGTCCAGCAAAAGTGTCCTGCACTTTGTCCAAATTGCAGTTTGAATGTTCGTCACTGAGAGCCTTCATGAAAACCTCCTCAAACTCAAACTACTTTGTTAGGTTATGGCAACAAAAAAAGGTTATGTTTAGTGAAAGAAAAATCATGTTTTGGCTTCAAATGACTTCAACACTGAAACAAAACGCACCACCACCCTGGCTACCTCCATACAAGGACTTCCACACACTCATTTGAAACATATACTATTTTGTAATTTCTCGAAAGTTATTTCCCAATTGAGTTTTGTTGTATGGGAATGTCATTTTGCAGGGGGCCGGGTGGGCATGTGACGAATTGGGACAACGGGACGTTAAATGACACGCGAAATGTCCTCAAAAGTGACGTTCTGTTTAAACGCCTTCTCACGACATCGTGATGGAAATCGAGTGAAATAACAAACAATGCAGCACTCCATGTACCAGCTGCATTGTATCAGCCTTGGCAATGCTTCATCCTGTCAAATGAGCTCAAATTAGTGCCAAACGCTCAATAAATATTCAGTGTCAGATGTTTACGTCTTATGAACTTCTGTATGTTCATCTGAAATGAGTGTTTAGGTTAGCAGTGAACAAAGAAACTACTCTGCCACTCACTCATGAACCTGTTTCATTTCCAGCCCATATTACCCAGTGTGTTACTCTCACACTGGACACTCACGTGTTTGTTTCTCTGCCCACCAGTTCTTCAGACAGTCTCTGCAGAAGCTGTGGCTACACGACAGGACAACAGGATCCTTGAAGATGTCCTGGCAGACAGAACAGCAGAGATCCTCCTCTGATCTGAGAGACATTTTCTCTCTGAGTGACGCTGGAAACACAGCAGGCAGAAAGTTAAACAGGAAGTCAGACAACCGGGGCTCCTTTGCCCTCTGGAAAAGATGTGTTTCCCCCTCCTAAAATTCCCAGTCCGTGAATGCAGTGAGCAGCAGGTTGAAGCTGCAGTACTCACAACAAAGTGCTGCTGCAGAGCTGTTCATCTCGCTCAGGGGGAGTTGTGGGTCTGAGAGACTATCGTCCGTGTCAGAGCGTGTCACATCCTGGTCTCTGTTTCCTGGTTCGTTTCAGTCGAGTTGGAGGTGGAGCTCTGTGTCTGACGGCTGGACCGTTATGTAATACATATTACTTTATTATTTTATTATTATTATTTATTCAATCAAGGACAGCAACAAAACACAACCTCTTACTCCTTCTTATATTGGGCATCCAGTAAGCAATGAAAGAGTATTTCTTTGTCATCGCTTACCAAGTATTGTAGGTAAAACACCAACTTCTAAAGTCCATGTGTAATTACATCAAATCACAGCAGCTGTGGCTGCACGACAGGATCTTTTTAAACATGTCATTGCAGACAGGAAGGAAGAGAACCCGTTCTCCAAACAGGACGCCGTGTCATCCTTCGATGAAGCCAAACTGTCACACTGCCTCATTGTCCACATGCCATTCGTGGGAAGAGCGCAAAGATAACACGACGAGTCGCGTCTTGCTGGCCGTCTGTGAATATAAAAACAAACCAAATTCCAAATTTTTCTTTGCTTTCCACCATCACAGGGCACAACAAGAAGTTTGGTGTCAAACAATATCAAAAGTGTTCAGCAGGGACGGCATAGTTTTAAAACACAGAAAAACACAAAAAAACACAGATTAAATACAAAACAATACGGTACACAAAGTTGTGAGTCACTAAGGGGGAGTGAAGAAGAAATCAGGACTAACAGAAACCATGAAGCATGTAAATAGAGCATAAACCGGTTATACTCTACTAACATGCTCAGTAGAGTAACCATGTTTCACGTTTGTGTTTTTGTGCATTTTAATGTGAATTGTTGGCCCTTATATGGTCATATTCTGCTTTTTGGTTTGTAATTCTGCTCATGTTAAGCACTTTGACTAATGTCTGTGAAAAGCGCTTCATAAATACATTTTACTTACTCAGCTCAGTATCACGGCAGCTCGTGGAATCGTCACAAAAGTCCATCTGTTGGTTTCACACATGGACACGAGGTGTTGCTCAGGACTTTGAACCACAACACCACCGTGAACCTAAACGTCGTTATTTCAAGTAGAATCCACGATGTTTGTTGGTTTTTTTAAACCTAACGAAGTGGTTTTGTTGCCTAAACTTTCTTTTTGTTGTATTGTGTGACATTAAAAACAGATCATTTGTGTCCCTTGTAGTATATTGGATTTCGTGATGGCAGGATTCTCGTGGCGTCGATAATGAGTCGATACATCACGATCCGTTGGTCCGTGGTGCCTGCTTTTGTTTTGTCTCTTACTCTCCTGTCAGTTCACATCCAGTCCCTCCAGCCTCTGATTGATTCCCTTCACCTGAGTTTCCCCGTCGTCCACACTCACCTGCAGCCCTTTACCTCGTTAGTCCTTCTGTGTATTCTCACAGTGCAGCTGCATTCGCTTTCTACTAGATTGTCTCGTGTTTTGGGGGATTTTTTGCCTTTAGCTTGCAGCGTTTACTTCTGTTGTTCTTTACTGACCTTTTGACTGTCTTTTGGGTGTCGCCTGACCCCTCGGGATTGGTTTGCTCCACGGACTGATTACCTGGTTTGACCCTTTGCTCGTCTTTGGATTTGGAAACTTTGAGGTAAACCACTTCTACCTGAACCTGAGTTTGTGTGTTGTTGTCGTGCTGTCGGGTTCAAGTCTGCCTCTGGTTGTCTCAAATTCACAGGTAACTTTGAATCCACACAGTGGCCACGTTCTACATTCGTCATTTCTGAAGAATGTTAATCAGCTCATTGTTTAGCGGTCTGACTTTACGGTTTAGTTTCACTCTCACCGCTCTCATATCAACGAAGCAAACAAGCTAAAACAACAACACACTGTACACTCACTGCATTCAGCATCAAAAGAGACGGATATTTCCCTCATGAGATGGTGGAGATCCAAAACAGCTTAAAGAGAGAGGCTATTTGATGCCCCCCCCCCCCATACATACACACACACACACAGTGTATCATGCTGCAATTATGGTGATTATTTTGGTAAATATTCACCAAACGTGTGTTCTCTTTTGCTCTACATGGAGGAAGCATACATTCAAATTTAAAATGAATGATAACAGACTCCTGGAGCTCAGTGGCCATCGCGTCTCTGTGTGAAGGGCGGGACACTCCTTTTGTTTTCTCATTCCAGCTTCTGCTATTGGTTAGCTTTCGACCAATCACGTTGCCTGTGGTCACCTGTATAGAATGCTTCACCTCCTCTGCAGTGACTTTAGATCTGAGAGCTTTTCACTGTGAGGTCCACAAGGTTTCCTCTCCTCTTCCTTCACTTTATTTAATCCTCATTGGGGATAAACGAATCACATCTAAAAGGGTCAAAGCAGAGTCTCCTCGTCCTGCAGGTGAGAAACAACTTGTTGTTTTTTTTCCTCACGCTCAGCTGAATACTTCAGGCTTTACACTTCTTTTAGACAATGAAACATCTGTAGGCCGTAAATCAACAGGTGGAAGAATCAGTCGAGGCAGCGCAGATGTGAGGAACAGGGAGTTCAAATCTGAGGTACTTGAGCGTTTGTCTCACCGCTTTAGTTACTTTTCCGATTACATTAATTCCTTCCTGTCCAGTCAAAAGAAAAGTGAATGTTTGTGATAAACTGAAGGATGAAGCGTTTCCTTCACGCGTTGAGAAAATCCTCCGACTTCTAAACAAATTAAACTCTTTAAAAAGCCTCTCGGATCAGCTGGAAAATGCATCGTCTCAAAGCTGAAAACAGGCTCTTTGTTCTTTATTTGTTTTTAACATATGATCATAAATAATTTGATGCATTTTGATGCAGTAAAGGATGTTATGGGTTTAATAGTGAGAGCAGACAGGACGTCACCAGCAGGGAAACTAACTGCTGCCACCGGCTTAAAGATTCATAAGAACACTCCTCATGGCAACACCGATATCTGATCGCAGTGTTTTCAAAGACGTCATTGTGTGTTCTGAGGAAACCAAAGTGTGTGTGTGTGTGTGTGTGTGTGTGTGTGTGTGTGTGTGTGTGTGTGTGTGTGTGTGTGTGTGTGTGTGTGTGTGTGTGTGTGTGTGTGTGTGTGTGTGTGTGTGTGTGTGTGTGTGTGCGCGCGCGCGTGTGTCCACTGATCGCCTGGCTGAATAACAAGACAAGTTGGACAACCTCCACAACACTTTACAAAGGATTTAGAGGTTAATCACCTGTCGAACCACAACGACCAGTTAAACTCTATTCTCATGTTTCTCTGAGGGAACAGTTAGATACGAACTACAACGTGTCAGAGAATCATATGGAATGCTTGTTTCCCGGAGCCCAAAGTGAAAAAAACGCAAACATTACCAGATACCTTTTTGGCTTCCAATCGTTCCATTATTGATGTTTCTCTTATTTTATCCGTCTTCTGTTTGTTGTTCTTAAAAAAAAATCTTACAGCTAATCCATTTATTACAGGACTTCCTTATAATGTCGTCATCATAATAATAATAATAATAAATCTATTTTCTATAGCGCTTTTCAAGATACCCAAAGACGCTTTACAGGGCTGAGACATTTGAACAAACAAACACAAAAAAACAAAAAACAGAATAAGTGGAGAAGCTGCGCTGAACGGGTCATGTGATGGAGGGTCGTGCAGGGTCAGCAGGTGAAGGCGAGGTTGAAGAGGTGGGTTTTGAGGGCTTGTTTGAATGATGATGGGAGGGAGCCTCACGGATGATGTTTTTATTTCATCATGTTCATGTTTTCATGAAATATTTGTTTGGTTTTTTTGTTACTTTCCTGAAGAAATAAAGATTAAAAACACAGCTGCTGTATGAAGTCAGACTCATGAAACTCGGTCCCAACGCTATTTTGTTTTATTTTAATATTTTTCTGTCTCTACAATGTTTTGTTACCTGGGCCTCAGCGAGTTGAATGAGACCCCAGCTGCTGTTCTCACACACACACACACACACACACACACACACACACACACACACTAATTCCACACATGCCTGTGCATGTTCAGAAACAAAAACAATGCCAATAACATCTCACTTCTCTTCCTGCCTGTCTCTTCTTTATGTTTTCTCTCTGCAGCCACCATGAAGATAGCATCGTTTAACATCCAGAAGTTTGGGAGGAGCAAAGTGTCAGACCCAGATGTCGTCAATATCCTGATAAAGGTAACGATGACCAGTGTGAAAACAAACACATTTTACAAAACAGGAAAGGACTTTCCACACTGTCAGCTGCTCCAATTAAAATGTTTTTTACCTGAAGAAATACATGCGTGTCCCCAGGTCGTGTCTCGATATGACATCATTGTGATCCTGGAGGTGGTGGACATCAGTGGAGATTCTGTAAAAACCTTCCTGGATGCACTCAACAAGTGAGCGCCAGCTTTCTTTCTGTATTTTTATTATTATTATATCAGACGGCAACAGAGCGTTGAACCGGCATTCTCTCTACTCACCAGCAGGGGGCGACTCCTCTGGTTGTATAGAAGTCTATGAGAAAATGACTCTACTTCTCTCTTGATTTATTCCCTCAGTAAACATTGTAAACATGAGTTTATGTCTCAATCTCTAGTTTCAAGTCTTCTTCAATACAGCATGATGTTCATTCAGTACATGATGGTCCATTTAGAGTCACACAGACCATAAAGCAGGGGATGCTTTAGGGCGAGGCTTACTGTGATTGACAGGTTGCAAAAAGCCACAAAAACTCGAGGCTTCAAAACCGCAGTCCACAAACCAAGTACGTCCAGGACACATAGTACACACAATGAAGATCAGGAATGTCTATGTACTATGTGTCCATGTGTATGTACTATGTGTCCACTTCTTACAGTAGTAAGAAGTGGACACATAGTACAACACATAGTAAGCTATGTGTTAGATCAGAGATCAGGAAGTCATTTCCTCAGCCTTGCATTTTCCTGCGACTGCAAACATAAAAACATGAATAAGAGTCAAGATCAACAGAGTCAAGTGGCTCAATGAGGCGGATGATTGGCAAAATGGCCAAAAATCTGATTTTAGGATGCTAACATTTTCACAATGACGATGCAAAACCAGTTGAGTGTGAAGCATTAAACATATGGCGCACAGAGGCTGATGGGAATCTCATTCATTTTGGTCAAAACCCAAAGTATTGGTCAAATTAAAAATGTTGACGAACAATAAAGTGTGAGAAATTTGAATTGGATGTGGAATGGGGCCAAGCAGATGCAGAAAGGTAAAGCTGTTTGATGTAAGGGGAGATTATATTAACATCTGTGTGTCTGTCTAGAGCCAACAGGAAGCATCACTACACCCTGAAGATCAGCAGTCGCCTGGGCCGAACACGCTACAAGGAGCAGTTCATGTTCCTGTACAGGTGAGTGCTCGCCTGCAGCGGATTCCTGAGATGAGTGATGAACAGAGTTAGGAACCTCTACAGCAGTTCAGTCAAAGGCATTCCTGATCTTCATACATGGTTAACGCTCGATAAGCGTTACGTTAAGCCTCTGAACAGTAGCGATGAATATTGATCACTTGAGCCGCCGCACTTTTCATTATCCTGGTCTTTTTAATTCATTCCCAACAGAGCAGCATATCCCTCGTCTATTCATACCTCTGATTGCAGGGACAGAAACCTACTCGGCTGCATCATCAAAATACAATGTATTGATCAACGCGTGTGTGTGTGTGTGTGTGTGTAGGGATGACTTGGTTGACTTGGTGGGCTCCTATCAGTTTGATGACCAGGTGGCCGAGGGAGGAGACGTTTTCGCTAGAGATCCTTACATCCTGCGATTCAGATGCCACAATACAGGTAGCAAAGAGCAGTTCTACGTCCTTAAGTGTAGCTGGTGGTTCAGGGGCACAGCTACAATCATATAAAAGTCCTCTAAATTCAAAATAACTGAAAGCAAGATATGAAAAGGATGCTGGCCTCTCATCAGTGTGTTACTCGTGTGAGACAGACTTAACCCTGTTTAGGATTTGGACTTGGGTTTAGGTTTGGTGTAACTCTAATCGATGTGTAATGTGTGTGTGTGTGTGTGTGTGTGTGTGCGTGCCCACTACAGTGCTGAAGGACCTGGTAATGATCCCAGTTCACACCAAACCACATGACTCGGAGAAGGAGTTGGACGAGCTCTACGATGTCTTCCAGCACGTCAAGAAGAAGTGGAGGACCGACGTGAGGACACGACGGGATTAATGCGCTGACTGCTGCGATGCGCTGACGGATTTACCAATACCATACAAACAATATGCTCATTCAGTGATTCACAAACAGGGCTTCCAGTATCACAGGGGGTGGAGTAGCTGGACTTATTTGACAAAAATACATAAAATAAAAAGGTTTAAATCAGTCGCTAAAAGTGGTGGATAAACAATTAGTCGTTGGATTAAAATTAGATTTAGTTCGCTACATGTTGGATAAAAGTAATGAATAAAGAGTTGAAATAGTTAGTTGTTGAAATAGGTTAGTGTATAAGTCATTGAAATAGTTAAAATAATGGAAATATGGCAGCAGTGGGTGATTGGTTGAAATATTTTAAAGTAACGGATAAATGTCTGAAACAGTCAACTTCTGCAGCTGAACGCAAACTCGACCAAACTGACCTAAAAATTGACAGTATAATACAGTTTTCTATAAATAATGGCGTCTGTCGTCAAATTTCTGACGGCAAAGACGTGAAAATAATGTTAAAATGCTTTACCTGAAAATGTACAACTCTTTAACAATTCATCCAAAGAACAACGTACACAACTTGACATCGGGCCTCTGTTCTCCAGAACGTGATGATCCTGGGCGACTTCAACGCGGACGGCTTGTACGTCTCCAGGAGTGAGATGAAGGGCATCCGTATCCGTACGGACAAGAACTTCCACTGGCTGATTGGAGACGACGTCGACACCACGGCGAGCAACCGAAACGACCACACGTACGACAGGTACGCACACAAACGCACAGGTCAGAAGCGGTGGTCGTTTGAATGTTACTGTCTAAAGTGCTTCGTTATTATGAGCAGTTAACTTTAACAGTTTAACACAGCCAGGCTAGCTATTTCCTCCTGTTACCGGCCTTTATGCTAAGCTAACTGGCTGCTGGGTGTAGCTTCAAATAAAATTGACATTTGTATCTTTTCATTTAAGTTTCAGCAAAAGAGTGTTTCCCAAAACTGTCAAACTATTTCTTTAAATTGGCTGAAATAAAAAGTAACGGTTACTAAATTTTTTACTTTTCAATGTTGTGTTTTTAAATGTTTTCTTCTAAGTTTTGTTTGTTTAAATGTCAGTTTTGTGGGTCGAGATTAATTTGTTCATAGTTTTTGTATTTATGTATCTATATCGAACGGTTTTTGTTTTTTTAATGGCTGCTCCGCGACGAGTTTCCATTTAAGGGAGAATAAAGTATAACCTAAAGTATAACTTGGGTAATATGAGTAAAATACTCACTGTATGTCTCTCTGCAGGATAGTGGTTTACGGAGATGACATGGTCCAGGCTGTCGTACCGAACTCTGCCAAATCCTTCAACTTCCAGAAGGCATATCGACTCAGCGAAGAACAGGCAGGCCTGAAATGAGTTATTGTGTTGTTGTGAAGAGCCTGAAGGTTTTTATCACACCTGCAGTTTGTACTTCTTATTATTTTAATTGTGTTTATGTGGTTAATATACCAGTGCTGATAAAAACCATTTCTCTTCACATGGTGGAATGATCTTCTGGGGAGCATGAAAATGTTTGCGCTGAACAGAAATGTTTTTCAGACTCTGAAGGTGAGCGACCATTACCCTGTGGAGGTGGAGCTGAAGTCCACGACGAGCGGAGCACAGGAAGACGATGGTAACCAGCACAATTATACTCATACTTATTATGTACTACTACTCCTATTAACAATAAGTACACAGGCAATATTTAGTTCATGTAAAAGGATGCTAAACCAACACAAACGGACTCCCATCACAAAAATAAGGGGAGAATGTTTTTGTTTTTTTTACTACAAAACTATTATTTCTGTTTGTTTTTATTTTAGAGACAACTGACAAATTCATTGGACATCACATGGTTCAGTTTGGCCATGTTGAGAACCATGTTTCATATTTATTAGATAAATACCTTGTAGAGATGCTAAATAAAAAAATATAAGAGATCAAGCCTTTATTCAAATGTTGAGTTTCTGGTGCAGCACTATCTTATGGAATCCTCTTTTTCAGTTACTGATATCTGTGTTGAGATATAAAAATGTCAATTTGCCGTCTAACTGGGTTTTTTGTGTTCGGATTAATCAAAAAAAAATGTAATAAATTAGCTTTAGAGGTGCCAGAGCCAGGCTTCCCTGTGTCTTTATGCTATGCTAAGCTAAATGGCTGCAGCATTGTGTTTTACAAATTGAAAGAGTGGAATTGATCTCTGCCAGAAAGTAAATCATTTCCCCAGAATATATTCCTAACCTGTGCTTGCATGGCTGCAGGACTCAGTGGATTATGCGTTTTTTTTCCATGCAGATCTTGAACTGCCGAATGAATCGCCGCCGCGGCGGCTCGTGGACGTGGACGAGGATCTGCTGGAGCTGAAGAGAGGAAACCTGCTGCTGGAGAGGGAGAAGCTCGGCCTGGAGATCCAGATGCTCCGGCTGAAGATGGCCAGCATGAAACGCAGAGATGAACTTTAAAACTCAGGGAGCCAAAAACACCAACAGAACAATGAACTCCTACTTTAACCCCTTCACTACCTACAGAACCACTACAGAGCACTGTACCGCCTTACCTCACCGACAAGAACTCTTCTCAGTTCCTGTTTTGACTGAATCAAGCTATCAGGTTGTCTTGTTTGTTGAAATAAATTAAAACTGGCTCATTTGTTACGCATTCTTTGAGTGATTCTTCTACAGATTTGATTCTCAGCACCAACTGAGTGTGACCAGACAGGTTTGGGCGTTGAAAGATTTAGCATGTCCTAATAGTACGTTAGAAATACCAGGATGTTCTACAGCATCAGGACGCAGGATGTAAACCAGCATTCTGTTCTGGCTTGTTGGGTCTGGCTGGTGATGGTGAAAGGGATCCGGGTAGAAGGCCTGGCAGAGGATTAGAACTCTCACACCTGAAACTACTCTGCGTGCATCAGTGGGCTGGGTTCACTTCCATCTCATTCACGGTTCTTTCTGCTCATAAAACAATAGTCTGTCCTTGTGACCGAAGATAACATTGTGAAACGAAAAAGCGTTTCAGCTTTCTGCTCTTACGTTTGTTCATATCAGTGCTCAATGTGCCAGCTGGATGATATGAACACGAGTCAAGGGAAGTCTCACAATGTCATCAGGAACGAGTTCGTTTGGCCTCAAGGATACACGTTGAATGTACGACTACCTTTGAAGCCAAACTGTTTCATGACTGGACAGTAGTTCACAAAAATACATTTTTCTAAATTAAGATCTAAAATCCCTGATTTATATCTTTAGTCACTGAAAAAACTAAAAATACATTGTACCAAAGCAAACGATTGAATGTCTGAAACAGTTAACTTGATCACTTGTTATTTTAAACTGTTTTACATTCTTCAGATTTTTTTCCAATTACAGAAATAAAACAATAAGCAGTAAATACAAAACTTTATTAGTATCTCTCTCCCCTTACAATACAACAACAATTGTGGGAAAAAGAATTCGGGGTGATTTGTGTTTGTTAAAGTTCTACATCAACACACAACTAAACACGGTGAAATGTTAAACTGCAGACCTTCATTTCTAAAGTGGGTTTGAAGATGTTTGTTCAGTGTGAAACCTCTAATTATTGACGCTTGAACGAACAGATATATTCTCTGGCCAGAGGAGGTCAACGACAGGGCGGGTTTGATGGTTTGACGGGGTTCAGGTGTAACAGAGAGAAACGCACACCGGAGTCTTCTAAGCCAGAAACAAACATCTCAGACTCGGGGAGAGAAGCCGGGCAGCAGAGAAACATCGTCGGCACATTCTGCTCTTCTTACTTCTTGCCCGATTTCTTGATGCCGCTGCTCCCTGGAGAGAGAAAAACACAAACAGTTGTATTATTGTGTGCGTAAGAAAACCTCCAATACGAATATTAATAAATGTCGCAGGTTCGGTTCTTAGTTTGTATATTTCAGAGAGTCGTTTATAACTGAAACGCAGACTATGAATTAATATGAATAATCACATATTAGAGGTTTAATTGGTCAGCCCGGTAGCAACACCACGTAAAGGTACAAAGTAAAAGTTATGCATTGAAAGTTTTACTTTAGTAAAAGTACTAGTATTCAAATATATGTTAGAGTACCAACAGTAAAAGTACTCATTATGCAGAAGAATATGTATTTTAGGATTATAAATATTGACGCTTAATGTTGCAGCTGGAGGAGTTAATTTTAACAAAAAACATATATACATTTATACACTGCTGTGTTGCTTAATCTATAATAACGCATCATGATTAATATTATATTTAATGCTTGTGAGTATCGAGTCAGTCTGATACACCGCGACGTGTTCTCTGGTCTCACCTAGAGGTCCTTTCCCTGAAGCTTTGGTCTTCAGTGCGTCCAGCGCCTTCTGGTCGTCCTTTTGCTTCTGCTTGAAGGCGACCTCATCCTGCAGACACACAGTCGGTCACAATCCTTTGACTGAACTCCCGCCACGATAACACTTCCTGGTCATGTTGCTCTTTAGTTTGGGATGCAACTAACATTTCGTTATGAAAGGATTCAAAATCACAAAAAGCGCCAAAGAAGAATCCCACGTTTACAGAGTCGAAACAACAAAAAGCAGCGTTGCTTCATTTTTAAATTCTTCGTTTTCAAACAGATACTCTGCTAACATTGTAAGACCTGTCTGTCCGTGTGTCTCTTTCCTTTCTCACTGCATCTGTCTGTCTCTCTCTCTGCATCTGTCTGTGTCTCTCTCTCTCTCTCCCTCTCACTGCATCAGTCTGTGTCTCTCTCTCTCTCTCCCTCTCACTGCATCAGTCTGTGTCTCTCTGCCCCTCTCAATGCATCCGTCTGTCTCTCTCGCCCTCACTGAATCTGTCTGTGTCTCTCTCTCTGCATCCATCTCTCCTGTCTGCATGTCTCTCCCTCACTGAATCTGTCTGTGTCTCTCTCTATGCATCAATCTCTCCTCTCTGCATGTCTGTCTCTCTCTCCTGTCTGCATGTCTGTCTCTCCCTCACTGCATCTGTCTCTGTGTGTCTGCGTCTCCTCTGAAATCACCGTCACTAAATAGTGATTTCTCATTTTGTCGTGGAATAAACAATTAGAAATCATTAACGGATTTATCTTCTACAAGAAATTTGCCTTGACGTTGTGGTGCATAATGGTCAATATACAAAGTAAAATAGAGATAGATAGAAACACTGAAAACAGCTGTGCAGACTTTAAAATGAAGATTAAGGAATACAAACACTGACTCTGGGACATGCAGATGGTCATTGTTGAAAGACTACATTCAATGTGTAACGTAAACCGAATAAATTGTGTTTTAATTAGCTGATAATTAAAATAATGGTAGAGTCTGAGAGGACACTTACTTCATCCATTTCCTTGGACTGTTTCTTGGGCGCCTTCAGCGGTTTCTTTTTGCCTCCTTTGGACAAAAAGAGAATAAATTGTACATCAGCTCAAATAGAAATATAGACATGAACGCGTCTTTGTTTGCTCCTTTGATAAATCTGACAACAGCGTACTTATACGTAGAGAAGATCTACTTTAAGCCAAATGAAACCGCTCACACAGAAGCCTATTACCGCATTAGAATAAACGTCAGCTAAATAAATAGTATTAAGCAGAATGTCGCAGACGATCGCAATGATTCGTGTGATCTACAAACAGTGTCTTCTTTATGCGTGTATTTCACAAAAACAACAAAATGTGTCATATTTTGAGTGGTTTGGTGAAAGATCGTCACGTCTCAGCACGTTTTAGCTCGCGATAGCTAATCCCCCCCGTTAACACACGCTGCGGTGCGTTTAGTGACGTTTAGTCATAAATATTTAAAGATGATAACTGAGATACAAACGACGTCTCACCTTCTCTGCCCGACATCTTTCTAACTCGTCTCACTGGTTTGAAGGAAAGAAATAAACTGGTTGGTTTTTTTTTGCTGTATTTCTAATCCGCGCTGTCAGGACCCCAATGAACTCTCAACCGGAAGCAGTATGACCGTTATGTGCCTGAACGAAAAGTTAGCTGTATCTGTTTCGTTTGACATCAGGATGCTAACTAGTTAGCCGAGAAAAACTGCGTCCATGTAACATGTATGCGCCGACAACATTGAGGAAATCAGGTATATTTATTTCTCTAACTTATGTGAATTAAACTGTCACAGAGTTATCTTTTTATAACTAAAAACATCTGTTTACCGGTAAATGTTAGCACCGTGTTAGTGATGAAGCAGGGAAGTGAACAGAACAGTCAGATAACCTTGAAGTAAAATGTATTAGTAACGTTAAATTATACTTATTATTATTATGTTGATATTAAGCCCTTTAAACTTCATCCTCCTCCAGTCTGTCTGAGTATTACTTTGTTGTGTATTAGAAGTGTTGTTTGTTAACTGCAGAGGAGGAAGTAGTCAGACCCACATTGTGAATATATTCTGTCAGTGAAAGTATTTAAAATGTTACATAAGTAAAAGTATAATCAGCAGTATTTTACTTTTATAATTGGTTGACGTGGAGCTCATTTGGAACTCTTAAGTAATGATTATTTTTCATTTGGGATTCATCTGCTGATTGATTTCCATCACAATTACCCAGAATCCTCCACAATGTTTGTTTTGTCCAAACCAACAGTCCAAAAAATACATTAAAATGATTTCAGTTAAAGGAAAAACAAGGAATTCTTCACATTTGAGAAGCTGGAAACATGAAAAAATGAAATATTTTTCTCATAAAATGACTACACGATTGCTAAAATAGATAGCTGTACTTGTATACTTTAAGATGAAGAAAGTACAATATTTGCCTCTGACATCTAGTGGAGTAGCTGTAGAAAGTGTACTTAAGTACAGTACTTGAGTAAATCGAATTAGTCACTTTCCACGAAAGATTGATTGTAATGGATCGGTAGGTGTCATTGCATTAGCCTTAATATCTAAATAATAGTCAAACCAGCTGGACTTCTGAGATTGTATCTGAAATAAGAGAAGCTGGATCCGGATCAGGACTCGGACCCCTTCGTCACACAGACACCACGTCTCTGGCTGATGTGAACATTCGCACATGAAGGTTCATCAATCGTCTCATTTAAATGTTTGAACTGTGCTTTCCTCACAGACGTCCGTTCCAGCGTTGAATGTGCTGCTGCAGTGAAAGTGAAGCTTTGACAGTTCAAGCTGCTCTTCTGACTGCTTCCCTCCTCAATGAGGTATTTATGCTCAATGCTGCTCGAGAGAAAGCCCCACCCCACCAACCCTTATGTGTCTCATTAAATCAGTCACACGTGCAGTAACTCCCCTCTGTGGACATGTTGTTACGGTGTTTGTATGACCAAAACACGGCCGTAACGTGTTGTCATCAGCTGCTATTACTTAATAACAGCTGACCCGACTGGAGCAAACCCCCATTTAGTTTTCCAACTTGTTGTCCTGGAACGTTAATTCAGAAGGTAATGGAAGCGGCATTTGATCGACTGGTTTTAAATTGAAGAACAGAAGCTGATGATTGACAGTCGGAAGAAGTTCGACTTAAACTTTGTTTATACTGGTTGATGCTCTACTCGCTGCTCGTTGCATTATAACGCTAGAGGGCGTACAAACAAAATGAACTGTGAAGAATGAAAAAGACGACGAGTGTAACTCATAGATATGAACATAGACTGAAGGTGTAGCCGGCAAAACAGCATAAACCTCCACAATAACGAAGAGGGATTGTAATTATCTGTAAATCCATATCTCATATTCATAAACTACTTTTTTGCCTTTATACAAGTCCTGTAAATAAATAAGTCAAGTATTAAATGCATTATAAGCAAACAAAGGTTGAATATTCTGTAAACTATTTGATTTTGCAGCAAAATATTTACTCAAGACCTCCTGTTCTAAAGCTTCTAAAAGAGAATAGTCCTTCTTTGTATGATAGTGTTTTTATCAGTGAAGTATTTGTGTCACGTGATCGCGCTCCTCGTGCCGGCTTCACCACGCTGGGAATAAACTGAACTTAAACACTCATACGATTGTCTGGACTAATCGATGAGTTTATTTAATCGACAGATCTGTAAAACTGAGTTTCTCCACAAAGAATCTCACAAAAGAACCACTTTAAGTCTTGTGTTTACCAGAAATGTGTTCACAGGTTTGTTGGAAGTAAGAAAGAGACGAGTCGACTGAGAGGAGGCGGACCTAACCACCGTATCTTTACAGGTGCAGAGGAGCTCAGATTGTCGTCCGGGCTCGTGACTCCTGCCGTCTGTCCCGCCTCCCTCTTCATGGATCTCAGCCCGGCAGAGTCGCTCTGGTCCGGACCTACAGCGCTCAACCTCCGCCCGGGCCCCCCCCGCCCACTGACCCCACCCCTCCTGATGGGAAGGGCGGAGCCGAGGTGGTGAAGGAGCGCGCCCTGGCTGCCTTACAGGTGCAGGAAACAACAACCGCCGACTCATTGGAGCCGCAAACGATTTAGTAATAAACACATTCATCATCTGATGCTGTGAAGCTGGAATTAAAAACACGGCCCCGTTTCTCTCCCTCCTCCAGCATGCGGGTGAGTTTGGGCAGCAGTGGGGTCAGAGGTCGGCTCAGGCGGCCACCAACTCGGCCAACTACTGGTGGGGGAGGTACGAGGAGTTTGTCGGCCTCAACGAGGTCCGCGTGGCCCAGACCAAAGTCACAGAGGTCAGTGAGAAGCAGGAAACCTTGTGTGTGTGTGAGTGCGTGTATGTGAGTGTGTGTGTGTGTGCATGTGTGTTTATAGTCCGTGAAAATGATCTGCAGACTCTTGAGTTCTCCGTAGAGTCTCAGACGTGTGTGTTTATGCGTTTGTGTGTTTGTTCCAGGCCGAGGCGGCGTTCATGGTGGCCAGAGGGATGGTGCGCGAGGCTCACGGCAGCCTGGAGGTCCTGCAAGTCCGGCTGAAGGAGGTCAGAGACCGGCTGGACCGGGTGTCCAGGGAGGAGGCCCACTACCTGGAGCTGGCCACGCAGGAGCACAAACTGCTGCAGGTAAGCTGAGTTAAAAATGGAAATAATAAAAGTAAACCACTGAGGGCGATCGCACACCTGCAGTCTGATTCATTCGGGTGAAAATGAGACAAAAATACCTGAGCTTGTTCGAACCAAACCAGAAATGTTCGGTGTGAAAGCAGCTGAAGTACATTACAGTGATATTATTGGTGATTACTCCAGTCAGAGAGATCTGTTCAACAACGTACCTGTTCATGAAATAAAGGATCAGTTGAACTCATAATGAACCTCCCCCTCGTCCTTCCCTTCTATCTACAGGAGGAGCGTCGTCTCCGGACAGCGTACGAGAACTCCGAGGGTTCGGAGAGGGAGAAGTTCAACCTGTTCTCGGCGGGCGTCCGGGAGAGCCACGAGAAGGAGAGGACGAGAGCCGAGCGCACCAAGAACTGGTCCGTCATCGGCTCGGTGCTCGGGGCCCTGATCGGGGTCATGGGGTCCACGTACATCAACCGCGTCCGCCTGCAGGTGAGGGACACCACTGACTGTAACGTCTTCAACTACAACACTGAGACAAAATGTCTTGTTTGATACACGGATACATTTTTACGAGTTATTGACCTTTTGACAGGATTTTCTTTCTTTTTTCGCATACATTTTTACACTTTTTATAATGTTTTTGGGACGTCTGTCCGTCCGTATTTACGCCCTATCCTCGTGAATGCGATATCTCGGCAACATCTGGAGGGAATTTCTTCAAATTTGGCACAAACATCCACTTGGACTCGGGGATAAACGTATGATGAACAAAACACTATTTTGGGTCATAACTAGGCGGCAACCTCCGGTTCTGCCGAGTGAAAGTGTCTTAAAACCTGCATTCTCTCTGCTGACCAGCAGGGGGCAACGTCTGCTGGTTGTATAGAAGTCTCATTGTATGGAAGTCTATGAGAAAATGACTCTACTTCTTCTTTTGGGTGTAAACTGCAACTTGACTGGTTTGTGGAGGTACACAACCGCTTTCTCGTCGTCGTTTATAGATCGTTTGTCTGTATCAGCGCGTCACCAGGACACCACTGAGCACCGATCTTTGTTTCAGCTGATACACCCTCGTCTCTCTCATCTGTAGGAGCTGAAGAGTCTCCTGTTGGAGGCCCAGAAGGGTCCAGAGAGCCTGCAGGAAGCCCTGAGGGTCCAGGCCGGAAACCATCGCTCCCAGCATGACGCGCTCCGGACGCTCATCGACAGCCTCAGGGTCGCTCTGAACGACGTCTTCGCGCAGAGGGACGTCGTCGTCCTTCAGGACAAGCGGGCTCCCGCGCCGGACTCGCCCACGGTGCCTCTCTCGGCCCTGAAAGACCTCCCGATCGGCAGCCAAAAGACGGAGTCCATTCTGGAGTCCCTCCGGCCGCAACTGGGACAGCTGGAGCAAGGACTCGGTAGAGTCGAGGGGGAGTTAACGGCGGTGAGGAGGCTGCTGGAGACCAGAGAGCAGGCCCACTCGCAGGCTGCTCAGCTGCAGTTAGCGGCACCAGTGAGTCCAGAACCACCAGTGAGTCCAGAACCACCAGTTAGACCAGAGAGAGAGGACCAGTGGGAGTCGGAGGCGGCGGTGAGGCGTCTGGAGGAGACTCAGAGCACTCTGGAAGAACGAATCAGGACAAACACTCTTTATAACGCCGTGTTCACCTACACCGCCACCGCCATCACCATCTCTGCCGTCTACCTGCTGACCAAAGGAACCGGTTAGACTCTACAATACCTTCTCATGCACTGGGGAGAGATCATCTGAATGAATTACGTCAGAATACAACATTCACTTGTTAGGAAGTAACTCATCTTCTGTAATAAACTTCTACCGCTGCTGTTCACTGCATGACTGATATTTCTAATTCTGTGATCTCGAGATGAAACATGAACTAGAATGCGTCCTGTTGCTATCACGTAGCAAGTCTCAGTATCATTCGTTGTGCATCATTTGAACATGATTTTTATTCCCAATTTAAACACTGAAGTGCAGAATAGAAACACCGTGTTATGGAACTGTAGGCGGCACCTATTAAATACTTTACTTCATAAAACATCACGGTTTCCCGGAGACCAACGTCACCTCTTTAAACTTCTTGTTTTAATCGTCGGGTTAACCACCACAAACGAGCCCTGGACCCCTGTTGACTCCCATGTTTGTGGTGATTTGGTAAGAGAAAACCAGCAAATCATCACAGTTGACCAGCTGGAACCAGACGTGTTTTAGCCTTTTATTTTCTGGATAAATGACAAGAATTAATATACACTTTGTTTGTTTTTTGTTGACTTTTCTTTCATCGCTGAAAATATATTTTTATTTCTCACACTGCTGATTCTGGAGAGCATTAAGTCTCGTCACTGAATAAGAATATCAGATAAATACCTAAAAGGTTTAGTGCTCATTTAGAAGAATGAATAAATGTCACAGTTATCATGGTGACATGATGGTGAAGTTTGTTCCTGTGAGTTTTTAACCTGATTCAGCCTCTTCATCAGTAGTTGACCAGCTGATGATGACGAGGGACCACATCTGGAGTTCTGCCTCGAGGTTGAAACAGGTGTTCATACTGTTTGAACACGTTTGGGAGCAATAATGAGAGTAAATGAACTGTGACTGAAAGAAAATATTGTCATGTGATAAATGGCCAATTTAAAAAGTCCATTCACAATAAATAAATATGTAAAAGTAACTACACGTGAAAATGTGAATGACAGTTTGTAACCTGCAGTACTTGAATGTGTGTTTGTTTGTCATGTTGTTGACTGAGTTGGATGATGATCACGATTCAACTGTTTGTTCTGCTCAGCTTTATTGTTTACTGAAGGATTTTAAGAGCAAAATATGTAATTCTGAGAGTTCATACTGTTAAAGTATACTCGTAAAGATGTAGTGGAGTAATGTCCACATGAGCAGAGAATGAAGCCACTCTCCCTCTCTCTGTGTTGTAATCAGACGGCAACCTCTGGCAACCTCCGGTCCTGAAGTGTCTTAAAACCTGCATTCTCTCTAGTGTCCACCAGGGGGCGACTCCTCTGGTTGTATAGAAGTCTATGAGAAAATGACTCTACTTCTCTCTTGATTTATTACCTCAGTAAACATTGTAAACATGAGTTTATGTCTCAATCTCTAGTTTCAAGTCTTCTTCAATACAGCATGATGTTCATTTAGTACATTATGGTCCATTTAGAGTCACACAGACCATAAAGCAGGGGATGCTTTAGGGCGGGGCTTACTGTGATTGACAGGTCGCTGCAGCTACCAGAGACGTATACGCCGTAACTACGTCACTCCTCCAATGATCCAAATATGGTTGCTTCCTGGCCTATAGAAATGCATCTAAACTTGTATGTTGCACCTCTAATAACTTGTATGATAACTGACCAACATCTTCATGTTCATTATTGTACAAGAGAGCAAAATGTAGGGCTGCAAGTAACAATTATTTTCATGATCCATTCATCTGCTGAATATTTATTTTGCCCTTTAAGTGTTTGTTTTGTCTGAACGATTTTCAAACCCAAAGATTTTCATTTTACGATAATATAAGACAAAAAAACCCAGTAAATCTTCACATTTGAGAAGGATTGTGTGTTACACCAGCAGCCAGCAGAGAGCAGCAGCACAACATGTGACAAAAGTACAACTCTGTGTATCTCCTCGAAAAGTATTTGGACACAACATACGTGTACTTACGTGTACTTTTTCAGTGAAGGGAGATTTTAATGATTCAACATTAAACAATATAGAATAAGAAAAGCCTTTCTTGATCCTTAAAGGAGAAATTAAAATGTTGCAGCAGCACAACGATAAAAATAAGTACAGATAAATGTAAATAAACTATCAGGAATATATAGAATACGAATAGACATTGAAACAAGAGAAATTAAAGGAACAATTACAAGGCAAGCAATATATATGAACTTATTAACAATAGTGCAGGTGAAGTGAGTTATTAGTAGTGTTTAGTAGTAAAGTACTACTGTACTGTACACCAGAATAGTATATATTATGATGAAGTAATGATACTTTGTATTACTGTAGAAATATAATGTAGTGTATCATTTAAATGCAACAGTTAAAGACAGTATTTGAATGATTTTAAGTCTGTTTTAATTAAATCATGAAAATAACTTGTCGGTTTCATCAACAATAATAAAGTGTGTTGATGGATTGATGACTTTGAACGGCTCTGGAGTTGTTGGAAACCTGTGATGTCTAATTCTAAACATGTTAATACAAATACGGGTCTTTATCTGACATGCAGCACAAATGCCTTGTTTAAACAGAACGTGGACGAATAAAATATATCTTAAATATACATCTAAATATATCTTTATCTTCATACTTTTGTATAAATCGTCCAGTAAGTGTGTTATTATTAGTTGGACAATAATTATAATTCAATTTGACGACTTCAGAGCGGACAAATCGCAGCGAACCCTCTGTGATCCTAAGAGGACCCCTAAGAGGACCCGGACCCCAGGTTGGGAACCACTGACCTGATTCTCTTTGGTGTTTCTCTCTGAGTGTAAATCCACTACAACAGGTGGTGGGTCTTTACTTAGCACTATGACGAAGTGATGGCCGGGAAACCACACACTCACACACACACACACACACACACACACACACACACACACACACACACACACACACAATGTGCAGGAGAAGAAACAAAGAAAGTTTTGGATGGTGAATAGACTTGTATTAATGGAGACCTTTAGTCTCAAAGCGACACGGCTTCAGGAAGTCATGAGGGGATCAAACTGTTGATCTTCTGATGAGAGGACAACCAAGTCTACCTGTGAGGCTGAAAGAAGGACAGACAGACAGGAAGGAAGAAAGAAGGACAGACAGACAGACAGGAAGTGAACAGACAGACAGACAGGAAGGAAGGAAGAAAGAAGGACAGACAGACAGACAGACAGACAGACAGGAAGTGAACAGACAGACAGACAGACAGACAGACAGGAAGGAAGGAAGAAAGAAGGACAGACAGACAGACAGACAAACAAACAGACAGGAAGTGAACAGACAGACAGACAGACAGACAGGAAGGAAGGAAGAAAGAAGGACAGACAGACAGACAGACAAACAAACAGACAGGAAGTGAACAGACAGACAGACAAACAGACAGACAGGAAGTGAACAGACAGACAGACAGACAGACAGGAAGTGAACAGACAGACAGACAGACAGGCAGAAAGTGAAGTAACATTTTTTCGGTGTGATCCGGTACATTAAGGTATAAACACCTGGAGGACGACTGTTCTTAAAACAGAGAAAATCTGATTTCATCTACAACTAAAATGTCTTTAAAAAGTCCTGAATGATGACAATAACTCTCTGTAAGATTCAAAATCGTAAACAGCTCAAAATTTTGACTTTTGACACAGTCGTGTTTTCACGTGTCCAAATTCTCAGACATGAGTCAGCACTTCCTGTTCCCTCGTCCTAAAGTCAATGGGTATTTGAATGTTTGTCTGTTTTTTTATCGGTAAAATAATACATTTAAGCAACCGGTGTTCATTCATTTCACATTTTGACTTTATATGACTTGTGTATGGAATATTTTGATACTTGTATTCTGTTTTATGTTTATTCCAATGAAGCCTGTGTGTGTACGTGTGTATGTGTGTGTGTGCGTGTGTGCGTCTGTGTGTGTGTGTCTGTGTGTGTGTGTGTGGTCCGTTTGTAGTGGAAATGTATAGTTTTGTTTCAGCTGCCCAGGAACTGCAGATGGAAGTTAGCTAGTAGCTAAATCGGGTACAAAGCATCTCTTCTCTTTGAGATGAATGTATTTTTGAAAATGGTTGATGTAAATATATTAAATGAACTAAAGTAAAAGTCATCACTAGAACACTGCCTTTATCTTCGTGGTGGTGACTTGAAGTCATGTGACTGTGGTGTAGTTACTTTATTCAGTGTGGCTTTGTAGCACAAAGGCAGTAAAACTGCCTGTGCCAAAGCACAATGTATGCAATCCTTAATAATGATAATCATGATGTTTATCCAGAAATTTTGGCGCACTTCTCCTCACACAGCGTTGCCAACACCTGCGCAAAAAGGTGTAAGTATTTTTCAGAAAGATTCACCCAGTGGTTTTCCCGGAAATCCCCAAAACTGAGAAAACATTTTCCATTCACTTGAATGGGGTTTCGGCATGAAGAGAGCTAAACAAATGCTTAACTTTGGGCCCATATTGACTAGCCATACATTAACGTAGAAAAATGATTTGAAGTTTAAAATGTTGACAAAACGCTGGACTTTATTGAGCCAAAGGGACATTTTGATAGCGAGCACAGTTTTCATTAAGTCACAGATTAAGTTTCAGGAAAATTTTGGGGCCGTTTCAGAATTTATAATGGGTGTGTATTGCAAGAGCTTGCATGGCAAGAGCTAGAGTGAGCGCATAACTGTCTGAGTGGACCAGAGCATGAAAATATTCTGTGATTTTTCCAAACAAATTGCTCCAGGTCCCACAATTTCTACTCTTTATACACCATTTTTGGGCAAAGAACTTGGAAATGTTGTGCTGTCGCACACAGATGTCTAAGGAATCCGACAGATTTACACATTTGGATCAAAGAGCCGCAGAGCGACATGAACCAACCAACCAACTGCTCCATTAGACTCCATGTTAAATCTCACCACTCATTTCTCAAAGAAAGCAGACGGTACCAGTTTTGTATATTGCTCACATGTTTAACACCACAAACATAAAAACCACATCAACGCGTTCGGCAGAGTCTTATCTTTCTCACGGTATCCATATTTTGCCACTCAGACTCCTGCTTTTTGTTAAAAGGAGGCATTTGTAAATCACTGATCTTTCAGAAGATCATGGTACTGAACTACTGAATTTAGTTTTTATATTGTCTCATATATAGACCACCTCAGCATAATGTCTTCATCAGCATAATGGAGTTTAATCATCTTTTAATAAGATCGTAGATGTCTAAATTTGGTGATTCTGAGCGCTTTTGGGACTTCTTGATGATTTCGGCTTAAAAGCACAAACAGACAAAACACGATGTGTACATGTTAGTGAAAGGTGTGGCAACATAATCCTGTTCATTTTTTCCATATGCTGTTTAGGCGTCAGTGAATTTAGCACATTCAGCAGAAAGGTGAACAAGAGAGCCCTCAAATACTTGCTGATTTCAGGCCTGAGATCACGCGGACTTAGTGAGAGAAAGCATCAAACGTCTGTGAGTGTTTAAGGAAGTACATTGAAACTAGGTCATCGTGATTTATTTTTTCCATTTCATTTTTAGATGATTCAGCAGCTGACTGTCAAATCTAAAGTTTTAGATGCTTTGGCTGCAAATACAAATGTGTTTTTCCGGTCATGTTTTCTTTTATTACGTGTATCTTTTATGACCATTTCTATGATCTTTAAGTGCCCAGTTTTTTATTTCAGGTTGCGACCGTCGTTCAATTCAGTTACTTAAGTGCAAAACACTCACACTATAGATGACGGAGGCTTTATCCCACTTCTGCTTAGTCATGTCATGTGACGTTGTTCCTGTTGGATGAGGATATGAGGCTATAAAGGACCTGACAAACATCCATGTTGTGCAAACACAATATTTACACACACACACACACTCCAGTTTTTTATGAGATGAGGCTCATAAATCCACAGGTAGCAGCTTATTTTATTATCAGCTGGTACATTTCCAACTTGCTTTTCATTCACCGTTTGAAAGCTTCTGAACTCATATCGAACTTTACATTCCAATAACTTCTTGGATAAGCAGCCAAAAATATATGCAATCTGAATTATCAACAACAACTTCAATAAATGGGAGAATGTGAACATGTGTAAGGCTGTGCAGAATGAAATCTAGTGTAAAATGCTGTAAATGTAGGGATCTGGATCAAGAAAATTATGCAAAATAAGGTTTTTCATCCATCAGCCAAGTGTGAAAATACAATTCTTTCCCAAGGCACTAAATTCTTAAAGTCTTATTTAGCTAAAGAAATGTGCTGTTGTGTCTGCTGGTCCAGACTGATCCCTTAATTCCTCCTGAATCACAACAAGAGGTCTAAATCTGCAGGAAGTTTCCTCATTCATCGCTGTAAATATGTTAACGCTACGAAGCAGCTTAAACCGAGAAGAAACACAGACGAAAAACAAAACGAGCGATAAAAACCTGCAGAACAAGTTTCAGCGTTCATGGATAGGAAGTAAAGTCTTGTCCTGCCTTTCACAAAAAAAAGAATCCACTAAAAGGTAGAGGCACATTCAAGGAACATGAATTAAAATAGACTGAGCGGCAAAAATATAAAGACAAGCAAAGTCGATCCGCTGTACTCGATTAAAGTTACGTTGAATACAAACTCTGATCGAGTTCTGGGGTCAGCAACTTCAGCAGACTGAGGGATTAGAGAAGTAGCCTGTGTGTGTGTGTGTGTGTGTGTGTGTGTGTGTGTGTGTGTGTGTGTGTGTGTGTGTGTGTGTGTGTGTGTGTGTGTGTGTGTGTGTGTGTGTGTGTGTGTGTGTGAGTGAGTGAGTGAGTGTGTGTGTGTGTGTTTGACCTCTGCTCCATTTGAGGTCCGTTCATTGACGCAGGGTCACAGGGTCAAACACCACTGGTCCATATGTGCTGGCATGCTCTGTGTGTGTGTGTGTGTGTGTGTGTGTACTTATGTCTTTGTGAGGACCTGTGACGGTTGTGAATAAACGAGGACATCTTTTTTTTTTATGTCCTTACACTTCATCAAAGAGGTTGTTGAGGGTTTAAGCTGGTTTAAGCTGCGTTCAGACCGACTTAAGCTCTGCATGTAGAAAAAAGCAGCTCTCGCTTTAAATGCAAGTTCACATTCCTTGTGGATCAATATCATGAATTCCGCATTTTACGGTTTATCTCTTTAACGTTGAAGGAGGATGGGCAACATGCACGTGCAGCCGGCCCGGCTGTCACAACAAAGCAAGGTGGAGCTCAGATTATAGCACACACACAGACGGATATTACCGCACGTTAGCTTTACATAGCTATTTGTTATTTGCTGCTGTATTAATGTTCTGAATTGTGAAATACAGCTCTGACTGACAGATTTTTACCTGGAGCCCCACCAGCCTTGGCAACAGAGCTGCTTGTAAATATTTCCCTGAGCAACAACATTGGCTTTTCATCTGCATTTGGAGCAAACAAAGGTTCTAACAAGGCGATACAAAAAAGAGGCGGGCAGGTTCACTAGGTGGGGCTGAAACATACATGCAAAACAATGGATTTACACAATGCAAATTCAAGCAGCAATCATTCATCTGTCACCCTTCAAAGGAAAACAGCAAAGTCATTTGGAGTTTCAGTCCACCTGATGACATTTCTCGTCATTCCATAATGTGACCTGTGTGACATTTAGACAACAGCCAGCTGATTAGACAAGAGAGAGAAAATGTAAATAAATATAAAAAAATGTAGAACAACTTTTATGTTCACAGTTTTCGGTTGACTACGTTACATTTCCGTGTGTTTTGTAAATTCCACTTCCAGCAACTGTAAATGAGATTTCGTAATTTTTTTAACCCCTCACTTTTTAAAAATGGTTCTACAAATAATAAGCACAAGGCAAATGTTTGCTTGGGCAAATGTTTGTTTCCTGCACTGAACACACATGCTGCTGGTTTTACCGTCTATTTGAGGACAGCAGTTTGTTGATTGGCCACAGGTCTCTTTGGAAAAGGTGAGATAGCACTTAAGGTTTCTTGACTTTTCAAGCTGGAGTTCTGCAAATATACCTTCAAACCTCAGCGTGAACCAACAAAACTAATTTAAAGTGACGTTGGCAGTGAGCGTTAATCCAAATGTAGGATTTCGCGAAAAGAATGTTGAGCAGGTTGTGACACAAAAGTGTCCTTGAATGGAAGAATACCGGACCAAAGAAATGCCTCTTAATGACTAACTTCACACTGTCAGAGGAAAATAAACGGAGTGAAAAGAGTCCTTTGGACTCCAGCATTTTAATGACAAGAGTGGAGAGATAGACAGTTGAATGAAGAAGGGAATTTACAGCAGAGATAAGCGGGAACTGGGAGAGGGGAAATGTTTGTTAAAGACAAGATGAAACTAACAGAAACAAGAAGAAAATATGAATCGTCAGATGGACAGAAACACATCACGGTTAAAAAAACGAAAAACACAGAAAGTGTCTCTTTTCTACAATTCAGCAGAAATAATTAAATGTGTAAGAGGAGAAAGAAATAGTCGCATTTCTTTTACACCATATCGTTGTTTGTTTGACATTGTTGCCCTACTTAACCTCATCGTTTGGCACTTAACTATGTACACCTGCCTTTGTGACAGTGTGCACAACAACTGACTTTAACTGATGACGGAGGATTAAGTGACACAAACCCACTCTGGTTTGTTTAAGAGCCTGTCAGCCGTAGGCATGCAGGTAAGAGTTGACAACACACGACACTCATCGCTCATATGTGCAACATGATGCTACTGGACACAATGCATGTTTTATAATGTCTATGAATTAGCTTTCAAGTCCTTGTGATAATATAATCTTTATTGTATGAAGGTGGACGACTCAAATTTTCATGAGTAAAGACTTCTGGCATTTGGCCATTTCACGTCCTGAAGAAATTGCTGATTCATTGTGACACAACGCACACAAATGCACTCTGCAAAAAGGCTACAGTCGTTCACCCTTTTACGCAGAGACCCATACACATCTATTTGATCTAAAATATGAATCTAAAAATGACTTTGTGACATCCACAAGTGGGTGATGTCACAGAATATCCTTCGAAAAAATAGAAATAAGACGGAGACACAAAATGTCCAGACAGTCAGTGAAAATGTTTTATTCTCAAACTCTCCTCGTGGCTTACATGGTTTCATTCTGTAACTGCATTGTGGACATTGTTGACGAATGAATGACGTAATAATGAGAAATACTCGCCTGCAAATACTATGTCTAGGGGTTTTATTGTGAAAGGCGAGAGTGGAAGGATTTGATCTGCTTTGTGACAGCTTTTGTCGAGGTTGAAAGGAGTAATAAAGTTTTGCCGTCTTGGCTTGGACTGTTGTTTTAACATGTGTTGTCATGTTGTTTATATTTGAGTTATTGTAAAACACTTTGTAGATGTGTCTTTGAAACGTTTTCTTCAACTAAAGATTTAAATTATTACTATTATATATTTGTCTGCATTCCAAAAATGTTGGGAAAACCGTTATCTATATCATTTAATAACCAGCTTCACATAGAAATATATGAACAGAAATATACCTGCTGTTAGATTTCAAAGGTAGAAACAAATACACCAAATCCTGGATGTCTCTCGTAAGAAATTTGAGCATAGAACTGTGTGTTTAGTAGCTATAATAAAAGTGTTCAATGATTCATATTTAAGAATTCATAATTAGTCATTGTTATGATGTGGGGTGTTTCTTGTTGCAGCGTGTCGACTGTACAAAGCAGCCGGACACGCGCTCTGGCCTCCTCGCTGTGGAACAGACTCAAACTTCCACACTATGTGAAATCAAATTCTGCAGCCAGAGTGCCGGTGAGCAAGGCACTACGACACCGTGTCTGATAATCCCAGCGATCAGCATAATGCCGTTTCAGCCCCGACAGCAAAGTGTTACGCCAGTCAGCCTCTCTGCACAAAGACAAAGTATTACATAATCTTATTCATGTAATATTTTAATCCAATTTGCAACAAACACCCCCGACCACTCGTGTTCACACAGTGTGAGCAGCGAAACAGGATGACTCATATCTTAAAGGAACAGTTATGAAGGTATTATATATTTGTGTGTTAAGTGCACAGTTTACATCAGACGTGGTTAGCCTAGCTTAGCATGAAGACCGTTTGCAAGAGTTGGCGTCACATGCTGGAACTACTTCTTCAAATAACAATGCATCCAGTATTGTAGACCCTTCTGTCTGCTTCTCTGTGAAATCACATTTTAGTTTTTTCCATTAATTTAATATGAATGCAGGGAGTGCAGTTAGTGACAGTGTGGGCTCCATGGTAATGTAGCTCAGACAGCTTGAGGGAGTCGCAGAGGGAGGCGGGGCTTGTTGAAGAGTTAAATCGAGTGCTACAGTGTACATCACAGAATTATTAATAATTCAAACGTTCAATGCTGTCTCTTAAACTGCATGTGGCCTCTGACAGCATGTCCCCCGTCATGAACAGCTATAGAGAGACACATTCAGGTGAGAAATGTCTTACGCGGCACATCTCGCCCGTCGCTGTTTTCTTTGGGCCGTGTGAAGTCCGAAGCCCCCGAGCTCAGCGTCTGACCACCACTGTACCTCACTGTGTCTCTCTGTCTTGTTCAAATGTTCCCTCTGTTCCTGGAAAAACGACAGATGAGGAATGCTTTGTGTACTTTTAACCCCTCGCAGGCCCTTTTGTCTGGCTCTGATCTGTTCATCCTCTGCTTGTGATCTCGGCTGTTGAAAGCAGATCCCTGTGATGTCGCCACACACGGACAAAAGGAAAGCTTCATGGACGGGATTACGCGGTGACTCACATGCCGGTGCTGGGTTTCCCAACGGCATCTTTAGACTCGCGCCGCTCGGCTTTCACACCAAAAGCTATCATGGCCCTTTATTTGACACCCGAAGCATTTTTTCCTTTATGTATATGAGGTCACATTCAGTGCTGTTTCAGATACATTTCTTTACCAAATATTCCCAGAAATAGTGAAAGCATTTCCAATTCATCCACCACAAAGAATCTGCAGGTTTCCTTAGCACAACTTGTTTAACTGTGTTGATGCTACAAACAGAAAGAAAGAAAAAGTAAATGTTGAAAATCAAACATCTTCAAAGTAGTATGGGACATAAAGCAACAATGATGTCCCACCATTGTTCCCCAATCCTTGGCAACATGTTGAGCTTCCTCGGGTCTATTTTGGTCTTCCAGGTTTTCTCTTTGGTATATACAGTAATCGTCCTCCATTTGAAGTACATTTTTGTTTTTTTATGATCTTGTTCGGCCAGAAGACTGAACCAACTTCGAGCATTCATAACGTCCATTACCATGGACTTATAATTGTCTTTTTACAGATGGACTTTTGTTTTTAGCTTACAGATTTCAGAGGTTTTTCTTTCTGCTGTCCTTCCTGATAAGTCCGTCGACATAATCAACATACTTTGACTTTTCATCTTTTAGATATTGAACTAGAAATAAAAATGTTCTCCCACTTTAAAGTGCTTCAGTTGCCAAAACCTAATAACATGTCCTTCACTTTATGGCCTTAAAACCACATTATCAAACAAATACGAAGCCATGAACATAAAAAAGATTCATCCACCATTTCTCTCTACTTGTATTGGATGAGAAGACAACCTGGACTGGTTGGCTTGTCTGTTACATAAGCTTCCAGGTGATTGTTTTATGATCATACATCTCAACACGTTTGCATTCCAGCTCGTCACATGCTATCCCTTTGGAAAATGGTAAATGGACTTGTATTTGTCGAACACCTTTTTAGTTTTCCAACATGGCATCATGCACCCATTTACACCCACTCATACTGATGGCAGAGGCTTTCTTGCAAGGTGCCAGTTATAGACCCTGAACTAACTCACATTTATTAACTGGGAGCCTTTGGCAGCTTTTGGGGTTCGGTGTCTTGCTCAAGGACACTTCGTCATGCGGAATGGAGGAGCTCATGGGAGTTACCAGACGCAGTGTCGATATTCACTGCCATTGCAAAAACAAAATCCCCATTTTGTTTATGCCATCCGGCAATATATAGTGACTTAACAGAGATTTATTTCCCTTCATACACTGTTCTTGTGATGGGCTGCACATCTTTGTTTTGTGGGGAAGGAAGTGTTAAAATAATTTACTTCGGAGAACTACGGTGGCCTTAAGGTAAAACAGAAACACAAAAGGGTCTCGCTAGAGATAGTGTTTGGTTTGTCCATTCTGGGCTACTGTAGAAAAATGGCAGTACAACATGGCTCCATGAAGAGGACCCGCTCCCTCATGAAGGGCTCATTCTAGACGAACGAAAACACAACAATTCTTAGTTTCAGGTGATTTTACACTACTAGCAACATTATGATGACTGCTAATAGATCCAAAAAATACTACACAATTGTAGTAGAAATCAAAGTATCAAAAGTAATCCTAATCCATGAAATAGTCTGTCAAAAATGTAAACCTTCTGCACATTTAATGCTAAAGGGAAGACCGAGTTTACAATAACATCAAATGTCCGTATGAAGTTCAATAAATAAATAAATGATGACTTGACTGATTTCCATATACTGTCAGTTAAAAGGTTGTGCGTTAACAGCCAGATCAACCACACATGTACAAAAGATAATAGAACACAGATTAATAATAATTTCGGAGGTGATAATGGACCCGTAGAAAAGGGTTTGAACATTTTGTCCTCCAACAAAAACAAAAGTCATTTTAAAACTGTGCGTGAGCGATGCCTGTTGCTCTGCCTCACTAAACATACAACATTACAGAGATTTCTCTGTGAGATTTCTGGAACAAGATAAAAGGTGTGACTGCTGGAGACGTACAGTACAACTCTGTACAATTTAACTTCATCAGCTGCCTGTTTTACATGTGAACAGCTTGTCTGCAGGCCACAACACGTCTTATGCCAGTCTTATTTTATTTCATTCTCCCAGAGGCCTCCCTACATCTGCCTCTCTGATATAGACTGCTTGTGTTTCTCATAATGGCTCCCTTGTTTCATGCTGAGTCGACCTTTATATTTTCTGAAATATTTGAACAATTAATTGATTGTACACTGACATTCATGGTTCCCATGCAATGACTCGGACTTTTCCCCCTGCTTCAACATGAGGTTCACTTCTTTCTTTAAACCTCAGCTTCATAGTGACGTCACCCGTTGGTTTGTGGACTGTGGTTTTGAAGCCTTGAGTTCGGCATTTTGGCCGTTACCATCTTTGTTTGCAACCAGTGAACGGAAGTGACCATATGTGGACGGCGGAGGAGTGACGTAGAGACGCTTTATACAGCTCTGATAGGGTAGACACCTGTCAATCACTGTGTAGACCCGCCGTGAAGCATACTCTGCTTTATGGTCTCTTTGACTCTAAATGGACCATAATTTACTCAATGAACATCATGCTGTATTGCAGAAGACTTGAAACTAGAGATTGAGATCATAAACTCATGTTTACAATGTTTACTGAGGTAATAAATCAAGAGAGAAGTAGATTTTGTCATAGACTTCTGTGAATAGAAGCAAGTGCCAATCGACCAACAGTTAAAAAAAAAAATTCCACCCAAGTCTACTTCAGATTCAGCTTCATTTATTCCAAGAAGGGCAATTCACAGACAGAGCGCCCACTCTATTTAGATTTCCGCAAACCACCACCGCTACAAAAACTATATATATAAAATAATAAAATATATAATATTATAATATTATAATTAATACTATATAATAATATAAAACAAGAATATAATAATATATATATTAATTAAAAAATATACATTGAATTTACCGAAAAACAATTTCACATTTTTGTAGTATTTGTACATTTACGTAAGTAAAATATCTGAGAGAATATCTGAGTTCCACGTCTAGATATCTGTTACCGAACAGGAGCCCTTCGGCTACTTCCGTCGGCTATGTCATCCTTGTACTGTCCTCGTGCCTTCTCCTCGCACACATAGACGATCTTTCTTCTTCGTCTGACGACATCGCGCGTGAGGTACCAGAACCAGCAGCGGAAGGTCGCTTCTGATTGGTCGGTTGGGTGTCGGACTCGGCGGTGACCGAATATATATAATCTGTGAATGTGCAGCTCCGAGTCGGCAGCAGGACGTTTTAGTGTCGCACATGTAACGGAGGAAACCGAATAAAGAGCGTGGAAGGAATGAGAGACTGAGAAGAAGAATAAGAAGAAGAAGGCTGCAGTCATTTCTTCTTCTTGAGAGCTGAAGGAGAGCCGGCATCAGCGGGGAGGAAGAAAAGATATGTGAGTTAACGTTAGATTTCATCTTTGATTAAAGCTGCGCGTGGAAGGCGGATGTTATAAATGAGCCGTTAGCCGGTGCAATCAAAGACTCGTTCGTTCAAAGAAAATCGTACTTAATGGAGCTTTATGTCACATTCTGACCATTAATATAGCAGCAAACTAACTATTAGCTGTGAGAGGTTTGTGTGTGTTGTCATGGGAGCTTCTCTTTTCTTTGTTTACATAGCCAGCATAACCTCGCGTGCTTCTTAGTGCGTGTTAGTGCACGTGAGAGCGTGCCTCACTTGCTAGCGTATGTGCCCGCTGCGCTCATACGGAGGTTACAGTTGATGACGTCGCGGAAGACTTGTTGAGAGCCGTCAAGAGTCAATCGAATGCTCTCCGATCTCGATGCTAACACGCATGATGCTAAGCAGGTGTAACGTTCACCCCCTGTCACGATTTTAGGCTAGTTTATAAGAATGCTAGCATTACTGCTAAGCAGATTTGAACACAAAGTCACTGCAAGGTGGAAGAAGTACTCCAAAATTACCAAAATAGTAATATTACAAACATATTTTTCTTGAGTCAAAGTACAAAAGTATTAACTTCAAAATGTACTTCAAGCACAAAACAATAAAAGTATACAATATGCAGAATGGTCCATTTCATAATAATGTTTGTTTATATAATTGTTTGAATGCTGTTAAGCATTCCAACTATTGTTATCCTGTTTCTTTATTGTTGGAATGCTGTTAAGCATCCCAACATTTCTAACCTTTAAACTTTTTGAATTATTAAGCTTTTAGCAACTTTATTTTTGAATGGGATCTCTATGGAGAATATTTACAAATCCTCTTAAACTTCTTCAACTTTCAAATCCTTCAACTTCCTCATACTTTCAGCTACAGACACCATTTCAACTTTTAATGCTACTCATACTTATACTGCGAATAATACTTATACTACTACTACAACAAATATCACTACTGCTGGAATTCTTTTAAGCTACAGAAACCGTTCGAATATCAAAATGTTCAGCTCTTTCAGGAGAGGGGTGATATAACTTCATATTTGTAATCTTTCAACTTTTTGAATTATTCAGCTTTTTGCAATTTTTTTTAAATTGGATATCAATTTTCAGCAATGTTTTTGAGATTAATTTCAGCTTTCAGCATTCCAACGCATTTTCAGCAGGAAATGCATTTTCTAGTTGCAGTATAATGATCTATTTACTGATGCGATCATCACTGCTGGTAGATGTGAGGCTAATTTCATGGATATTTAAATCGATAAAAATGTATTCGTTCATTACATATCACAATAATAATCTCAATCTGCAAAGCACAGTTAAAAGTACAATACTTGGAAGTATAATGTAGCAGAAAAATGAACCTCTTCTGTTACATACGAGACCTTTTTGTTTTTAATAGACTTTTCAAACTCATTCACGACGTCATTATGTAATGACTTGTCAGATGAGTCTGAATCAACACAAACCACTTCAGTACGTTTACAACTGGACTCGTGTGTCTCCTTCGGTGGGCAGATAATTAAAATCTCATTAGAGATTGGCAGATGGTTGACTGCAGGAGGCCGTCAGTGCCGGTGAAAGATGGTGTCCGTGTATTCAAATGACACCACGAGCTGGATACGACTTTGGGCTTTGCTATATTTGCTGTAGAGGAATATGACTCCTGTGACAGCGAGGGGGCCGGATCTTTCTTTATTTAATGTTTTGCAAAAACACCGGTTCATTTAATGGATGAAAAAGTCTTTATCGCACAGGTTCAAACGTGAACCAAAATACTGTTGTGGAGGGCTAAACTGTGTGGTATGCAGGTTCTGCTTCAAGATAAACATTAAGATTAACAAACTCAAAACAGTGACTGTTGTCAGGCATTGGTCAACTCTTTTTCTTGGCAGACATTCTTTTCGTGTTTTTGCTGCCAAACTAATTAAGGAAAACCAATTATTATCCAGTCAAATCAGTTCAACAAGGAAACTGGGCCAGTAGTACAGTGTGTGTGTGTGTGTATGCCCAGTAAACCTGTTTGCTGTTAAACACCCTCTGGTCTGGGCTTGCTTCCAGCCTCTGCACTGCTCTTATCTAACATTCTTTATCTCTTCCTCAACGTGTCTGTCTCTGTCTGTCTCTCTGCCTGTCTGTCTGTACCTCTCCGTCGCACCTCTTCCTCCGCCTCTTATTTATTTATTCCTTCCTTTTTTCATTAGTTTCACTCATGTTATCTGTGTAAGCGTGACTCTGCAGATCCCCCCCCGCTTTATCTCTCCCTGAGGTCACACTGCTTCTCAAGTGTGTTTATCTGAGGTCACACTGCTTCCTTAAACTTATGAGGTCAGTGTGTTTGTTAGTACGGTGTTTGTTAGTACGGTGTTTGTTAGTACGGTGTTTGTTAGTACGGTGTTTGTTAGTACGGTGTGTGTGAGAGTACTGTGTGCGGTCTGTGTGACTGTGCGTGCGAGTACGGTGTGCGTGTGTCAGAGGTCAGTGGAAATGTACTGACTGACCATTGTAACTCATTGTAACTGGCCTTAATGATTAACTACTTCACCCTGCTTTCTCTCAGATAATGGAAGTTATCTTGACGTTGCATTGATAAAGAACTCATATTAATAATGATGTCTCTTTTCTCTCCTCAGATAAATATGGATCGTCACGATACAGAAATTATCCCCGGGGACATTTTACCCGTAGTGATCATCGGTAAGAAAACACACACACGGTTGATTTTATGCAGCAAGAAAAGAACCTTTTTTAAAGGAGAAAGCCGGTAGATGTGTGGAGAACTATGACGCAGCACAACTCCCCTTTTTCCTACCTTCTCCCAAGCACCCGAACGCACCAAAAAAAACAACCGTTCGCTCTCTCAGCAGCATTACAAGGTAACTATGAAGTAAAACCATCTCCAGTGCAACTGGATGGAAACAAAAATATATATATCTTACAAATAAGAGCAAATTTTGCCAAATGTCGTATTGATCTGCCAAAAATATTAAAGTGAAGAAGAAGTGGCAGAGTAGTGAGCGAGGAGTGTTTCAGTGCAAGTTATTTCAACATAAGCAGCAGGTTGCCGAACACACGGGTTGCTAAATACAATATCCTTAGAAAGTGTTGACATCGGCTGCATGCGGCGTTGCGCGAACGTTTCCCAGCAGAGCGATGATGAATGTTCCTCAAATATATCCTCAAATATTCTCAGTTTTTGTGCGATTGAGCTCAGAATTTGTTTAGTTAGTTGTGACTGACTGTGTGAAAACCATTAGTCATCATGAGCAGGCGAGTTACGGCGACTTTGCATTTTGGATTCTGCCGAGTCACCGGCTGCTCGTACGGGTTACTGTGTGGCATTCAAAACTTGCTGAGTCATGCTGCAGTTTTTATGACCGTGCAATAGTATTTTAGCCGTTTTGTCTTTTCTAAAGTAGCTGTTTTATTAAAATAATGCAGAAGACAGATCATAAACAACCCCCCCCCTCCCCCTCCCCCTCCCCCTAATTGCACACACTAACACAGCTAGCAGTTGCCAGTGCAACTGGAAACCAGTCACATTGCTTCCACTGCAGCGACCTGACGGTCTCGGTGACGCTCTCTCTCTGTTTTTCCAAAGGTAACGGCCCGTCGGGGATCTGTCTGTCGTACCTGCTGTCGGGTTACACACCGTACCTGTCTCCCGAGGCGTCTCACCCCAACCCGCTGCTGAACAGCAAGCTGAGGGAGCAGCCGCACCTGTCTCTGCTGGAGCAGGTACGTGCAGAGTAGATTATCATTTTCATTTCAATAATTGAACTGGATTGAATGCATATTAATTGCAAATAGAAGATAGGCCACAATTCCAACAGCTGTACAGTAACAGTGGAAGTTAATATGAAGCCGTACAGTAACGGTTCATTGAAACATTTTCACGACAAAAGGGAAAGCAATATGTGCACGAGCTGGATGCTACTACCTACTAAAGCTCTTCTTGATGTGTCAGTGTTATGAATGCCTGTCAACCAGAGTATATTTATAAATGTTTATTCTTTTAATCAAACTATTGTCTCTCATTCGTTTGTGTCATTTAAGGTATACTGTATGCTTTGGAATTCTCATTGTTAGTGTAAATACTACATTTTCTCACTTTTTCATGTGTACACCGAGATTTCACAAAATGTTTGGTCATGGAAATTTGGCTTAAAGTCATGGAAATCCATTGGCCAAAATGTGTATGAACCCTGCCTCCCTGTCCCAGGACCTGGAGTACCTGTGCGAGGGTCTGGAGGGCCGCTCGTCCAATCCCGTGGCCGTGCTCTTCGACTCGCTGCTGCTCCCCGACAGCGACTTCGGGCTGGACCACACGTCTCCGCTGGCGTGGCGGTACGAGCCGGAGCGGGCCGTACCGCACCTGGTGCTGGGAAAGGGTCCGCCTGGAGGGGCGTGGCATGTACGTATCGCTGCAATACGGGTTATTTAGATAAATAATAATATAGATAATAATAATTTAGATAAAAAATAATATGGATAATCATTTATAATATTGTATTATTTAAAAGAATATATATTATTATAATTATTATTATTTAGATGCATTTTGCACTTACATTTTAAGTGTTGTTTTAAGAATTTCATCAGAATATTTTACATTTAAAATGGGGAAAAATAAATGTGTTCAGAAGAAAGGATATGTTTAATGAGTTTAAAACAGCAGAAATCTTTTTCTTTTTTACTCAATTGTCTGTTTTTAAATGGTGGTTTTGATAATAATGTGTATTTACTCAGAAGTAGTATTAGATTTATCTTTCTGTAAATATGCTGACATGTTAATAAACCCATTAAACTAACGCTGCAGTCTGCTCATGATGCATTTAAATGAACAGAAGAACAGCAACTGAAACTTTTTAAAATGTTACCAGAATACCTTGAAAACAACACAGCAGATCAATCCAGCTGAGTGATTGTGTTGTTGTTGTTGTTGTTGTTCCCAGGCTATGGAGGGCTCCATGCTAACCCTCAGTCTGGCTAACTGGATGGAGCTTCCTGGACTCAAACTGAAGGACTGGATGAGAGAGAAACACAGGTTTGTCCTCAGTAAACATTACAGTTGACTCACATTACTGCTCGTGTGTTTAAATACACAACGGGGTTAATAAAACACTCTGGACTTACAGTCGTCACACGTTTCCTGGTGTTCTTTTAGTCCAGAGAGACTCGTTCACAGTTTTTAAAACGTATGTTTGTTTTCTCAGGTGAACAGAATTTAGTTTCTTTTTTAAATCATGAAAGTTCTCTTTCATTAAACCACCAGGAAGTACAACACAAAAACAAAGAGTGTGTTCATGCGTGACTCTTCCTTGCTTTGTTTGTAAAATGACTCCCGGGTGATTTACATCACATGCTGTCAAAACAAATGATTTGAAGAACCTTTAAACTTCCTGTTCAGCTCTTTCTATCTATCTATCTATCTGTCTGTCTGTCTGTCTGTCTGTCTGTGTGTGTGTGTATGTATGTGTATATATACTGTATATATTCTGTTCTTTTTAACAGCAGTATTTCCTTTACACAGTAGCAGTTAAAATACAGTTATGATGATTCTGATAATAGATATTCAGCCGGTGTTCACAACTTTATTCTCATGTGTGTAATGATGCAATTTGAAATATACACCTTAAAAACTAGTCAACATATGAGAAGAATTAGCATATTGTAATGTTGTATAATATATTTGTGTGTATATATAATATAATACAATATCATTTTTTATATATAATTGTTTTCCAGAAATGTCCGTAATGACCGCGCCACACCAGCAGAGATAGCCTCGTACTACCAACACTACGTTTCCCAGATGTCCCTCGAGCAGAACTTTGCCTGCGGCACCACCGTCACCTCGGTCAGCAGACAGCCCGGCGGTGACCGGGAGGGGGCGCCGCCGCCCTGCTGGAGAGTGACGGGACTGCAGCGCAGAGAGGGGGAGGAGCTAGGAGGTACAGCGAATAAATAAATAATTAAAATCAACACTCCTGATTATAGCGTGTTAACCTTCACTTCCCGTTTCCTCTCCTTCCTTCCTCCTCCCTAGATGGCTCCGCTGTGTCGGAGGAGGTGCCTTTCTCCATGTTGGCCCACAACGTGGTTCTGGCGACGGGCACCCACGACATCCCGGCCCGGCTCGGCGTGGAGGGCGAGTCGTTGCCGTACGTCTGCCACTCCTTCTGGGAGCTGGAGGCGGCCATCTCCCGCGGCGAGCTCGACAAATCGTCGGACCCCGTGCTGGTGGTGGGGGCGGGGCTTACGGCGGCCGACGCGGTGCTGGCCGCCCACCACCTGAACACGCCGGTGTACCACGCCTTCAGACGCTCGGTCAACGACCCCGGACTCATCTTCAACCAGCTGCCCAAGCTGCTCTACCCAGAGTACCACAAGGTGAGGAAGCCGACATTTAATGTCAAGTATTCAACGCGAACCAGTCATTATCCAGATTATTGGAGATTCATTTCAATCTTAAAATTCTTTTTTTCCTGTTTTTAAAAAACAAAAACTCGACTTTTTAAGGTCTTTATTAAAACTTTTCCATCCACTACAGAGTAAAAATTCAAAATATTTTCTTTTTACTTCAAATAACTATTTATTAAAGTGTCTCGCCAAAAATTAACTTTTACAAGATGACATTTGAACACATCATGATAATGTCACACAACGTTACCTTCGCCCAATACTCATTTTTTACGATTTGGAGCTTGAACACACCACAATGTAAGTGAATGGAACCTCCGTTGGCGTTAATTGTCGACTCCCGAGAGACGCCGTAGTCTGCAGAAGAGCATGTGAATGATTTACGATATAATATTTCTACGAGTCTGATTTTTTTTTTTTTTTTTTTTTTTTTTTTTTAATTTATTTATTTTTAATTATTTGTTTCCAAATGTTGCTACGCTGTTAGCTCCGTTATTTAGCGTTCGGCTTGCCGATTTCAACGGATGTTTTGTTCACAATGTGGCTTTATGAAGTAAAGCGGCTTGAGAGCATAAATGACGAATCTCCAAATCACATATTTTTACCCCTTAATAAAGGTCACATTTCATCTTTATTTAATTTAATTAATGAGGCATTCCACTTGCCTGACTACAGTTTACTTACGTTACTGTTGATCCCTGAAGTTGCATCAAACCCACTCTTCTTGATCTTCGGCGTCCAGATTCACCAGATGATGACTCAGCAGCAGTACCAGGCGGACCCTCCACCACAGGACCACGCCCAGAACCTCCACGACCCCTCTAGCTCTTCCTCCCTCCCTCCTCTCTCCTCTTCATCTCCTTCCTCCTACCCGGGTTACCTAAGCTTCCCGCGCTACAGGGTCGCCGCGTTCCGACCCGACCGGAAGTGCGTCCTGGAGTCTGACTCCGGCCAGCGGACCGTGGTCCAGATCTCCAAGGCGCTGGTTCTGATCGGCGCCCACCCGAACCTCTCCTTCCTGGGCGACGACAACGGCCGCACGCTCTGCGTCTACCCCGAGGAGCCGATCACGTGCCGGAGGAACCCGATCGAGGTGGACCCGTTCACCAACAAGGTGGTGGCGGCGGACGGGCCGGGCATGTACGCCATGGGGCCGCTGGTCGGCGAGAACTTCGTCAGGTTCCTGAAAGGCGGAGCGCTGGCGATCGCGAGCGACCTCGCCAAGTCTCTGAGGGAGGGGGGCGGGGGGGATCTGACCGCGGACGGGTTCGTGGACAGAAAGGAGGTCTGCGGTCTGGATTCGTAGCAGGAAGAGAAGCTAAAGACTCTGAGCACAAAGTAGGGAAACGAAAAACGCTGCTACGTTGTGAGACGGTTGTGAGAAAGTGACGGTGCGTTTGGGGTCCTCCCCGTTAAAAGGATACCTGGAAGGCCGTAAACTCAGCAATACTGGATTTTTAGAGGCTTGTACCAAAAGCTGCATTTGAATAATCAAAACTCTGTACAATCTATATCAATCTTTATATAACGTTTTTGGATGATGATGATTCCTTAAATATGGTTATGAAGAATCATATGTGCTTTTTGTTAAAGGGGCAAAACTACTTTCAGTGCCATCTGGTGGTCAAACGCTGTACTGCAGACTCTCTCTCTCTCTTTCATAATGACCTCAGATCTGCTGCAACATTTGGCGTCCATGTGCCAATGTGTCTTTTTAACATTTATTTATATCCATATTGTGTCACACAATAGCTGCTCGACATGGCCGGGCTCATACCACCAAACATACGAGTGTAGAACCTGTAAATGTGTACATTTCTTTTTAAACCTCACGAGGTGATGAGGACCGACAGGAGGAGATGTGGGAAAGAGGAAGACAGTGACTAGAAAAGAGACTGTCGAAGAAGAAGTCCTTTTTCAGTAATTCTGTTCTGTTTGTTTCCTGGTTAACCAATCGGCATCACACTTGACCAAAACAGCCTCTTTTATTTTTATTTAATGAATAATGTACGATGAGGATGATTTCACATGTTTCTGTGGTGAAACCTCAGACTCTCGCGACACTACTGTGATAGTTTTCCACGAAACGAACTCCTGCTCGTTTCTGTTGCATCATTCTCCGTGTGTGTCTTTTGTATATTATGGGTTTTGTGTGTGTGTGTGTGTGTGTGTGTGTATATGTGTGTGTGTGTGTATATTTTTTTGGTGCTTTATGTTTCTATGTTATGAGTTTTAAGCCACTGTACTGACCGGATATCTTTGTGGATCTGACTATCATGAAACTCTTTTATACTTGGTAGAAACTGAAGAGAAGCGTCTATATCTGTCTCTGATTCCTCGTCGTGGAACGATGAACGACTGATTCCAGCGGCGGTTTTTAAACGATGTTCTTTCTCTTGAATCTTCCACACGTGTGACTTTTATTATAACAAGAGGAGATCCTCTTCTGTGCTTCTGGTTTCAATCAAATCATGTTGAGTTCAACGATATAAAAACATTTTCTCAGTTTAGTTTACGTTCTTTTTTTCTTCTGCTACTTTCATGATGTACTTTTTAAAGTATTTTCACCACAAACTTTAAAGTTGTGGTTTTGTTTATCAGACGAGTTGATGCGTTCAGGAACAACAGTTTGACGGTAATTCATTATTTATGAATATTCCATTTCTCCTTCAGTTCAAACCACCACCACTTATTGTTTTTAATACCAGATTTGACAACAGGTTGTTTAAATGATGTGAGAATGGACGCCGGGTTAGCTAACGCTCATACTTCTCATGTGCTGAGTCTGAAAAGTGGATTTGATGCTGAAGTGACTTCATCTTGAGTTCTCTCCACTGACCAGCAGGGGGCGACTCCTCACTGACAGATACTGAGTGAAAAAGGTGAATCCTGGCCCGTTCATAGTGGAAGAAGTACTTTTAGTCAAAGTAGAAATACTACAGCGTAGAAATACTCTGTTACAAGTAAGAGTCCTGCATTTAAAAAAGTAAAGGTGCAAAATAATTTGTATTAGAAATATTTAGAGGCCCCTTTATTACATATAATACTCCATATAATACATGATTAAATAACTATGCTTTTTATTATTGATTTGAATCTGCAGAGTAACTAGTAACTATACGGCTGTCAAATAAATGTAGCGGAGTAAAAAGGAGGCTGGAATAATCACAGAATCACATCAGTGCTTGAGTAAATGTACTTAGTTACTTTCCACCACAGAGGGATGAATGACATTAATTCATTAACATGATTTTTACTGGTTTAACTGGTTTTGAGCGTTTTCTTTGTGATATGAAACACTTTGATCTGCAAGTCTTGCGTGTGTTTTTAAATATGAATTATATAATAATTATATAATATGACTGCAGCATGTCGTCAACCCACTGAGTGAACCAGGCCGCTGTTTAAAAATAGAACAAATAGGATTAATTGTATTTATTACATTTTACTGCTGTTATCATTTGCTGCCTGGAAACCAGCCTGGTGTTTGGTGGGTACGGCTATCGCGTGATTCAGCAAAACACACACACACGCACACATACACACGCACGCACACACACACACACACCACTGTGGCATGCTTGTTGCCATGGTAGTCAGAAAGGAAGGCTGCCGGTGCTGTGACTCAGCTTGTTGCCGGGTGAATCAGCTCGATACACCGTGACTCTGTTTTTATTATCAGCCGGTTGCTACAAAATAGAGTCATAAATATGAGCTGATGTGTTTGATGAAATAGAAGTCAGTTACAATGTATATTTAAATATAATGGCCTTCTTATATATAACATTATTATTGGGTCAATGAACAGTGGTTTCCTGTCACTTCCACTGGATTCTGTTGGTGCTTTTAACAGTTAAAGACAAAAGTTGTAATGCTGTAAAATAAATAAATCTCACAAATTAACTCACATAGAACGTTCGATGTAAAAAGTACAAATAACATAAGGATGTAAGACTGAGAGATGGAACTCGCTTACTCTATGATAGCACCCCCAAACCACAAAATGTTGCTTTAGGTTACGTACAATTTGACAATTGTCATAATTTCCAGGGAGGTTTTTCTTTCAGCCTAAATAATGTGCGAGGACATCTACAACAAATCTCTAGTCTCTTTAAATCGTCAAGAAATACCAACAATTAGCACATTTACAGTTAGGAGCCCATGTTGGCTGAGGGGCCCCAAAAGGAGCCTCTTAGTTCCCTCGTGTGTTCGTCTGACGAAAGTCCGACTACAGTCCGACTGCAGTCCGACTGCAGTCCGACTACAGTCCGACTGCAGTCCGACTGGTCTGGGGTTTGCTTGAAAACAGACTAGTTTACACAACGTATCGTTCAATGTCTGAACTCTGAAGGAACGAATGTTTAAAACTGTTTCGAATGACGGTGAAATACTGTCAAACAGAACGAGAAAAACTGTGCAGACTTTTCACCGTCTCTCCTCCAAAAAGTGACTCACAGTTGTGTGAATAATGAAAACGAGACATTGAGAGGAAGTTTAAACATCACCCACTTCCTCACCTTCACACACGGCTGACTGTCTGTTGAAGAAAGGTATAAAAACTGTCCTGAAAACAAGTCCTCCAGACCTGAACACCAACCAAGGCTGCAAAGTTAAGTAAATATTCTTCTTCTTTTTTTTGTCAGATTACATATATATTATTTTGGGCTTCATAGCAAATGTTCAGTGGGCCTGTAATGGTCCACAGGCCAGATGTTGGGAACCAACATGTATATATATACTGTATATATACATTATATATACATATACACTATACATTATATACATATACATATACAGTATACATACATATACAGTATGTGTGTGTGTCACCTCCAGCTAAAAGTGTAAAGTTTGTTAAACCTTAACTCCGCCCCACCGGACCGCCGCGTCCTCGTTCCACAACGAACCTCCTCCATCCAGAGACACGCAACAGCGTCAAGCGAAGCGAACTCAGCGCCAACCGGAAACTAGTAGGCCTTCAAAATAAAGGCATTGCTTTTTTCAGTTTATGAAAAGTAGGATTTGTTACATTTGTAGTTGAAAACAGCTAGAGAAACACAAAATAAAAATATATTGTCATTAGCTTAGTTATCATTTTCATTAAATGAATCGAACAATTATAAAAATGAGAATAACTGAGCCAGTAATGTAAAGTTAATGATTAACAGGTTTTTAAAATTTCTTAAACAAAACATAAAATAATAAATATCACAAAATATAAACACAACTCCTCCAACCTAAATTCCACAACTTGTCATCACTACATACACAATATAAATGTCAACATCGAAATTTGACTCCGTTGCTCCCGACATACATACACAGAAATAAAACAAAAAACAATGTAACAAAGGTAAGTATAAACATCTAACTTATACATATACATATATATAAATATATATATATATATACAAAAGTATATAAAACACAACAACAATGACAATAAAATGGAGAGAATAGTTTAAAATATATAAAATAAAAATAAACAAACATAACAGAGATAAATAATATTACAGTGCAGGAAGAGGCAAAAAGCCAACTGGGCTATGAAGCCTCCACCTATATAATATTAACATTTTACAATATTACAGAGAACATAACATGAATATGCATGATATATCACTGTATAGATCGATAGATAGTTACTTTATTAATACCGCAAGGCGACATTTTTTCGCTACAGCAGCATGTACAGGTAAAGCAATAAAATATAACAGAGTAAAAATATTGAATATAAAAATGCAAAATATATGCAATAAAAATAGCAGAGTAAAAATATTAAATGTAAAATTTCCCAATATTTAGAACGAAATAGAATCATATTAAAATTAACTAACTAAAAACAATAGTGCCAAGATTTAACCAAACAAAACAAACAAACAACCAACACGACGTAAAATATTATATATATACACTGTTGTATTGCTAACTTCATTTAAGTAAACATCTGAGACGTACTTCTTCCATCTCTGCTCAACCTCTATGAACGGAGCCACACATATTTTTTATCGCATGGAATAAAAGCTTTTATTGTGAAACTCTGGTTCCGGATGTGTGTTAGCGCCACTGTGGCTAACTGTGCTAACAGCGATACGCTCTCATTCACTCCATAGTCAGGACTCCCATTGGAGTAACTGGAGGCAAACGGCGGCTCCTCTCGTCGTTAAAAGAAGAAGAAGAAGAAAACTACGCAAGAAAAACAACGTGAATTCTCCCAGATACGCGTCAGGAAACAACGACTTTTTGGGGTGGATTTAAATCAGACACGAGCCGTATCGATTTTTATTTTTGTGGGCCAACTGATTGATCGCGCGGACCAATACGTGTTTTGGAATCACACACACACACACGCGCGTGCACACACAGGTTGCTAGCGGAGTTGACGCTAACCTAGCTAGCCAAGTTAGCTAGCTGCGGTTAGCTGTGTTTTTCCTTTTTCATTTTTTTTAGACTGGGCTAAAACTTAAAATACAAACAAACGGGCGGACATTTTTCCAGACAGGGTGCTGTATGGTTCGGGCATGATGTGATGTTTCTTCGGACGTTGTTTGTCAAGTTGTCCGGCTGTGGTAGCTGGCTGAAGCCTGACGTTTAAGTTAAGGTTTCTCTCGACCTGGATTTAACTCCTGGAGGTTTTTCCATGTCGTTTTTTTTAAAGGTGGACTTTACCCTCAGGGTGTTATAACCCCCCTCCTCCCTTAATTAAATAAAAGAACGGCTCTATTGATTCCTACTTTTTGGAGTATTTAAAAACTTTGGCTGGAAGTTTTTGTTTTTTTTTGGAGGTAAAAAAAGTTTTTGGGAAGTTTTTTCCGAGCTCGTGGAAAAAATGGATGCGGGTATAGAGAAGGAATGCAGCGCCTTGGGAGGGCTCTTCCAACTCATCATGAACGACATGAAGGTAAAGAAAATATAATTAAATTCACGTTTTACATTTGTAACATCTAGTTCTTTCCTTTGCATTTTATATGTAGGAGTTTGTCTGTTTTCTCTTGATATTTCTCTTTTTATTTTCTTCTGTGCTCTTTCATCATCTTTCTTTCACACAATGTAACTTTTAATTTCTCCCTTTGTTCTCTTGTAAAATACACACACTTACTTTACTTCCACCCATGAAGGCGACACCCAGCAGTTTTTAAATTACAAACATTGTTTACTTGAGTTTAATGAGTAGGTTTATGGCTGCTCAATTCATTCTGAATGGAGAGATTTATTCCTGCATTGCTTCACTTTTACATTTTTACTTCCTTAAAAAATATAAAAGCCATGTTTGCATTTCTTCCTTTTTATGATGGCTGTCACAACCATGTCACGCAGGTTTGAGTCACAAAGTGCTCCGAACACAATGGTATTATAATGATAAAACTGTGTAATTTTAGAATAAAGAGTCCCAGAAATGAATGAGTAAGCTTGAGATACAGGTTATTATTGTCTGTATTTAGAATGAGTGGATGTGACTGCTACTGATGTTGTTTGGGTAATGAATGAGCAGAGGTTAGAGCTGGTAGTGGGCCATCTGAGAGGGATTCTACCAGCTGTGTGCTCTTTGATGTTTGTGAAGCCGACTGCCCTTTGCTGCCTGTCTGCTCTCAGATGTTCATCGTTAGCAGCCTCTTACTTTTCCAGTCGGCCCTGAACACATCTTTTTTTGGTACCAAATATAGGCAGGAAGAGGCTCTGGTGATTGTGGAGTTGTTGGGTTTTCCTCCAACAAAGCAATGCTCACTCATGCAATTATTATTTTTTTGACGACTAAGCGATTAGTGGCTTTAAATCGACAGATTACATTACATTACAGTCATTTAGCAGACGCTTTTATCCAAAGCGACTTACAATTCAGTCTATCACATTTCTACACCGTAGGCACAGCTACGGGAGCAATTTTGGGGTTAAGTGTCTTGCTCAAGGACACATCGACATGCGACTAGCAGAGCCTGAGCCGGGGTTTGAACCGCCAACCCTCTGATGGAAAGACAGCCCTGCCACAGTCGCCTTCACAGATCTGTGAAGTTTCGCGTCAAAGAATTGCACAAAAGCACCACTTTCTTCTTTACCAGAGATGTGTTCATGAGTCATTCAGCATACAAAAAGGCATAAAAAGCGACTACACACGAACAAGTTTAATGTCTTTTCACAAACATGTGGCATCCGTGCATGTATTTGATAAGCAACAACGAACAGTTGACTCATGCCAGAAGAACGCTGGTAAACAAAAGATAATTAAATACATGAAGATGAATTCGTCACTTGTGATGAGCTAATTGTCAGCTCGTAGTATACTTCTGCCCACAAAGTACTTAATTTAAAGTCTGTAACGGTTCCGTGTGTATTTCCGATGTATTTCTAGATGTTTTTGTAGTAGTTTTTAAAACATTTACTGTTGTACTTGCTGTTAGTGTTGCATGTATTTTTCAGCTCGTAGTTCTTGTTCACAGTTCTTCAATAGACACATTTAAAAGGCCCTTATGTTTCTGAGTTGTTGTTAATCAATAAGCTTGTTATGATAAATGTTTTCCAGCTTCTCTCACGTGAACAGTTTCCTCAGTCTGACGTGATAGGAACTGAATATCTTTGGCTGAACACACGCAGCGGTTTAAAGGTTCTGCGAAACTCTGATGTTCATTTTTCAGTCACTCTTTGATGTTTTCAGACCAAACGGTGAGACGTTGTTTGTTGGTTTACTCTGATGTCTCTTATTGGACAGCTTGTAATGCTGGTTGGCTTGTTGTCTGAAGTACTGCACACACTCTCAAAATACCACAAAAACACGAGTCAATACTCGTGAAACTACTTCTGTGGTAGTACTCCTTCCCCACGTGGAGTCAGATTTACTGAGTAAACCATTTTTATAATAAAGTTAAAATCTCCACACCGTCACCAATGTTCCTCAATTATGATCTTTTATTGTTTAACACATTCGGCCTCATCCAATAACGTATTCATATTGTTATCCTAAACTTCTCTTTTCCGTCACACTAACTGGACAAACCCGTGCTCGTTCATAAGCGTTGATCATTAGCATGCTTCAGACTGACGGCCTGCTGTTGGCAGTCAGCAGACAAGAAGATAATCACGTTTAGCAGAGTCAGCAGTTAGCCGCCGCCGTCCCATGTCATGTTGCTTTTTTCATACGTCAGCGGACGACTTTGGTTAATCTCCTCGTGTCTTTAGCCCCTCTGTGGAAACGCAGACAACGGACTGAAGTAACCGTTTAGTCTCGGGACTAAAACTACCAGGAACTACTTTGGTGGAAATGTGGTTAATGTGTCACCAGAGCAGCCCTGTGCTGTTACAGTCTCAGACTACAGCTATAAAACATCTTTATTGAGGGGTCTGGCAAACACAATATTCATTTTGTAAATGTACACAGCAGTGTTTAGCTTTTTCATTTAACCCTTCCCAGTGTTAGGAGCAATTAAGCATTACGCTCTGCTTAGCTGTACATTTGATTTCAGTTAAAGCTACAACAAGGATCTTTCATTGGACTAAAGTGGTAGTGTTTCTGAGCACCAGAGTCCCTTTAGGAAACTTCTCATTTTACTGCAGCGGGGTCTGCCACTCTGCCACTCTCGGTCCTGGTTCTGGTTCTCCCGTGCCTCCCTTCCCTCCAGCGGATCCAGCAAGGAGGAGGAGGAGACGCTACTGCTGCCGGGAGCTGAGCTCTCCTCCCCCCGGAGCTCCGTATCTGGGTCTGTCCACGGTGGACCGGTCTCTGCTGGAGGATCTGGGTCTGTCCACGGTGGACCGGTCTCTGCTGGAGGATCTGGGTCTGTCCACGGTGGACCGGTCTCTGCTGGAGGATCTGGGTCTGTCCACGGTGGACCGGTCTCTGCTGGAGTCTGAGATGAAGAAGTTTCTGGTGAACCTGCATGAGTTCATCTGATTTCACCAGAATCCGACCCGGTGGCATCGATGACGAGCATCAAGAATAACTCTATAGAAATAGACTATCTTCTCTCTGATGGTCTCTTTGCTGATGGTCTTATAGATGATCAGGACTAAACTGAGACTGGTTCATATAGAGGATCAGGACTAAACTGAGACTGGTTCAGGACCAAATAAAAGTTCCTCACAGTAACATAAATTGAGGCAACCTTTCATTCATACCACAAATGCTCGTCAGTGTAACAGCAAATCTGTTTTGTCAGAGAGGTTCCACATTATGTGGAAATAAATATGTCGACTTGTCGAACCACAGTTGATGATTCAGCGATCATACACACGAACATTGTGTAAGAGTGGAGCTCCAGATGAATCATGGAGTTCATAGCAGCCCTGCTGGGTGCACAGGCGCTTATTCTAGATATATATATATATATAGTTCTCCATCCTACCGGAGAACGTTAGATCTCCGTGAGATGAAGAGTTTCGGGGCAACGTGAGGAAGTTCTCCTTTTCTTTGTGTGTTCTTGGACGTAATGTGATGGAACTTGCAGACTTCCTGTGAGGAGAACACATGAGTCACGTCCGTTGTCAGATAACAGGGAAGAGGTGTGTGTGTGTGTGTTAGTGATTCAGAGCTTGTGGCATCACATCCTGGTATTTTACCAACATGGCACAAAACCAACGGGGGCACTCCTTCCATCTGCCACACACCCACATACCACACACACACCAACATACGCACACACAGTCATGTCTAATTAAGCAGAGGGTTGCTTTAGATGAATCTCTCCTCAGGGCCTCGTAACACTCAAGAGCTCTGAATCCGTCCGTAGACGTGATGGTGAGACGATACACAGATCGCGCTCAGTTCAGTGTAGCGAACAAACAGAAAGAAAGCATGAAGATCGATTCTTTTATTGTGGACAGAAAGTAGTCAAGTGCCAAAGATCTCTGCTGTGTTGAGCTGTATGAACACGGAGCAGACCTGAATATATGAAGTACAGTTGCATGTATTTCCTGTCACATTCTCTACAACGGTGGAGCAAACACACACACACACTCGCGCTTGTGAACCCTAATTCTGCATCACGTGTTTCAATCAACGTACCGTGTGGCTGCATGTGTACCGATCTGTAGAATATGATGTGAAGGCCGGGGCATCTCTGCAGCACCACACTATTTTATTTATTTTATTTCATTTTGACACATTTCGCCTTCAACAAATATTGTGTCTCCTTTTGATTTAAAAAATCTCAGCGTTAATAATAACTTTATTTATTTAAGAAGTGCTTCCAATAGATCCGGCTCTACGCATTAACATGAATACCTGAACCACCCTAATAAACAAGCACTAAAGGTTATTTGGTTCGAGGAACACAGACTGTGGGGGTGCGTTGAAGTGAAGCATCATGGGACCTTTAGACAGACGGCTTATTGATTTCTGTCTCAGCGATATCAGGAGTGACATTATGAGCCATCGACCCTCCCTCACCCCTCTGACACTTTCTCTGACTCACGGATGTCTTTCTCTCTCTTCTCTCATTCGTCTCTTTTCTGTTCCTCCATTTCTAACTTTAGCTCCGCCTCCATGTTGGTGAGGATTTGACGAACGTTTGAGTTTTAAATTTATTCTCCTCGTTAACTCAACTTCAAAGGAAAAGTGTCGCTCAAAACAACCGTCGACCCGCCCTCCGTGTGTGTGTGTGTGTGTGTGTGTGTGTTTTATCCGTCCTGTACTGAAGGTGAACTGAGAATGACACGGCTTCAGTGGGTGTGTGTGTGGAATAGCAAATGGCTTTCAACACCGAGCTACAGCCGTGTTCAGTGTCTACACGGGGACACACACGCACACACTTGTATACAAAAACACACCCTGCAAATACAGGCCATCATTTGATGTGACGTCATCAAGGCTTAGTCCCAACAATGATCTACTTAATAGTTCCTGAGAGTTTGTGTGTGTGCGTGGGAGCACTTGATTTCAGGGAAGTCTCACTGCTGACAGGAAAATAGTTAGCCTCAGGTGAATATGGGTGTGGACACACACACACACACACACGGTGAATTCGGTCGCTTTGATGGTAAACTAACCAACAAACACATTATATAAATACACACACGTTAAGGTACGTCGTCGTGTGTGTTCACTGAGGGGGAAGAGGGGGAAGGAAATAAGGAAAAAGGAAAGAAATAACAAGACAGAAGGAAGAACAGGACGAAGGAGGGAGGAAACGATGGGGGAGGAGAAGAGAGAAAGGAGATCAAAATCAGATTTGGGTCAAATAGCTCGTGCTAAACAAGATGCTATTTCTATGTGTCTGATACATATTTAAATCAGTCAACGTTTATGTAAATAAGCATCAGATTGTACTTAATTGACCATGACATTTGTAATAATGTGAATTATTACACATCCATAGCCTTACTCGACAGTCTGTTGTGTAACAGACTCAGTTTGTATTGACAGGGATGGTTAATAATTACATTCAACATTTCGTCTAGCTGGAAAAACTGCACGAGCGTTAAAAGGCAAACAACAAATAGTCCTAAATTGTTTAACTTTGTTGAGATCATGCAGGTTTTTTTTAATGTCTGATAATCTTAGAATATACTGGAATATTCTTTTAACATCAGATAAAGATGGCGTTCTCTTTTTAACTTCATTTAAAGGGTCCTTGAATGGACTTTGAATGCATTAATCATCAGTATTACAATTGTAGAGATGCTTTTTTTTTTTTTATCAGTCTTAAAGTAATTGATGTTGGGTCGTTTTATAAGTTTGTAGTTTGTTTTAAAAACAGATTTTTATCACTCGGGCTTGAGGATTTGCAGCATTTTTCCAATGCTAATTGTATTAATTGACCCTTCTCTAAGTCCCGCCCCTCCACCATCCACAAGCCAATCACAGCGTAGCTTTAGCTCTGCTCCATGGACTCTCATGTAATCTTAACTGATGGCATTAATCGGTCAACATATGTATGTTCGGTTTAACGGTTAATTATTAACATATATGTCAACATATAAATATGTATTTATTTCAGGCTGGTTTAGAGGATTTGGAGCTCGTCATTGTTAAACTTTGCTACTCGTTACTCAGAGAGGTTGGAAGGAGACTAACGTTTCTAAAATGTTATGTTTCTACGTGGAGCTAACATTAGCAGAGTACGTTAGCGTATCGTGAACTTGCGTTAGCACGTCTATGCTACGCTAGCTACTGAAGGTGTATCTTCTATTGTTTTAACCTGTTTTCACTGCTGAATCAGTTTAACATCCTGGATTCATCCTTCAAACACATAATAAACTCTTCTGTCTGCTTCTCTCTCTGAAATCTCTTTTGTTTCGCCATGAATATTATAATGATGCAATAAAATTGGAGACACAGTTGCGTGATCAGTAGGAGACTTGAGCTACACGACTGGAGACAAGAGATACTCAAATGATATGCAAAGAAACAGAAATAGAAAAACAAAGTCACATGGAGATCAGCTGCCGTTCACTTCCTCTTCTCCAGAACAACGTGAACCCTCGGCAGGAAGACAAGCGAGAGGGAAGAAAGAAAAGTGGGTTTTAGAGTAGGATTTGGACATTAAACTACAAAAACAGACAATACTTACAATCAGATTCCTCCCACAGAACGAGAATGTGAGAAGAAACATGTGTTTCATAAACACAAACTTTTGGTGTCACAAAATGAGCAAATTAATAGTTTTACTCATCTGTCAGTGATGAGAATATAAATAGTTCAATAGACACAGACTTCTTTAGACTCTGGGTCTGAAGTGTTTCCTCCTCCACGTCTCTGCGACTCCAACATTTGGAACTTTTAAGAAGAGGGATGAAGGTGCAGAGAAATAAATGAGGACACTTTTAATATCCTCGTATCATGAGCGATGTACGAACAATAAAGAGGAATGGAAAGTCCATTTCCACTCAATATCCACCTCATTGTTTGACAGATAAAGGACCAGGTCCAGACTACACTGAACAAACCATTAACCTGATGTTGACGCACCCTACCTGTCTGTCTACTCCCCCCTCTCTCTCTCCTTTGTCTTCCTGTCTTTGAGTAAACCAGTGAAGCTCAAACACGCCGTCAAACAAACCATCAACCTGCTGTTTGAACATCCTCAGCCTCTCAGCGAAGCTGCTTTAATACGGGGACGCTCGGCAAACTTCACTGAAAAAGGCAGTTGGCAAAATTGCAGTTGCAGAAATGAAACTAAATGTTTGTGGGCCTGTTTTTAAAGAGTTATGTCTTCATTAGGAACCAAAGGGCTTCGGGTTGAGAGCCACAGAGTAGTGAAGTCATGAAGTATTAAGAGACGGTCCTGGGATTTATTGACAATACATAGAACAACCTGAGACAGACTGGAATGAAATGCATGTGCACAAAGCCCCAAACAGTGACTTCGTCTCGTAAAGTAAAACCAAAGTGATGACCGTCCTCTGTGGTGTGTAATCGGCAAGTTTCGCTCTCAAACTGGTTTCAGAGGAATTCACTCCGTCACATTCTTCTGACGAACGCCTCCCACCGCAGTGATTTACGATGAAGGTGGTCATCAATATTCCCAATACATCACAATCCGCCATACTTCTTTCCTCATGCAACCAGTAAGTCTGACTGAAATGGTTGAGTTTCCTTCTAGAAGGCTGTGGATGCAGAGCTGTAGTCGCCATTTGTGTTTCTAATGTGGAAGTGAACATTTAAACGGTCCCGGTATATTTCTTATTATCTGTTTGGCAGGTGACTTGTGAAGGATTTGTGCTCCACGTAATGTTTTACTGCAGTTTTAAAGCACAGCATGGTGTCGATTGTCCACTGAGGGGTCGCAGAAGCCGATTGGTTGATCCGACGTCCTGTCGGGAGGCAGGTCCAAAATTAAATACAAGTATAGATAAAAGTACGAATGTTTCTGAGCGACAGCCGTGCACGTTTCACCAAGACTCTGAAACCATTTTTTTTACTTATTCCACTGAAAAATACTTTCAGTTTATCTCTTCCTCAATAACTTCTCCAACACGGTTATCAGATGATCTGGAATTTAGAAAATAACACACAAACACACGCGGGTAGCAGATACTTGGCAGTCAGCTGGCTGCATGGCTGCAAATGCAAAAGTAAGACCGAAAGCTGCAGTGAACACACCCACTCACACGTTTCGTTCAGCAAGATCATTTTCACAAATGAACACCACTTTCATGATTTCTTTGAGCATGAATGCAATCGGCAGAAGCAAGAAGCTAACGTTAGCATATAAACAAACTATACTATGGTGGTGCGACCTTATACGACGACTGCGTATTCCAAAAAATTCCAAGATGGCCGATGGCCAAAAGACCGAACTCGAGGATTCTCGTCTGCAGCCCACGAACCCAAAGTGTGACATCACGACGGCTGCGTCCACTTCTCATATACAGGCTATGGCTAGCAACACGAAAAGCCACAAAAAGATTCACAAGAGGGGTGTTAACCGACGTATTTAATGTCGTAGAGATAAACCGTCATTAGCTTGTGTTAACCACAGACCTTATATCAGACATCTAACAATGAACCCGTTGACTTTGAGACGAGGGAACCAAATGCTGACTGGTTTCCTTGTTTTAGGACACTGTGTTTCCGACACACAGAGAAGGAAACACAGCTCCTGTTATAATTCACCAGCAGCATCGGGTTTCTTTCATCGTCCATAACTGGATTTTTGAGGCTTTTTAAGCTTCAACCTGTTTTCAGTCCTTTTTTCTCTGGAAACGTTGGTGTTTCTCTCTTAACGTTATCGGTTCTTTGTTTTGGTTCGTCCTGTTGTTCTCTGGCCTTCCAGTTGAACATGGTAAACGCACAGGTGTGTGTGGATCAGGTGACAGGATTTATATTTTGCATGAGCCAAAGTGATTTTAGCTTTTTTAATTACAGACGTTTATACCATTCGTCTTCTTTTGATGGATTCCTACTAGACGACTCACCAGAATCTGGGTGATTGTCACTATTTAAACGTTTTCAATGCCGAGAGGGTTTATTTACTCAACAGTCAGGTGTGTTGTCCAGATCGTGCGAAAATTATAAACATCATATCTCCCATGTTTATATTTAGCTGTGGATTGTGTCGAACAATGCATCCGTTCATTAGAACGTTTTAATTCTGTTTGAGGAAACACTATCTTTTGTTGTTTTTTAGGTTCTTTTAGTCTCAATAGATCAATGCATTTGCAGCTCTGAAGTTAAACAGAGATATGGCATGTTACTACAGCCAATAAAAAGGCGGGCCGAACCAATCACTGTCATTTTTCTTTATTTGATAGCGACAGAGCATATTGATGAACATCAGTATAAAATATAAGATGTAAACAGGCCGGAGTTAGCAAGAATGCTAATTTACATCTGTTGTCCCGAGGCAGGGAACAAAAACAGAGACATTACAGGAACAAATATGTAACACACAAGTAAACGGTTAAATATTGAATATTAAAACAAAATAAATTGTTTTACAAGTTGAGTTAAGTGTTCACAGCTCTGGTTTGCTGTAAGCCGTTGTTTGAGATGATGTCTTGATGCGTTACTGTGGAGATAGGCCTTAAACACATGATAAACTGTGGTAGTTTATAATGACACCATCAGCACACTGTTAGCTACCTTTTTCCTCATTGCTAATGGAATATCTTTTTGGTTTTGGTCGAACAAAACGAGCACATTGAAGAAGAAGAAGCTGGTCCACTCAGTGACTAAACGGTCTTTCTTTAGAAGTCCCGTCAGGTCGACAGCAGTACTCTCACTTTCCCTGGACGTCCCGTCTCTTCCTTTCTGCCGGTCAGTAGAGCGTGTCGGGATTATCAGAGGAGGATTATCCGCTGATAGACTCCGCCCTCAGACCAAAGTAACCGTAGACCTGTAAGCAGACAGAATGACGGCTCTGTAGGTGAACAGAGTTTACTGGGTCATCTTAAAACTACACTTTCATGCTGGTAGCAAAACCGTTCATGAATATATTACGTTTGTCTTCAGTTAATCTTCTTTAAGAAACCTTTCAGCACTACAGATGAAGATAGTATTAGATACAACCTGACTGATATCGGATTCTTTATGCTGATTGCTTTACCTTTAAAAACTATTTTCATATACTCTTTTTATTTTTTTATTTTTTTAAGACTATTAAATACCGTAAACATTCATCTTTCATAACGATCACTTACACTTGGTAACATTTGGTACTAAGATGGACATTTTACTAAAAACTAGTCAATCAATACCCTCTGTGGACAAACATGTAAACGGAGACACTTTCACTAAATTACCCCAAAAATATCTAATTTCTCCTTCGTCCTGTTACTTATCGACCAACATATGTTCTGAATTCTCCTTTTTCTTTTTCTTCTTATTCTATTCTGATGATTGTGTGAAAATTTAGCAACTTTAAGATGTCATTTTGGGCTTTTGTCATTACTTTCAACTGATAGTTCGTAGCTCAAGCCATCAGTTGAGAAGACCCAGAATCCTAATGTTTATATTTAACAATAAATGATGTTTATATGTATGTATTTATGGATATAAATGGATCTCCTTCCGAGCCGACAGCCTCTACTTCTGACATTTTCAACCATGAAACCCAGATTTAAATTCAACACAATCAAAGATCCGACTGGTTCTCATGTATTATGTAGTCCAGTCACCACCTTTGTCACTTCTTCTTCTGAGAGTCTGCAGCTGTTTTGTTTCCAGCTGTCTCAATGAACTCTTCTGGACTCAGTCTTTGACCCTCGTGGGGCCCCCGGGACCTTAATTTAGCCACAACCCGCTCTCAAGCTGCTGAATCTCAAGCGCTGGTACTCTTTGTCCGTCTGAGGCGTTTCTTTCAGCTCTTGCTCTCTGCAGAAAAACAACCTGCTGCTGAGATGTTACGTCTGCGACCGACTGTTACATTCCTGTTCGTCACAACAAACCTCGACAGAATTTAAGGTTCAGGCGAGAAGCGGCGGTGGGAACGAGGAGGCTGAGATACGAGAGGAGACATTTAGTGTTGTAGGTTCTGGATTTAAAGTGATAGCGTAAGTAGAATAGACTTCATTCTTTAGATGTCACATAAAGGTAATATTACAGTGCTGTGAAGCCCTGTAGTGGGCCTGTAGGCTCAGTCACCATTGTGTTACTTCCTTTTTAATGAGAATCTTCAAGATGGCCACTTTAAGGAAGTAGGAAATCATAACGTTCATCACATAGGATCTAAAGGAATCGACAGGTTGTTCCACGTCTGGTTGGTTTTTGCTAACGGACCAAAAACGAATGTCGTGCACATGAAGCTAAGATGTAAGCATAAGTGTATTTGGGCTAATTGTTTGATTACAGGTCTCACTGAACTAAAGGTCTTTGTACACGAATGCTACGCTATCACACCGAGAGAACTAAAATGTACATGAATGTGATGAGAAGCCGGTGGCAGAGCTACGAGCTACAAGAGATTTGATATCCGAACAAGTCCCGTGGGATTTATACACGAGACAATTTTACACACATGGATTTTGTGAAAGATTAAAATGTGGGTTTTGTTAAAAAAAAGAAAAACCCTCGCATGAGATGAGGTTTTGGAAAGATTACAATATGTTATAAATGCTTTCAATTCAAAAGAACATGCCACATTATCATATCTAGAACTTTACCAATCCCATAACACAAATGACTTCTGTACAAATGCTCAATTCTAGATTACCTTTTCATGTGCATCATCTTAAATTTCACTTATGAGTTTATGCTCTTTCCCCCTCTCTCTAAATCCCAGCATGCATTCTGTTCCAGCCACAACCCGTTGTGTCCCCCCCGCTGGCATCAATACAGTGAATTCACTTCCTCTTTTCCGTTCGTCCTGGCTTCACTGGTCACCTGCAGTATTTCACGTCGCAGCGCTAAACCCCCGTAGCTAGTAAAGCTGTCGGCCTCATGCCGTGTGCATGCCCGGCTAGCTGTGGAGCGTTGGAGGGTGGGTGGGTGGGCTGCTAACGGCTTTAGCGGTGTGGAGCTAAGAGGCTAATGCCGCGGTGTTGGGGGTTAAATCGGTATTATCTGAGGCAGAGGAGGACGGTCAGGGTGACCGGGTTCAGAACGGAGAGAGAAAGTGGTGATTCGGGCTCTGCGGTCCAACAGGGCTTCCCTGTATATTTTGTTTTAGTTGAATAACCAGAGCGCAGCTGTCGGCTGCAGATGTAACTCAGGGTCAAAGCTGCCCTCAAATGACGTAATCGATCAGCTGCTGGTACAGTCGGCCGACGTGGGAACAGCTCTTCAACGAAGACGTGTGAAATATTCTGCAGTTCAAAGATGAATATAATAGTCTTTCCTTCTGTAGAGCTTTGGAGCACCTCAGGGATGTTGGGCTGTGTTGGTGATGTAGAGAAGTTAGTTTAGTGAAGATATTCTTTAGTTTGTTTACATTCAAATGCTGCTGAAGTTATGGACAAAATACTGAAAGTTCATCAAAGTGAATCGGTGTGTGTTTCCATCAAATATGTGCACGGGTGTTTAAAGGATTAGTCGACTAATAAGTCAATTTCATGCATTAATCAGTTACTATTTTGATGAAGAATGAACTGTTCAATTCACAAGCGATGCTGCTGAAACTCACTCTTGTGATGATTTTCTTTTTTCTAACCGTCTTGAGTGGAAGAAGTTTAATGAAAACAAGACTCTCATCTCATTGGTGATAAAAGCCGAACGTTGAAATGCCACCGACTGTGTTCCTCACGTGAAACACCGAGGAGCCAAAAATAACACGAGTCGGTCAGCTGTCCATCTTTGAAACAGTTCAGAGCTGCTGCTGTTCACAGTAACTCAGAAGGAAAGCTGCGAAGCTACGACTGTTAGATCAACCCATTAGTTGACAGAAAAGAGTTGACGGCAACTTTAACTGGTATATAACGTGAGACCTTCTGTCTCCATCGTTCATCTTATTCATCGATATTCAGAATTAGTTTTTCCTTTTCTACCGAGCTGTCTCTTTTAATTTTGCAAACTCTCCTCTTCCTTCCAGTCCTGATCTTGATCTAATACCCCAGATTTAGATCCAATCTCTTATTAATTTCCTTTCAGGATAAAACATGTAATTTCTACTCTTAAAATCATATCGTAAATGCTCCTTTCAGGGTTCGTATGCTTGTGGAAAAGTCATGTTACGTGGATATGGCAATGTCCCGGCATGAGACGGGTTTAAAAATCGATGAGCCCAGAAAGTTTTGGAAAAGTCATCAATCTCCATTTTTTAAACAATCCTTTACTTGTTCCTGCAGATCAGTTCGGTCACTTCCTGTTCCGCTGTTCTCTCTGCTCGTGGAAACAGACCTTTTTATATTCTTCTTTATTCGTGTACACACAGACCTTTAGGAGAATGTAAAGTGTTGAAAATGATCCTCAAAGACATGAAAACGTCCTGAAAAAGTAGCGGGATAAATCCTGTGCAGAGAAACAGCTGACGGGTTAAACACTTTAATAACTGCTCTATCTCTCCCTCATTATGGTCATAAACTCTTTAAGGTTATTGGTATAAATAATACAGATTGAAAAGCTTTTGTGTTGAACGTCTCAGTTACACTCAGTGAATCCTGTTGTGGTCGGACTCGTGTGATGTTTAATGTCGTCGGTGTTCTCTGTTCGCTGCAGGCCAGTTATCCAACGTGGGAGGACTTTGTAACCAAAGGAGCCAAGCTACAGTCACAGCTCAGGTAACACACACACACACACACACACACACACACACTGTTACGCTAAATAACACACACTGATGCCGCTAAATAACGGAGCTAACGGCTAACGTTAAAGGAGGTTGCGTTACGATTCGGGGTGTAACGGTACGCGTATTCGTATTGAACCGTTCGGTACGAGGCTCAATACGAATTAAATTAAATAGAATTAAACAATAATGACCTGCAGTAAACTCTGTTATCCTAAAAAGAAGCATGATATCGCAGTTCAATGATTATTACAACCGTGGTCGTGAGCCCGTCAGCGCAGGTCTTCTTTCCCCCCGGGCTGTCAAATGGAAAGGGTATTTAAGGATGAGCCACGCCCCGGCACAGGTGAGACTCATCCTGGTAACAATCCTCCACTCCGCACCTGTAACAGATGGAAAAACCGGCCCAGAGTGTAGGACAGGAGGAGAGTCGTCACAATATATAAATAATAAACCGCAAGACACAAACACAACACTTATCTTATCATCACGGCCTCAAGCTGAAGATATAAAGTAGACTTATCAAACAGTAGAATTATTGTGTTTGAATATATTTAGTGCCTTGTGTCACTTTCAGGATGAGGCAGAACATTTATTTATCAGAAAACATTATTATTGTTTAGGCTGCTAATGATTAGTCAGAGATTTAAACCAACCGCCCTAAACTTTACCCCGTTTATAAAAAGAGTGTACCAGTGGAACAAAGCAGACACATTTAACGTGTGTGTGTGTGTGTGTGTGTGTGTGTGTGTGTGTGTGTGTGTGTGTGTGTGTGTGTGTGTGTGTGTGTGTGTGTGTGTGTGTGTGTGTGTGTGTGTGTGTGTGTGTCAAGTCTTTGGTGTTTTAACATGGAAGAGAGTTTTCCACTGAGATCAGACAGACACAAACTATTGACTGTCGTCTGATCATCTTAGTTAGGTTTGCAGGGCTAATGGGTGTGTGTCTGTGTGCACAGGTATAGCCACATAGACCTTGCTGGTAATGGGACACACAGACAATAGGTCCATTGATGATGATAATGTGCCTTTGAGGGCGACTGGCCTCTCATGTGGCTCCATTCCATCTCTCTTCCAAAATAAAAGTCCTTCATATTGTTTTGGTTCGCACTGCTTAGTTATAAGCAAACAAAAGTCACGTGACTCGCTTGGTAACCTGCCGTCCGTCCACGCGGGGGCTCAAAGGTCACTAAGAGTACTTCCTGTGTGTTTAATGGATTCAGTCGATACGTGTCTGTTTGTGTTTGACTCCAGGACGACCATCTTGGTGACCGGAGCCTTCCTGGATGCTTTTCAGAAGGTGGCAGACATGGCGACCGGGACTAGAGGTACACACACACACACACACACACACACATACATATAAAGTTGGATTTTGCGCTCTGCTGCCAAACACACCAAGAGGAAAATCATCCTGAGATCAGCGTTGTTTGCGTGGGTATTTATATTTATTTATTTATTTATTTATTTATATATATATATATGTGTGTGTGTGTGTGTGTGTGTGTGTTGACGTCTGACTAAACCAAGGGAAATGCTTTCCCTCCTGATCCGTCTGTTCCTTCCTTCTTACAGTGTGGTCGTTCACGGTGTCTTTTTTTAATTATAAATAATGAGCTCATGAGGGACCTAATTAGCTCCATTTACTCTCTGTAGAGCTGTGTGTGTGTGTGTGTGTGTGAGAGAGAGAGAGATAATATAATGTAGAAACCATGAAACATCGTGCTACTGGACGATGAAATGGATAAGGAAAATTGCCCCAGCCAATTTCCGTAACGTCGGTCTTTGGTTTTGTTCCTCTCGCTCTCTCCCCCCCCCCCCCCCCCCCCCCCCCCGCCGCCGCCCTTACCTACCGACGTGGGCCATCTTCAAACATTAAAATAGTTCCTTCTCGCCCATGAATACAGGAGTCGGTATTGAGGACGTGGACTGCCAGAGCTCTCACAGCGTGTTGGGGCTTTGTTAGGACAGTCAGCTGTCGGTGTGATTATGTGACTCAGAAGGCAGTTGGTATTTAAAGGAAATCCAGTTGCGTGTGTGTGTTCGTGTGGGAGTTGAATCACGATCACGACCGCTCCTCTTCATGGAAGCCTTCAGAAGACCTGCTCCGTCATGTCTCAAAGAGAGGCATGTGTGCGTGAGAGAGAGAGACTGCAGGTCACGGTCGCTAAAACCTACAAAAACCCCCGAAGACATCGTACATTTCACAGGATCAAAGTCAGCTAAAATGTCAGCCTCCCAACTGGCGAGCTAAACGCCGCCACACTGCACAGCGCACTGTTGCCATCGTTGGCGCTGTTAGCACCGTTAGCTGTCTGCTACAAATGGATAGATTGCCGGTGTCGTTGATTGGAGACATTTTGACGCAGCGGACAAACATGTAGTTGTGTACACATTTTAAGAGACAGGCAGGCGGTCGAGGTTCCTGCAAATAGATGACAAAATATACATCAAGTGGACCCTCACTGCTACAGTTCAGCCTTAATGAGTCCCAGGATGCAGGTAGGGGGTTACATTAAGGCTTTCCTACGACAAGTTGAGATGTTATTCTGGTAGCTGGTGATGGTGGTGAAACATTTAATTTAGTCAAAACTGCCTGTTTGGCTTTGAAGTCGCTACAAGTTTGATTTAAGATGCTGTTGACTCCATAAGAGTAGGTCGGCCATTTATTTGTTGTATTGGTGGTTCTAAATCTGGCTCCTCATATCAAAGTGTTTTTGGGAAAGACCCTGAATCCCAAATATCTGTATATGTGGGGACTCGCGTCTTCCCACTGGGCATTTCTTGCAACACGACAAACACTATTACATTTAAACCCAAACATTTTTTTATTATTGTCCTTGTGTCTTGTGTACGACGGTTTTGGTTCCCATTTAGCACCTGACGTAGTTCAGGGCTGATGCCATCTGTTAGCAGTTAGCTCAGCATGAAGCTAATGCTGCCTCTACCCACTGCAAGTTGACCGTGTGTGTGTGTGTGCGCGCGCTTGTTTCTGAGCCTCTCACACTTTTCTCCAGCTTGTTCCGGCAGCTTCTGAATTCTTCAGAAGTTCCAATCAATTTTGATTAGCAAGCCTCAACAGGACACACTCGCCATCAGTCTAAATCTGTACATGTAAATAACTTGAATATATGTTGTTCTTGTGTAAAGAGCGATTAGCAACCACATGAAGGAAAAGTGAATTGCTGCCTCCTGCCGGTTAAAAACAACGAATTTGGGATTTGCAAATGGAAAATGATGTTTGTGTTTAAAATACGATCACAAGTGGTCACGTAGAGACACATTCTATATTAATACACACACACTGCATCTGGTGGTTAGACAAAAAACTAGACTGTCCTAGCTTTTATTTTGAAGAACGGGTCAAATCACTTCCAGGTCAAATTAAACTGGTGACTCACACACACACACACCAACGCACACACCAACACACACACACACACACACTGTTAAACTCTTTGCGTCGACAAGTCTTTTCAGCATGCAAACACACGTAATTGTTTTCTCCCTGTCAGCGCCTTATAACACCAGCGGTGTGTGTCTCTCGCTCTCTGAGAACCGGTCTGGTGGGTTCGTGTGTGTGTGTGTGTGTGTGTGTGAATCTTGTGGTTGGTTTCTACGGTACTGTTCTCATCTCTCTGTGATCTGAGGACAGAGGGGACAGCTGGTGATGTAGCATGAAGGCGTCTCTCTCTCCTGATGTGGGAGTTTCTCTCACGTTGAGAACGAGCCGGAACACATTTTGCTTGTCTGATGACTTTAAAATGTATTTTCTGTCAGGGTGGACTTCGCCTCACAGGCAGCGACGTGGTGTCACGGCAGGTAACGTCAGAACTGGACGTACTCAGCCAGAGCCACGAAGACGCGTGAAACGCATCTCAAACTGTGTCTCCTAATGAAGCTTTCTATGCACCAGTACAGATGCAACAACTGAATATCTTTTGAATCACAACAACTGTTGGCAGGTAACTTCCAAATTACACATATTATCCCAGTCTTGATCGAATAACCACAGACTTTATAATCGAAGTAGACGTAGTCATCGTGACGTCACCCATCGGTTTGTGGACTGATGTTTTGAAGCCTCGAGTTCGGCGAATTTTGCCATCACCATCTTGGATTACGGCCGTCGCCATGTTGTTGTTTTTTCGCAACCAATGAACATAAGTTACCATATTTTTAATGCGGAGGAGTGACGTAGAGACGACTTATACGTCTCTGGTAGTGGTAGAGACCTGTCAATCACAGTAAGCCCCGCCCTAAAGCATCCCCTGCTTTATGGTCTGTTTGACTCTAAATGGACCATAATGTACGAAATGAACATCATGCTGTATTGAAGAAGACTTGAAACTAGAGATTGAGACATAAACTCATGTTTACAATGTTTACTGAGGTAATAAATCAAGAGAGAAGTAGAGTCATTCTCTATAGTCTTCTATACAACCAGAGGAGTCGCCCCCTGATGGACACTAGAGAGAATGCAAGTTTAAGACACTTCCTCATCGGCCTCGCTCCCTCTTGCACTCTTCCCCCCCCCCCCCCCGCCCTCTGACTGTGTCGTGTTTCACCAGATTGAGTTTACATCAAATTAAATCCCATGCGCCTCCATTTCAATCATATTCCGGTAAACACAGATGAAGGCTCTGCACTGTCTGGATCGCTCTCATCACATTTTCTTGGAAGGCGGGTTCCTCTCGTCTGGTTCTCCGGTGGTTCCACCTTACTGGTTTGTCGTCGTCTTTGGCATCATGGGTTCTTCTCAACGCACGCACACACACGGATCACAAGACGACCCACTAGAGTGCTGACGAGCTGTAACGGGATCTCAGGTCAATGCTTTAGATCAGACAGGTGATCGACTGGTCAGTTAATCAATACCTGGATCAATACTGCTGACCAGTCAGAGAGCAATACTTTTAAGTGTAGTATCTGCATACAAATGTCCCTTCACGTGCTTTAAAGATTCTGGCCCAGAATGGATTTCTTTTGGGGAGGGAGGGGGTATTTCCGTCACAAATCAATCACTTTTTGACCTTAAACCATTTTAATTTCCTACATGTCAACCGATATGAGAGTGTTAGAACGTGGTTCAGACAGACAGACAGACAGACAGACAGACAGACCTGTCAGGAGACAGCAGCTCTCAAAGTCGACCAGAAAACAAGGTTATCCGCTATTTCAGTATTAAAATGCACGTGCAAATAAAGGTTGTCTGACTGGTTGGCCGGTCTGCTTAATGTTCTAACACTGCCTTACACCGGTTAATATGTAGGCGAAAATAAATCCATTCAAATCTGAAGGTGTGAGGTCAGAAAATGATTGATTTCTGACATAAATACCTGTTTGTCAGAAGCTTGTCTGCCTGACGTCACATTCGGAGCGACACCAGAGGAACACCAGCCTCTGTGGAGTCTTTTTTGAGAAATCGAAAGGAATTAAAAGCCTCACGCGTCAGTGAAAGGGCCACATTATGAGGAGGGTGATGCTGGAAAATCTTAGGTTAGGTGTGGAGGGCGAACAGGTCTCTCTCTGTCTGCTGGAAAAAGGAGGGAAATTATAAACGACTGGAGCAGCTTTTTATTTTCCTCCTTTTTTTACCACCCAGAAGAGTCAATGACAGATTTTTAGTCGAGTCATGAATTCGCATTTCACATCAATAGCACATGTTACACAATAGCGTAAAGAATTTTTTCATTACATACTAATAATATATGGAAACAACACAGAACAAAGCCAATAAGAGAATGGCTTCTGCTTCATATTGATGAAAAAGGTTGAAGCCAGTTTTTATTTTACACGCTATGGTTACATGTTTTAGACAATGAGGTCCTTTCCTGTTTTCTTATACTGGTCCCCTGAGTATAAAGCCGGCTCCGTAAAGAAACCGTTCTCACTTCAGTGTAGAAGAACTTGACTGCCCTGACCTCGACCCCGTCAAACCTTTTGGGATTTGCGAGCCGGGCTGAATTGCCCAACATCCGCTAATGCTTTAGTGGGAGCAAATCCCTGCAGCCGGCTCCCAAAGCTTCCTGGGGAGGCTGTTATGGCAGCAGATTAAAGGTACCCTGCTAGTTTTCGGTTAGTTTTTTCCTGTTTTTTAAAAACATTTTTCCGCACAAGCTCGGGGAAGCCCTCGCGTGATCACGCAGCAATGTGACGCGATGTACTGCCGATGGTTTCACAATATTTCAGCCATCTACAGGCGCTAATGTGCCGAGAAAAAGTAGTGTTGCAGCAGAATGGAGGGTCGAAGAAGACTGGAACGATGCAGGTCTCGCATTCATATCCAGTTTGTGCTTCATGAGGAAGTAAAATGCAAATGTACAACATGTATTAGTTTAATGCCCACCAGAGTCGTGAATCAACAGCACGTCAAAACCAGAACAATAAATGTGCAAATCAAACACAAACTCACTCCCACACTCTGTCTCATCTTGTCAGGCTGCATTTTTCTCTGAAGTCGACCCTGAGCTCCATTAGACGTGTCTGAGCACAACGAAACGCCTATAGTGTGAAGACACCTGGCTACGACACACACACACACACACACGTGTTGTAATCCATGTGTTGCGAAATGAATATTTAGGGAATTAAAACAGGGCAGGGCAGTGTACTGTCATTCTTAAGGGTTTTTGAAAAAGAAAACATTTGAATGCAAGATACAGAACCGTGTTAGTGCAGCTTCAAAAGAAAACACCATCGATTAAAGGAACATTTTAGATTCATTACAAGTTGGATTTTATTGTTTTAATTGTAGTTCCAGTTCGACTGCATTTAAAAAGATAATAAGATAAAAGTAAAATATGATGCCTGTACCAATACTAGAACCTTTTAAAGTAGAGGTCTTCAACAGGGGGTCCGCGAAATGTTTGGTTGATTAGACAATTAAAAAAAATAATAATAATAACATATACATTTTTTCTCTAAACATGAATGTGTCCATTATTTTAATAGTTCAGTATTGTATGAAAGATAACGGGTATCTTTATGCATGGCAGTGGCATCGCTCATTTTCGTTTCCACATTTGTTTAAAATGAAAACATCTATTTGAATAGCTTGTTTGCATGATTATCATGCAATTGACAGACAATGCTGATGTTGGCATTGGTATCAGTTGACAAGGTGTGTTTATGAATGGCAGTGGCACGGCCTCCCTACTCACTGTACCTTCCACATGTTTAAAATAAAAACATGAATATATGAACCTGTGTATTATTGAATAGCTTAGTGTTGAATGCACAATAAAGAGGTATGTTTACACATGGTACTAGGCCCATTTAATATAAAACAATTTTATACAATATATATAGTCGAGGGTCCCTGCTCCACCTCTCTATCGGTTTGGGGGTCCTTGGCCTGAAAGACGTTGAAGACCTCCCTAAACATCACATGGCAGACGTTGTGAAACATCTACTTTAGCTGCATTAGGTTGATGTCGGTGTTCTGCGGTTCTCCGTTCTAGACTTAATGATGTTCTCTGAGCTCAAAGCTGCAACAGGGAGGGAACGGCAAATAAAGCAAGCGCACCTCACCACTCCTGGTGTGTGTGTGTGTGTGTGTGCGCCGCCCTCTGCCACGTTGTGTGGCCGATAATGGATGTTTTGGGAGGAAGGAAGGATGGAGAGGCAGAAGGACAGATAGAGGGAAGGAAGGGTGGCGGTATAGAGCAGAGGTCTTCAACAGGGGGTCCGAGGAAGTACTGCAAGGGGTCTGTGAAATATTTGGTTGATGAGACTATTTGTTTTTAATTGGGGGGGTGGGAGCAGCAGCAGCCAGTTGTCATGATCACCAAAACAACCTGCCTGGTTCAGGTTCAGACATTCTCGCTCTGGAGGACTTCTGGAGGACTTCAGCCTCTTTGTGGATCAGCTTGTCGGTGGTCTCGGTGAGCTTTTGATGGAGACACTCCTTCTCCTTTAAGAGTTCCACGATCTTAACGTCCCTCCGGTAGATCTTGTCCTCCTGCTGCTTCCACTCCCGGGTCACATTCTGCACAATCCTTAATATGAATACTTCCTGTCTGTGTGACATGTGATCATATGTTTAATACTTTGCGTGTCAGGCAGCACGTTGTCTGTGACGTCGGGTGGGTTGCCAGGTTGAGCGCAGTGGCTCCACCGAAAGAACATTAGCTTATATTTCCCACAATTTAAGCTTCTGCATTTTCCAAATGCACCAGTATTATTCAACGGTATTGTTCGGTTCGTAAGCCTCGTACCGAACGGTTTAATAACAATACGTGTTGTTACACCCCAAGAAACAGTTACTAACCGTAGCTGTGGCGTCATAATGAGCTTATTAGGAGGTGGTTCAACGAAGCACTGAAGGCCCATGTATAAAACACACGGCCCGCCACTGATGTGTGTGTATGTGTGTGTATATATGTATATATGTATGTGTATGTGTGTATATATGTATATACATACACATACATACATGACGTTCTCCATAAAGAGAAAAGTGATCAGTGTCTTTCGTGACACCAGAGTCTTTAACCAATAATAAATACTCTTACAGGTTAATCCTTCCCACGGACAGTTCAAATCCAGTATGTCTCAAATGTTCAAAGACTGTGTGTGTACACACAATGTATCACTCCCTCATTAAGTGGCATTATATCGTTATTATGTAAGGACGACTGTTGTAATGTTGTGTGAAACCTGATGTTACAGCCAACTAACGAGGCTGATTGTGAAATAAGTTGCTCTCTTTATTACATAATTCATGAACAAAATGAGACACAGATTATTTCAACACTCATCATACGATCTCAATCAGACTGATTCTCCTTAATACCACTTAATGAAGCAACGAACAATGACATTATGTTTCAACATGTTGAAATCATGAAGAGGAATAAATGTCTGAAATCCTAAAATTGTCACAAAGTGGGCGCTTTATTTTGAGACGTTATTGGTTTAAAAAAACAAATCCTTTTTTATTTTGGAAAAGGAACTGATGTGGTTGTTGTGGTGGTGTTTTCCAGGAGCCACCAAAGAGATCGGCTCAGCGCTGACCAGGATGTGTATGAGACACCGCAGCATCGAGTCCAAACTCAAGCTGTTCACCACGTAAGACACACGCACACACGCACACACGTACACGTTGCTTACTAGGGACAGGTGAAGGTGTGAATGACACCTCTCTGACAGTGTGGGAACTAGACTCTAATTACTCTCAACTGTAGTGTGTGTGTGTGTGTGTGTGTGTGTGTGTGTGTGTGTGTGTGTGTGTGTGTGTGTGTGCGCGCGCGCGCATTACAGCCTGCAGTAATCAGAGAAGCTGTCAGTCAGATGATTCTCACACACACACACACACACACACACACACACACACAATGTACAGCTCTCATGAAAAATGTTTAGGATGAAGAAGTCTTTACTTTTAAAGTCTGGTCTTCATTTTTTAGTTTGTCATAATTTAAATTAAGAAACACATGAGCACCACACAGCTTTATTATAATGATAAATTTATCATTTATTTATGATGAGGATAATGATAATAATACGCTTTATTTATACAGCACCTGTCATAACATAAAATGCAGCTCAAAGTGCTTCACAAGAGAAACAAATTTGACATAAAATCTGCTTAAATTGGGAAAGAATCGAGTACTAGAAACCCTAAAAAGCAAAAAAACTGCTTTTTATGCCTCATTGCCTTTAGAAAGCGTAACAGGAGGCATCAGGTATTCAGGTTATTCGTCTAACTTATGTATAAAGCAGAAATCTCAAATATCTGATCTCGTCTTCTCAAATGTGAGCGTCTGCTGCCTCTCTGTTTTTTTTATATTATTATAAATGTAATAACGGTGGCTGTATTGTACGTTTGGTCTGTTATTCAGACAAAGCAAAATTCGGAAGACGTCATCTTGGACTCTTCTCTTATTTTGAAAGGCATTTTTATGAGATTTATAGAATAAATAAATCAGTTATTGGGGGGAAAATTGTCGATAATTGATAATTCCAGCTCTACATAAATGAATAATACAATAATATTATCTGACCCAATCTACCAGAGAGTCACTGGTTTAAATCCAAGACTCACTGGAAAAGTACTTTTATATATTCTGTTAAAGGAGGAATTAAAAGAAAACGAGGTCAAACACGACGATTAATTCAGACTTTTATCTCTTTTTGTCTCAGAGCTCTCTCAGAAGGCCTCGTCACTCCGCTGGAGCTGAAGATGGAGGAGTGGAAGAAAGTGGCAAGTCAGCTGGACAAGGACCACGCTAAAGGTAAACACACACACACACACACACACACACACACACACACACGTGTCTGACGTCTGTTTTTTTTGTCGTTTAGAGTACAAGAAGGCCCGAGCGGACATCAAGAAGAAATCGTCAGATACCATCAAACTACAGAAAAAGATGAAGAAAGGTAAGAAGAACAACCAGCGCCGCCTTCGTCGCACATCCAGCAGATTTTCAGCCGCATTTAAACTTTCACGTTTTATATCGCTGCACGTTTAAAAGAAGATTACGAGTTTTTAAAAAGCTGCAGAGAGCAGATCTGGTTGTACTTCAGAGGAAGAAGCCACCTTCCTCAGACTGAGATAATCCTCCTCAGTTAACCCTCATTGTGCTGAGATCAGCGTTTTCAGATCTGCCGCCTGTCAGTCGGTACCGAGGGAAGAAAAATTCCCTCCGAAATATGTTCCTTTCAAAATAAATGCCACCCTCCATGTTTTATTTAGTCTGGTGTTGAAAGCCGGAGAGAGTTGGTGATTTAACTTTCAGCACATTAGAGATCATAATCTAAACTTACAACTAATATCATTTAAAAAAGTAATTCGTTGATCTTTACCTGGCTGCTGTTGATCTTCACTTGGGACTTGTTTGGCCTGACTCAGGACTTGAAGGTGACTTGACATCTTCAACAAGAGCCCAAAGATAATGTGAATATATCACATCTAATCTATTCATACTGGGAGCGATGTGAATTTGTAACAGCAGCAGCACTTTCTCAATAAAAGCTTTGAATAGATTCTCTCATGCAGAGGACCAACTAGAGCAGCGTCTGTGCGTCTGTCTTTGTTAAACTGCTGTATATTCTGAGGTACTTTAAGGTGTTTTATTGAGTTTGCTCTGAGTGAACTTGAGTTCCCTCTGGTAAACGGTTATTGTATCTGTCTATGGCTTTTATTGTGAAAGGTAAGAACGGAAGGAGTTGATCTGGATTTTGAGCTGCCTTTGTCAAGGTTGATGGGAGTAATAAAGTTTGTTGTTTAGGTTTGGACCACGGAGCCTTCGTGGTGTTGTCATAGACTATAAGACGTGGACGTAGGCGCCGCGTTGAAGCCTTGAGTTTGGCATTTTGGCCGTCGCCATCTTGTTTTTTGCAACCAGTGAACGTCTTTGGTAGACACCTGTCAATCACAGTAAGCCCCGCCCTAAAGCATCCCCTGCTTTATGGTCTGTGTGACTCTAAATGGACCATAATGTACTAAATGAACATCATGCTGTATTGAAGAAGACTTGAAACTAGAGATTGAGACCATAAACTCATGTTTACAATGTTTACTGAGGTAATAAATCAAGAGAGAAGTAGTCATTTTCTCATAGACTTCTATACAACCAGTGGAGTCGCCCCCTGGTGGACAGGAGAATAGCTTCCAGATGGTCGTAGTGTTCATCTCCCACTCAAACCATCAAAAAGAACATCAAAGAATAAATATCAATTGAAGCTGATTTCTGGTCATTTGTCACCTTTAATGTCATTAAAGTTGTTATAAATCATTACTTAGTTCTGTGAGGCTCGTACTGACTCAGTTTGGCATGTTGCCATAGCAACCCAGAAACTCTGCCAGGCAGTCACCTGGGCTGCTCCCCCCCCCCCCCCCCGCCATTAAAGAGACACACACACACACCCTGTGGTTGCCATGGCTACACCCTGTACTCGACACCACCGTCCCGTAATCAAATAGACGGAAAGATGTGTACACGTGAGTGAACACTCACTCACGCACGCAAACACTCACACACACGCATGCATGCATGCAAACACGCACAAACACACTCTCACTCACACACTCGCATGCAAGCACACTCACTCACCTACACTCATGCATGCTAACACACACAATCACTCTCTCACACACACACACACAAGCATTCATGCAAACACACACACACACACGCCACAATCAAAATGAAACCTCGAGGCCTTTTATACAAATATCTTCTCCGTCCTCACGCTCAACTAATCCAATACGCAAATGGTCAGACACAGAAGTAGCCAGTACACACACACACACACATAGTCTCAGTGCAGACCCGCCCATGGTAAACACAGCGATGTCTGATGTGGGTTTAAGGTCTCAACATGTTTTCTGCCACGTGTCTTGTTTTTTCTCTCCTCTTTCTGTCTCATTAACTTTCTTTTCTCTCTCAGTTCAATCGATCATCGAGAGTTTTTAATCACGACAGATTTAAGCAGCGTGCATGAACGTGAACATTTTGGTGTTAATTGATCTTAAACATCCGCTCTTTGCCTCGGCTGCTGCTGTGTGAAACACCTTTTATTTAATAGTGTGTAGAAAGTAAAAAAGATGTCCGACACGTCAACAAAGACAGTTTATCCAGATGATCTACGTAATGATACACACACACACACACCCACCCATAAGAACACCACTTTTTCATCCAGAGTGTACCCAAACCGTTTCTGTACACTCTCCAATCAGTGGTGTGTGTGTGTGTGTGTGTGTGTGTGTGTGTGTGTGTGTGTGTGTGTGTGTGTGTGTGTGTGTGTGTGTGTGTGTGTGTGTGTGTGTGTGTGTGTGTGTGTGTGTGTGTGTGTGTGTGTGTGTGTGTGTGTGTGTGTGTGTGTGTGTGGTAATGAGGGCTAAACTGCTGTAGCTGTTCTAACTACTCGTAACAACAGTCTCTTTATTTCGAGGGACTTTTTCGTGGATTAACTGTTGAAATGATTGTTTTCTCTGCAGTGAGCAAATTACACTCCACAAGTTTCTCAGTTAACTTTCAGATCCTGAAACGCTCACAAAGCTCCGATTTTACGACGAGACTTCAATGATTTTGTATTTCTCCTGTAGTCTCTTCTCAGTTCACTTCAGTTCATCTGTCGGACAAAAACATAGCATAATATAGATAATGTTTGAATGAAAGGAAACACTTAACCAGTAAACATCTGGTGTGTGTGTGTGTGTGTGTGTGTGTGTGTGTGTGTGTGTGTGTGTGTGTGTGTGTGTGTGTGTGTGTGTGTGTGTGTGTGTGTGTGTGTGTGTGTGTGTGTGTGTGTGTGTGTGTGTGTGCGCGCTCTGTCATTATGTGGTGCGTAACCACTTCAGATAGGGAATCTCCAAATGCTCAGAGAGAGATGATGGGAGGAGAGTCCAGGGAATAAAAAAGACAAACATGCTATTCGTTGTCTTCTCCTTCTTTCTTCATCCTCTTCTTCTTCTTCTACAAATGAACTGAAAGCAACACTTTCCCATTTCTTAAAGTGATTATTTCATTCCTGTTTAAACAGGTATGTTTGTACACAATCACATCTAATTATAAACAAAGTACAAACATATTCAGTATATTTCATTTTCCCCCTAAAATGTTAACATAAATACTTGTGACGGTGAAGAGCAACTGCATGGCATCATTTTAACCATCCTTATCTTTTTACTTTGGTTTTGTCATCGTGGTTATTTGCAGAAAACTTGCAATTCAAATGATTAGTAAATATACCTTCCACCCCTAATTTCAACTTCACGAGTCAGCTGTTTCATTCGATATTTCAGCGTGAGCGACAGGAATGAATAGAAACTGCTCAAAACGACTCCGCGCTGAGAAAGACAGGAGGAGGAAGACTGAGTGAGAGGAAGAGGAGGAGGAAGACTGAGTGAGAGGAAGAGGAGAGCGAATGTGTGTCATGATACAGACATTAACCTTCTTCTACACCAACTTTGTTTCCTCTCTCAAACCTTCTCTCTCTTCCTCCACTGGAGAAGCCACATGACATCATCCCTCTCCTCCATCCTCCCCTCCTTAATGTAACCACTTGAGAAAGAGATAATGACATCATCCATCCATCTTTGTCCTCTTCTTTTTCCTTTGGTTGCAGTTGGGAATTCCCATTTTTATTTAAGAAGAGGAGGAAAAACAAAGGAGTGAACCACCTGGCCCACCGGTCTGTCCCTGATGATGTCATCAGTGTGTGACGCAGACGGTGTAGACTGCTGCATGAGTTGTGAGAACAGAGAGCGAGCTGCTGTTTGGGGGGGGGGGGGGTCTTAGTCATCACGATTAAAAACACACTGTGTATCGCTGAAGCACGTTAAATATCTCTGCAGCAGCAGTTATCTGTGTTGACTGTTCACCGTCATCTGTGACCTCATCGAGACCACCAACAGACATCCAAACACACTCGTCGTGTTTCGCACTGAGAGAATTTGATTGTTTTGATTTTAACGTCATATATTTTCTTTTTGAAGCTGCACAAACACACTTTGTGTGTCTGTATTCATTCACCTTAATATATATGGTCAAAATCAACCAAAGAATTCTACATTTTCTCCCAGATGTGTGAGAACAAAAGACACCTGGAACAACATTTAGATCATCACAGACTAAAACTCTTCTGTTACTTCTGTTTGCAATAACACATTTAGTAATGTGTATATATTTAACAGATATGGGCCTGTTTAAAATCGAATCCTCTTCAAAGTGTTCACAGCTGTATAAGTTATCCAGACGTAGTTCTGCTTTAGTTTGACCGAGTTGTAAGTTACATCTGCTCTTATAAAGAAACATAAGAAAAAATATACAAATAAAGGGCTGTGTGAAATATAGATAAAAGACTTTAAAATAAAAGGAAAATGATGTACATAATGCTACGATATATAACACAAGTATGAATATAAAAGTATAAATGCTGTATTAATGGAAGTATTTCATTCGTATTTTGAATGAATTAATTTATTGTAGCGATTAGTCGTATTAACTGGATTGCTCCTGCAGTCTGGCCATCGTAAAGATAAAAACGCTCCATGAAAAGAACCCTCTCACAATAAACTTTAGGATGAAGTTACTTTAGACTTTGTCTGACGTCACGCATCACTTCTGTAACATTTACTGCCAAGTCAGACTCCTCAGAGCTCTGAAAGTTCTGATCCTGTTTGGAGACAAACGCCAGCTGTTATCCAACGCAGCCGCTCGTCTGAACTGCGGTTCACCTTTTTCTAACGGAGTGGAGCGAGTCGACCCCGAGCAGCTTCTGAGTTCAGAGCCTTTCTGTGTTCCTGTGGGTGGCGAGCAGCCAGAGTCTCGTAGAAAGAGGCCAGACGTCAGGCCGAGGCACAGACACTGAGCTTCTGTTAGCGACGTGGAAATTATCCTCTGTGCTCTCTCTCTCTCTCACACACACACACACACACACACACACACACACACACACACACACACACACACACCTGAGTGAACAGCTTAGGTTGAGCTTTATGACACAAAGTCTGCAGTGTGTGTGTGTTTGGATTTTAAAAACCGCCTCGCGCTGTTTTCCACAGGATTTACTGTCTCTTTTTTTTCTGCTTCTTGAAGTTAAAAAAAGCCATTTTTGTTTCACCGTGTTCGTGGAAAAAGATCTTAAAATATAGAGAAATGTGCCTGAGAAGGTCTGAGAATAAGACGGTTCAATTAAATCTCACAGTGCATTCATGTGTCAGAGAGGTGGAAGAAGTATTCAGATCCTTTTCTAGAAGTACAAGTAGCAATACTACAATGTAAATGTACTACCTTTACAAGTAAAACACATGCAATCAAAATTGTTCTCTTGTAAATTGATAAAATAAGTGAAAGTACACATTATGCAGCAGATCAGCTCCCACCAGTGTGATGTAATCACCATTACTCATGCATTAAGCAGCTGATCAAACAGGAGCACATTTTACATAATCCATATACATATGGGTAGTTTATCCTGAAACACTGCATCTCATTTTATAAACTGGTTGTTGATAAAAAAAAAATACAGTAGAACTAGCTTTCAACTAAATGTATTGTAGTAAAACGTACATTATTTCCCTTTGAGATGCGGTGACGTGAAAGTATAAAGTTGTTCATTAAATGATTAGAAACCCTGGGGGTGAAACCACGGCGGAGGCTGCAGCCCTGCGAGCTTATTTTTACATCCAGTGGGAGTTTCCTCAGCCGGGAGGTCCTCAGGTCCTCATGTCCTCAGGTCTGAGTCTGTCTCCTCCACCCACCGGGGTCAGACCCGATCCAGCAGACCAGACCGCTACAGTTCAGCTACTGTTTGTGTCTCATTTCTGATTATTTAAGGGAAGATAACTCCGGAGAAAATGTTGTTTTTCATGCACTGCTCCCATTTATGCTTCTATAACACGTCTTCTTTCAGACTATTAGAAAGAAAACACGTCCTAAATACACACAAAGGAGTTTATTGTACTACTTTGTGTATTTGTGTCTGTCGATTTCTCTTACATTTGCCATAAGCTACCATTAGATAGTGCCTCATTTGCATATTTAAAGTTAAGAGAGAGACTCAGCCGTGTGACGCTGACCCCTGCTGGTAGGATCTGAGTATTACAGCCGTGAGTGTGTTCCTCACCTCATCCCTTCTCCTCACACTTCTTCTGTGTGCTCTCAGATTCCTCCTCTGCTCTTGGATTGTGTTTGTGCAATAACCAATAGAATGACCAGGTGCAGCGTTCTGCCTCGCTGCAGGTGCGGTCGCTTCACTAGAGCGTCCTTGACGAGTGGTTGCTCTTTACTCTCCCTCTCTCTCTCCCTCTCTCTCCCTCTCTCTCTCTCTCTGTAGGGAAGGACGAGGTGCGCGGCCAGCTGGACAGCGCGCTGCAGGATGTCAACGTGCGCTACGCCGTCCTGGAGGAGACGGAGAAGAGGGCCGTGTGCAGAGCGCTGATAGAGGAAAGAGCGCGCTACTGCAGCTTCGTCAGCATGCTGAAGCCCGTACTGGTCAGTGTGTGTGTGTGTGTGTGTGTGTGTGTGTGTGTGTGGCCTTTAAAGCCTGTTTAACCAGAATAATGATGAATGTGTGTTTGTGTGTGTAGGACCATGAGATCAACATGCTGGGTGAGGTTACTCACCTGCAGACCATTCTGGAAGATCTGACTAACCTGACAGCTGAGCCCAATAAACTCCCACCAGCCAGCGAGCAGGTACCTTCCTCTTCCTCCACCCTCTGGCCAAATATTACAACTTTAGTACCACCACTGGTACATATTTTATCTCGCATACAAATATTTTCTTAGTTTGTCCAAAAACTATTAAAAAAAAAAAAAAATGTGGATTAATCCGCCGCTGAAAATAGTCCCTCAACAAACGCACTACCTCCTCCTGTTTGATTAAAAACTAGATAAATGAAACTGTTCTGAAGAGTAAAGTCTTCAGTGGGAATCTTTGGGTTTTAGGAACAGGAAGTATTGAGGGGCAGAGAAACATTTATTCACGTTATTTGTGTTTTATTTCTTGTTTCTCAGGTGATTTTGGACCTGAAGGGTTCTGATTTCAACTACAGCTATCAGACTCCTCCAGCTTCTCCCAGTAACACTCTGTCTAGGAAGAGCAGCATCAGCAGGTAACGCACACACACACACACACCACAGCTGGCTACTCATGACACTTCATTTCTTCTTTTATTCAACGTTTTGCAGCCAAATGTCTTTGTTTCTTAACACGACTGTCGTGAAAAAGTTGTTGCTCGTAAAACTCAGTGCGTCTCTAAAAGCTGTAAACGTGAAACTTAAAAGTTAAGAATACTTCGTGATCTTTGTGCACAGTTTTAACAGATCACCTGTGTGTATTTTAATTACAACATTTTTAGTGAGCTATTTTTTTTGTCTATGTTTTTCCAGTATGTACCAGTCTGGATCAGTGAGACACGTTCCCTCCTTGGACTCCATCAGCTGTGCTGTCGATGGAGTACACATCCAGGTATCACACTCACCCACACACACACACTCTCACACACACACACACACACACACACACACACACACACACTCACACACACACCTTTTCTGATAATACTATATATATATATATAACAAAACACACTCTGACGCACCACCCCCCCCCCCCTTATAATATGACACTGTCAGCTGTGAGGATCTAAATCAAAATAAAAGCTTTTCACCGTGACACCTCTCCTGTGTGTAGCGCTGCTCCTCCCCCTATCTACTGATTGGCTGTGATGAAGCCGGGCGCTCCCTCAGCGAGGGGAACTCCCCCTCTCGCCTCAGTCGCCAGGGCAGCCGCTACGGTTACGCCGCCGGCCACGGCCTCCACCCCCCCGCGCAGAGCCGCCGCGTTAGCCGCAGGGATCTGACCACCGTGAGGAAACCCCCCCCCCCCCCCCCCCCCCCCAAAATCGATTACATTCCTCCCAAACAGAGTGCCGTCCTGTGTTTTTACCGTTGTGTCCTCCATCGGTTTAAAGTCTCCATCTCACGTTATCTCTCCTCATGTTCCACCGTTTTTATTCCTCGTGTTTCTTCCACTCGTTTCCTTCCTCGTGTTTCTTCCACTCGTTTCCTTCCTCGTGTTTCTTCCACTCGTTCTAAATCCAGCTCTGGTTTCATCCCATTCAAGTTATTTTAATTCTTGGTCCTTTTCCATAAAACTCTGTATGTTTGTGTTTTGTGTGATGATGTTTTGTCTGTTTGCCTGGTTGTTGGTGTGTTTATGGTGAATTTTCTGTTTTATTCGTGTTTTTACATCCGTTTGAATCTTTATGAATCTGTCGCTTTGTGTCTTTGACTCTTCTGATACTTTGTGTTTGTCTCTAAGTGCGGATATGAGTATAAATGTGATGGATTGATTCATGTTTGGTAACACTTATAGCGCCGTCTTTACAGTCATTCAATAGATCGTCACTAATTGATTAATAGTTGATTTCCTTACTTCACGCTGTGATCTGCATCTTTGTTTTCAAAGTCTTTCTACACATAAATAAATATTAAACACCACTGTGTGAAGCTCTTAGAAGTATTATCACTGTATTTATGAGAATAATATTGATATTTAGAAATCTCATGACACGCACAACATTATCATACATGTTTGATGAGAACCCTAAAACATTTTAAAGTGTGAAAATGAACTTGAGGGCAAAAGATGTAACGGTTTCTACACGACAGGATTTAGCCCGTTAACACTCGTCTGTCTGTCTCGTCTTTATCTGATCCCTGATCAGTTCAACCACCGAATGATCTGCAGTCATAAGGGACTTAGATTTTGGGCGTTCACCAACAGTTTCAGATGAATCACCGCCCCCTCGTGGACCGGAGGAGGACTGACCGCCATTAACATATAAAATAAAAGTCTTAAATCTCATCCGGGTACAAAACACTGGAAACGACGAGTTTAAACGAGGCCTAAATGACCTCAAACGCATCTTTATTTATGTTATTTTCAATAGCAAACTACTTCCTCGATTGATCTGTAAAATGTCTAAAGAAGCCCATAAGCATTTCTGTAATTTGCTCGTTTGGTTTAGAATCCAAAGATATTCAGTTTAGAATGATAGAACACTGTCGGTGTCGTCGTGTTGATGAAGCGATGAACTCAACCAGTGGCTCAATTCAATGTGGCTTTATTGGAATGATATAATAATCAGTACACAATCATTTCATTATTATTACCATAAATAATTTGGTCAACTGAGTGGTTTTAATAATATGATTTAATAATAATGTGTAATACAGAAGTCTTATTTATTGTAATCTACTTTATGTTGACGTTTACACTCGAGTGACTCTGATTGGTTCCTTCTTGACAGGAAGTCGTCGGCTCCGGCGCTCAGCTGGCTGCTGGGGGGCGCGGGGGGGCAGAGAACGGCCTGTTGGCCCCCCCCCACCACGGAGAGAGAGCTCGAGCCATGTCTGCGTCTGGGAAGGTAACACACACACACACACACACACACACACACACACACACGGAGAGAATTATTTTAAGTTTCACGAAATAACTGAAGCCGGAGTTCAAATAACTGAGAAAACAAGACCAGAGGAGGAAACATCCTCTCTCCTTGTTTGCCGTCCTGATCTCCTTCTTTCCTTGTCCTGTCTCCTTGTTTCCCCTCATCTCATTCTTTCCTTGTGTTGTCTCCTTTCCTTTCCTTGTCTTGTCTCCTCTCCTTGTTTCCCCTCATCTCCTTCTTTCCTTGTCTTGTCTCCTCTCCTTGCTTTCCCTCATCATCTCCCTATTTCCTAGTCTTGTCTCCTCTCCTTGTTTCCCCTCATCTCCTTCTTTCCTTGTCTTGTCTCCTCTCCTTGTTTCCCTCATCATCTCCTTCTTTCCTTGTCTCGTCTCCTCTCCTTGCTTCCCCTCCTGGTTTTGTTTCCCTTTGTCCTGTTCTTGTTTTCTTTCAATGTTTCCTTTAATCTCTTCTCTTCTCATCCTCTCATCTCCTTGTTGTCACTCCCCTTTTCCTCTCCTCTCCTTCTCTCCTTGTTTCCTCACATCTTCTCTCCTCTCTGTTTTATTCTGTAAAAACGTGTCATGTTATTTCTAAATGAAACTTCACTGTAATAATCTTTATAACCTCACCTCCTCTGTCTCTCCCCCCCCCCCCCCCCCCCAGTCTTGCTCAGCCCGGGATCAGCTGGCGTTGACGTTGGGTGCGTTGAATTCGGACGCCCCGAGGAGCAGCAGGGACTCTCTGCACTGTTCCAGTGGATACAGCACCCAGACCACCACCCCGTCCTGCTCTGAGGACACCATACACACACACAGTGAGCACAAAACACACACACACACACAGTGAGCACAAAACACACACACACACACAGTGAGCACAAAACACACACACAAACACACACACAGTGAGCACAAAACACACACACACACACAGTGAGCACAAAACATACACACACACAGTGAGCACAAAACACATACACACACAGTGAGCACAAAACACACACACACACACAGTGAGCACAAAACACACACACACACACAGTGAGCACAAAACATACACACACACAGTGAGCACAAAACACACACACACACACAGTGAGCACAAAACACACACACACACACAGTGAGCACAAAACACACACACACACAGTGAGCACAAAACACACACACACACACACACAGTGAGCACAAAACACACACACACACACACACACAGTGAGCACAAAACACACACGCACACAGTGAGCACAAAACACACACACACACAGTGAGCACAAAACACACACGCACACACACAGTGAGCACAAAACACACACACACAGTGAGCACAAAACACACACACACACACACACAGTGAGCACAAAACACACACACACAGTGAGCACAAAACACACACACACACACACAGTGAGCACAAAACACACACGCACAGTGAGCACAAAACACACACACAGTGAGCACAAAACACACACACACAGTGAGCACAAAACACACACACACACACACAGTGAGCACAAAACACACACACACACACACAGTGAGCACAAAACACACACACACACACACACAGTGAGCACAAAACACACACACAGTGAGCACAAAACACACACACACACACAGTGAGCACAAAACACACACACACACACACAGTGAGCAGAAAACACACACACACAGTGAGCACAAATGTTGTGAATGTTTATTTTGGAGTAAATCATCTGTATGACTGAACCTCTGGGCTCTCCTCTTGTTTCTGCTGTTTTTGTTTGGATGATAATTGACTCTGTTGACCTCTCCGTCACTCGTTCTGTGTTCTTCAGTGTCTCTGGGTTCTCCTCTCCGGTTCTCCGTTGTGTTCTCTCAGTAGTTTTGTGTTTTTCTAAACTTCCTTCCTTCTCTTCCAGCTGTCAGGAGAGAGCCTCCCCTCTATGGTAGGTCTCTGACCAGCTGTCTGTTTGAGTGTCTGTCTGTCTGTCTGAACTTAACTTCCTTTATTTAAATCATCCTTTTGCTACTGTTGACAGCTAACACAATAAATCAATGTTAAATAATGAAAGAGACTTTGGAATCAAAATAAACTGAAAAGCAAAAACATTAATTGTCTATTTCATCTTCCTCATCGCGTGTGTGTGTGTGTGTGTGTTGCTTCTGAAATCACTTATCAAACGTCATCAGGATCAGAAATAGAAGTCTTAATATTTTCCTGTCGTCTCTCCCCAGTCGACTACGAGTCCATCTCTCTCCACGGAGACGCCGACTCCTTCTCCCTGCACCACGTCTCTCACGGCGGCGGCCAGTCGGACTTCGACAAGTCCTCCACCATCCCGAGGAACTCCGACCTCAGCTTCCAGTACAGGAAGTTCGCCCAGTCCAAGCGGCCCTCCTCCACCGTCAGCCTGCTGGCCGAGCCCGAGTTCTCCGGCAGGTCGGCCTACCAGCCGCCGTCGCACACGGCGACCATCCGTCGCAAGCCGTCGTCCAAGCCGGCGTACCGCAGGGGCACGATCAGCGGGGGGGTTCCCATCCCCATCTGCACGCCGCAGGTTCCCCTCAAAGCGCTCGCAGGAAACGGCGGCAGCGACGAGAACGTGTTCGCGGTGCCGGCCGCCGTAGGAGCCGGAGGTTTAGGTCACAGTAAACTGTGCACCTCCACGCAGAGCCTCAGCGCTCTGCCTCCCTCCTCTTCACCGTACTACCAGCTGGTCCCGGGTCAGATGCCCATCCCGGTGCCTGTGCCCACCGTGCCCACCCTGCCGCCAGAGGGCGGCAACGCCAAGCAGCAACAGCAGAGACAGTACCACCAACAGCAACAGCAGCAACTACAGCAACAGCAGCACATCAACCAACATCTTAATCATCATCAGCAACGCAATCAGCTGCAGCAGCACAATCAGCAACTCCAGATTCAGCAGCAATACCAGCAGCAGCAGCAACTGCACCTGCAGCAACAGTTGCAACATCAACAGTCGCTGCTTCAGCTGCAACACCAACAAGAGCAGCTGAACCAGCAGCAGAAACAGAGGCTGTACCAGCAGCAGCAGCAGCAGGCCCAGCTCCAGGCCTCCGCCCCCCAGGCAGAGCCCTCCGGTCTGGGCCACAGCGCTCAGTACCAGCCCCAGGCTCCTCCGCCCTCCGACCAGGACCAGTACCCCGAGCCGCCGACCCAGGAAGGTGGGGGGGACATGCTGAACCAGATCAGAGCGGTGAGGCTCAAAAGGACCCTCACCAACGATCGCTCCGCCCCTCTCCTGCCGGCTCCAGCCAATCACAAATGAGGCCGCCGTGGTCGTCGGCACAGACTTCCTGTTAAACACGAACTGTGGAGCTCACTCATCGCTGGAACTCCACGTGTCTTATTTTATTTTCTAAAGATCTGCTTCCCTTTTAGCCCGTTTAGTTTGTTTTGAATCAATTCTTTGAGACTTTGTTGTCATTTCATTTTCCTTTTGGGTCATGTTTTCATTTAGACTGTTTGTTTGTGTGACCCAGTCTTACCGATAGAGCCGTCGATCGTTTGGAGGCTTCTTAACGAGCCGGACAGGAAGCTGTTCGTGTCCCGCGTCCTCTTTTTCGGTCCCGGGTGTGTTTGATTTGCCTTTTTGCCTCGACTCCCAGGAGGGTGGCGTTTAGTCATTAGTCCTGTAGCTCCGCTGTGTCACCTGGTTGAGCCACGGTGTGTGTGTGTGTGTGTGGGGGGGGGGGGGGTTTGGTCATCTCTGGAGTAAAACTGTCTTTAGTTTGTAAATATGTTGGAACAGAAACAGCGTTGAAAGCACCTGAGAGGTTGCTCACTTCCTGTGCCCCGTACGGACGTTTGAACTGAAGACGAGTCACAGCGCCCCCCCCCCCCCCCCCGCCCCAGGGATGCCAAATGGTGCCGCCGAGGGCTTCAGTTTGTGGAACGGGATTAGAAATGTCTGGTTTACTGTGTAAGTAATGAGCTGGTTCACAAGAGGAATAATAACGAAGAAGCAGGCGGCGATTTTGTTGGCAACTTTTAGAGGCAACTTTGTTGTTTAAGACATGGTTGCTGAGAGCATAGCGGGCTATGAGAAGCAGCTGGTGACGTCCAGATGTGTGACGGTTATTGTCGGTAACATCGGACACTACGACGTGTTGGAAGACGTAGAGGAACTCTCTGATACCACAGAACTATAGATATTGATATTTGCTTTAAAGCACAAACATTTATTTTAATAAAGAACCGTTCATCTTAGAATTGTGACCGAGAGTTATTGGACAAACTGTACGAGAGCCACTGATGCATCGGTACGAACACGTTAAGATGACAATAAATAACCAGAGCCGTCGGTACAGAATGTTTAAATTAACTTACATCAGAGAGCAACGACACATTTATTTTTGTAACGTTTCCAGTTCAGAACTTTCTTTAATAAACACATTAAAGGGCTTGTTTGTTCTGGCCCGAAAACTGATCAAAATAATCCTCACAAGTCTTTCACAGAAACACGTAATAATAATAATAAACACATTCCCTGACGGATTTAATTTGATATTTAAGAACATCAGGGAGCTGACGTGATTTTAAGGCTTCAACCATCGATCATTTTCTTTATCGATTCATTTTTTAGAAGGTTGTGAAAGTTTCTGAGTGATTGTTTCAGCTGTGATTATTTATTGCAGCAGTTTAAACTGCACAGTTGCACATGTGGCCCAACATCTGCTGGAGGAGCTTTGATTCTGTCGTCTCTGAGTTACTTTGAAAGAGCTGCGATGTCTTTCTGCTTCTACAGAGACGTGTTCAATAAAGACACTGCTGGAAATTGACTTTGTTCGAGTGTTTAAATTCAGCTGAAGAATCACTGAAAATCTGCTTAGTCAGCATTTGAACTGAGAAAAAACAAACTGCTTACAGCCAATCAGAGTCCAGGACGGTGAGTTTATGTTTGACTTTAAATGAAACTATTTATCTACGGGAGGGTTTGGTTCAGGCTCCAGCAGCTGGTTCTATTTTGGGTCCTGTTCCAAGTTGGTCAACTATTTAGATTTGTTTATTTGTTAATTCTCATGAATCTCTTTGATGTTTTAGCTCCTCTCCTCCTTTTCCTCGCTGACGTCACACGTTTACATATTTAGTGCCGTGAAGTCGGATATCATCAGTGATTGATTCGTTCTGTTGCTCATTGCTGACAACGCGCGTTAATTAAGTCAACGCAGCTTTAAAGGTTCTTATAAGTCCACTTAAAGAAGGAAATATTAATTTGAATGTTTCTTAAATCATCCTGATTATAAATAATCAGCGTCTCCCAAACCTTTCACGCTGACTAAGGACGTTTGAGATCCGGAAGAAGACGTGTTGCCTCTCAAAGTTGCCTCCGAGTGTCGACCTCAACGACAGGAGCTCACCACAGCTGCAACTAATCATTATTTTTATTATATATTAACTATTTTATTCTATAAAATATCAGAGAATAGTTAAAAAACCATCCCAGAGCCCAAAAGATGTACGTCTCGTTTTGACCGAACCGGCCAAAATCAAAATATATTTTATATTTGAAAAGCTAAAGAACGTACTTTTTGTTAAATTTAGCTACAATTAATTTAAACTTAAGTTTGAAAACCCCTGAATGTGTAAAGAAGACATTCAAAGAAAGTGTTTTCAGCTAAAACACTAAATATAATTTAGTGTTTTTCTTAAATACTCTCATCGAACATGTGTTCGGTCTCTACTGAAGCTGAGCTCAGGACCTGCTTACGGCCCTGCTGGTTCTGGATGAGTTGCCAGCTGCATTCTGGGAAATGCAGTCCGGTCTCTGGTCAACTCTCCTGGTCTGTTCTCAGAGAAACTTTTCTGTGTATTTAGAGATTTCCTGATTCAAGTGTTAATATTGTTGACGCAGAAAATATGCCTTCTGATATTCGATTGATTGGACCCCACAGTGTGTGTGTGTGTATATATTAGTGCTTCTATTCCTGGGAGAGATCTAAATCTATATAAAAGATGTATACATATCCTGATTGTATTTTTGTTGATTTATTGATCAGATGTGACACGATTGTCGTCACTCGTCATATTTTTGTAGAAAAACTTCAACGGAGGAAACGCAGTGAACTTCCTGTTTGAGGATCTGAACCGTGATTGGATGAGAAGCGTACGAAGGACGTTTGGACGACATGAACCAACAGAATGTACAAATGTCTTGTTCATCTTTTGACGTTCTCTGTGGGATCAATAATAATGATTCATTGATTCTGGTGGTTCTGTGTTTTTGTGTCCTGCATTTACTCTCACTACACATCTGGAATAACTTTTAGTGATTTCTGGGATGAACTTTTCTTTCTTTGAGCTTTAGAGAATTTTAAGCAAATGAACGTTTCCTGCTGAGCAACATGAAGCACAATTAGTCAGTCAAACATTTTCATGAAAAGTCAGTTAAGAATGTTGAGAAGTTTATTGAGAAAAGTAATGCAGGAGTGAAAAAAAGGACAAACATGAATAAAATAAACTCGATTGACAATACTGAAAGAAATGTTTATTTACGAAACGTTATTTACAATATCTTTTATAAAGGAAGGCCGTAACAGCTGCGCAGGTATTTCAAGGTTGTGTCCATGGAATGTGCATAAAGTTCCAGGTCTCACTTCTGCAGTAGCTGCAGTAGCTGCAGTACATCCCCTGCTTGTGAGGTCTTTGGCAATGATTGAGCCCAGGAAGCGAAAGGCAGTCGGGATGGGTTCATGAAAGGGTCAGCTTGAAAACTTCATAGTGTAATGAAGTTTAGTGTGTAAAAAACGGTTATAGTAAAGAATGCTAAAAGGAAGTCATTCACCAGGTGAATGATTTAAAGTGTTCAGAAGTGTTAGTAGCTTAAATATATTTGAATTGAAATTGTTCGCAACACTATGGACAACTTCAGGTTCTCAATAACAACATTGGCACGGTTACCCATCAGCACTAACAGAAGGCCCAACATTCACAAAGCGTAGGCTGCGGGCTTCTTCCCACGGACACGCGTGGGATGTACCCACTGACCAGGTGAACCCGGGATCGTACCGCCGACACTCTGAAGGACGACCCGCTCTCCACTGAGCCACAGTCGCTATGCTGGCTCAGGAGCCGGACCTGGAGGCTCTTTACATGGACTGGGTTCCTTGTTAAGCAGAGCTTGTTCCAGCCGAGGATGCCCTGCAGCACAGAGATGATTGTATATGTTACATGAAGTTTACTTAAACTTGAATTACTTTGGTGATCCACACAAAGATATTTTAATTCTTTGTACCTTTTAAAAGTCTGCTTTCAAACAGGTACCGGTACTAGTGGACATTGATTGAACAGTTCATCATAAAGTCATTTCATCTTAACCCGGTGAAAACGTGTGCAGCTGACTTCTCGGTGAACGTACTTTTATACGTTCGTATTTACGTGTCAAACGTCTCTGCTGTGCTGGTTAACTAGTCCTTTAACTGTAGAACAGCAGAAGCTCTACATCTGTTCATACTGATATTCATATTGTGTGTTGTGGATGAATTCACTTATTGTAGGTCTCTTTAGATGAAAGCTAAATGAATCATGTTCAAACATATGACGATCTCAGCATCTCCAGAATCATGATAAACATCTGATTAAAACCTACTGTTCCATCAAATGAAGCTATTTGACTCTTAAAACGAAGACAAACGTGTGTTCAACTATAAAACATGATTAAATAGTTTGTTAGTTGTTGCCAATATTTTAGCTGCTATATTGAGACCTGAAACATTAGCAGAAGCATTGAGCCGACACACTATCTGAGCATCTGTTGTGCTGATGTCGGCACATTATGGATAGAATATTTTATATAAACTTACTGTTCTTGCGGCGTGTTGTGTTCACAAATACAAGCACAGCAAGAACAATGAAAACTCCTGAAGCAACTCCTAAAGCAACTCCTGAAGCCAACCATCCGATGGGCGACGAGTCTTCACACACTTTCTCTGGAACGCATCACAAAAAGAAAATGTAACTGCATCTCATGTTCAGCACACAGACGACACAAAGCAACAGTTAAACTCCTTTGAAGCTAATAAGACGTGAACAACGACGTCTCACCACTGATGTGCACAAAGACGTCAGAGGAAACCCGGTGCTCGATGTCTTCCTGCTCGACGACGCAGCGATAGCGGCCCGTCTTGGTCACGGTGATGTTCAGAGCGATGTCGTAGCCGCCTCCTCTCTCTGAGGCCTGTGCTTCCTCAGCAGGAAGTTTGTTTCCATCACCGTCCTGCCATTCTACGTCAGGTTTGGGAGAAGCACCTCGAACCTCACACTCCAACAGCGCCCAGTCCTCTGCGGCATCAAGTGTTGTGACGAATGGCTTCGGAGTTGCAACTGTGAACAAAGTATGAACTGAAGATTATTAAAGACAACTGTAGACATTGTGTTTAAGAGAGTGAAAGAACAGAGAAGCGAGAAGTCTTTATCGCCGCGCAGCTTGAAGCTCCGGACCCTCGGAGAACCACATGGACAGGGATAGGTCATCGTGTGTTTACTGGATTGTTGACGTGCTATTGTGTGTGTTCATGGACCGCCGAGTGCCGTTAGCGCTGTGAAGAAACTACTGGTGTGTTCCATGCTGCTGCAATAGTGTTGTGTTAGATCAGTCGCAGCGAGTGAAGTTGGTTATTGTGACTTTATCAGTTAAAAGACCAGAACTGGACGAATCTGAGTTTTTCAGTCGGGTTTGATAAAGTAAAGTTCTTTCAGGTTTTGCTCCCCATCTTAGACACAGCTGGTACCTGATCTTGTAGATGTAAATAATTGTATGAATCCTCCTGACGGATCCCAACACGACGGATCTCCACCGTGACAAACGATCCCGCCGTCAAACGTTGAGGTTTTTAAATCTCCTTCACGTCTTTAAACAAACATTCTGTTGGACGGTTCCAGCCAGAGTCTCACCGTAAAAGACAGATCAGGAGAAAATCATTGTGATAGACGACGTCACTGAGCAGTGTGTGCCACTCCATTAATATTAATATTATGACTCAAAGCTTTAGACGCAACACCTTCCCTCGAACACGACGTCCTTTAAACACTGTAGACGTAGAAATCAGTGACATCACAATCTCACCTCGTCCGTCCTTTAAGACAGATCACTGTTTAAAAGTGATGTATTTAATATATTCACTCTCCGGGGGTTCTGGGTATTCTGTGCAGGCTCCTCTGTTATTATGATTCATAAATGGTGTCAGTGGTGATTCTTGACCAGACTTCTGGAAGAATAGTTGCTTCAAATGTGACCAATGAAACAACAGAGAAGATGGAGGTTCTGAATGAGACGGAGGTCTACAGCACACACTTCATGATGCTCAGTGACATCATCGCTCACCTGAGCTTCCTCCTGACCGGTCCTTGAAGAGGAGCTCTGAAAGACAAACGGGAACATCGGTGATGGTTGGTGATCCATGTTGGCCGATACGCATCGTTTTCTTAGCTTTGCTTTGTTATAGCAGCTGATCTACAAGAGTCCAGACTATTCAACCGCTCTGAAGTCAGGAAACCATCAAATATTCTTCATATTTATCTTTTCACTTTACGTCTTCTATGGTCGCGATTTGTATAAAAACACTATTAGTTTTACTGATGTATTATAATGTGCTTAGAGCTTGTGTTAGGAAGTTAAACAGCTCATAATTCATCTCTAATATCTATTTTATATTCATGTGAAAACATCTTCAAACTACTGGATTTATTGCAAGTTCTCCAATTTGGCCGTCACCATCTTGTCTTTTTACAACCAGTGAACAGGAAGTGACCATATCTGGACTGAGGAGGTGTGACATGGGGTACATCCCAAGTCTCTTAATTGCATCCCCGTTTCCCTCACTTGTGTCCTCACTGGGTCGGCATCTGGTGCCACACCGGCGCCTGCCATGTATAGTAGGGTAGTACACTGGGTTGGGTCCAGACAGCGGGAGAGAAGTGCTCTCAGGTCGCCCACTGCCAGCTGGCGGCCAGCAGTCAAAGATTCCATGAGCTCAATCCATGGATTGGCTCCCGCGTGGAGGGATGGGAGCTGGTGTACCATGCTGGTCATGTCTGCAAACCCAAAAGGCACAAATTGATCACGCAGTGGGTCCGCGAGAGTGGGGGCTGCTCTCAGGGGATATTCACCGGCATCAATCTCTTCTGTTTCTCCTTTGAGGGGCGGGCCATGGGGCCGAAGGTGATACTGGGGGGGAGGAACCGGAGGAAGTGCTGGAGACAGGCCAGTTGAGGGCGGGGGAGGGGCCGAGGCCAGAGATGCCTGGCCCGGTTCCTGTGCAGTCTTTTCCAGACCTACCGGGGCTTGAGTGGTAGGGGTGATGTCGAAGGGGGTGATGTCGAAGGGGGTGATGTCGAGTAACTGATGGGGCCTGGTTTGTTCTTTTTCGGTCAGCATGTCCACCTGTATCCGATCTGTCATGGCCAATTCTAATGCTATCATCGCCACTCGATGTTCCTCTTCTCTGTCTTTGCGGGCTTGCTTCAGGGGGTTAATGAACACACGTCGTTTGGTTTGATTATTCTCTGCTGTCTGTGCGTAGGCCACTCGTTTTGTCGAATCTTTGTCAAAGAATCGGAGGTTGTTGGCTGATGGAGGCAGTGGACTAGCCGCCCTCCACCATCCCTCCTTTGTCCATCGTTTCATGCAGTTATCCCAATGAATCTTGTCTCTCTTCCATGCAGTCTTGCCTCTTGTGTCTGTTACAGCTTCTTTCAGTTTTGCACGCAGTGCTCCTGAGTAGCCACCAGATGGAGCCACAGCTCCAGCCATGTCTTCTTGTGTTGTTCTTTTCTTTTTCAGTTCAAGTTTTTTTTTTTTCTCAATCAATCTTTTTCAATTCCAATCCTCTTTTCCAGTTCCAATCCTCTTTTTCTTTTCAAAATGTTTTTTTTTTTTTTCCCAATTCCAATCCTTTTTTCAATTCAAAATGTTTTAGGTGCTGTACTCCCGAATGTCCAACAGAGGGAGCCAAAGCTCCTGTGAAATGTTCTTGTGCCCTCTGTCCTAGTTGTTATCTCTCCCTGTTTTGGCTGCAGCTGTCTTTCTTATCTAAGATGTTCACTCCCTTGCCTCTGTGCCTTTGCCTGCTGTGTCTTCGCTCCTAACTCTGTTCACGGTCCCTATGGAACACAATTTCCAATAAATCTGTATTCTTTGTAACTCTACCAGTAAAACTCACACATATATTAACCCTCAGCTTTCCTCTTCTATCCTAGTGTTTTGTGGTTCTGTGTTTGAGTGCAAAGTTTGTGTCTTATGCGTGTGCTCTGCTCCACTGACCGTCAATCTCTGAGAAGCACACCAACCTGGTGAAAAACACTACAACTTTACAACTACACATGTACTCTCTAACACCTGTACGCTTCACACAGTCACTCACATCCATACCAGATTGACACCATACACTGCCGTCGCTGAAATACGCACAAATCACATATAGATCTGCTCTTATAGCGTTTTCACGAGCACGGTCCCCTAAGGAAATGGATACCTCCCTGAGGCATTACTCAACACTCAACCGACCATACACTGCCGTGATTCCACAAATAATCGCACACAGACCTCGTCAGGAAAGGTCTATTGACCTTTTTGTTTACAGTGTACGCCTTGTGCGAACACGGTCCCTAAGGAAATGGCGGATTCTTGTGCATTCTCTGAATTCCGACCTGTGTCTCCCTGAGACATTACCCAGCACTCAATCGACCGCACACAGCCGTGATTCCACAAATAATCGCACACAGACCTCGTCAGGAAAGGCGGCAGTGGGCAGTACAGCATTGAGCCTACTCAATGCTGTACTCTTCCAGAAAAAGGGGGGTGAGAGACAGGTACTGATGTATCACACATCAGTGCTTGCATGCTGCTCTGTTTCAGCTGTATCGCCCCGTGGGTGTTCGCGTGATGCTGGTCGGTCTGGATATCTGGTCGTACAAAGATCAGGTGGAGGTCAGCACTAACCCTGAGCTCACCCTCAGTCGCTTCCTCGAGTGGCGTCAGCGGAGCCTGCTGCCGAGGACCAAACACGACAACGCACAGTTCATCACGTAAGACGCAGCTGTTTCCAACTCGCCACTAAAAAGACAATGCCAAGATGGTGTGTTAAATTGTTCCTCTTCCTCACTCAGAGGTGTGGATTTCGAGGGTTCCACTGTCGGCTTAGCCAACACCAATGCAATGTTTTCTGTTTAGGTTGTAATCGTCGCGGAATAACGACGTCATCTAATGTGTTTTTTGGCGGTTGTCAAAAACTAACAAAACGGTGCGTTATCGCCACCAACTGGCCAGATTCAACATCCACACCAGGATGTTAGTTAATGAGCAAATGTAGTTAAATTTCTTTGGTATTTATACACAAGATACAAAATAAACTTGACCACAGAAGGTATTACATGACATTAGCTATGTGTGGAAATTGTACATCCTTAATATAGTTTTAAATTAATTGAATTATATATGTAGGCTGCTGATATGAAATGTGATTTTTCCAATGTGCAACAAACATTTAATTGTCAGTTGTTAACTCTACTGTAGCATACAATTACCTTTCCTCTCACAAGTAGCGGACAGCAAAAACATTTACAACTCAAATTTATTTTGTCTTACGGTGGCAACTCACATTAGTATTGCCTGCAAAAAAGTCACTCAGGAATATGTTTCAATTGAAATGGAGTTCTGTAGGTATTGTGCAGGACAATTAACTGTCCTGCGGGCAGGGGCGGACTGGGGGGAAAAAGTGGCCCGGGAGTTTACTGTCAGACCGGCCCCCTCAATACACGGCGCGTTGCCCACTCAATGCATCGCACGTATCGACCAGTCAGTGGCCTAAAGTGGCCTGGAAAAATACCCATACACTGAACATTATTTTGGATGATTCCAAAGAAATTACATCATATGTTTTTTCTTAATAACATTTGGATCCACCAATTTGCCTGGATGGACACATTGAATGAAATAATAGTCGCTATTGTAACACTCAAAGGTATAGTTTGCTAGATGCAGTAAATAACACATCAGGACATCTTATTATAGTCTCAGTATCATATAATAATATATATATATATATCATATAATAATATATATCATATAATAATATATATCGTATAATAATATTCACTTTAATATACAACACACACACACACATATATATAATGATGTATTTATAACTATATATCATGTCTTAGCAGGTGCTTCATGTCTCTCACTCCCTAACTGTCCGTGCTGGATCCGTCCCCGTTGTTTTAAAAAGCTAAATAAGTTATTAGCATGACGTCATCCAGCTAGCCAAACCTGTCTGGTGTTCAGCTGGAGAAGCTTCGCATGTACTGCTTCCATTTCCTGCTAGTCTGCTGTCTGATTGTGCAGTTTCTCCGCCAAAGTTCTCCTCTCAAGCGGCTGGCGCTCGCATGTGGAGACTAATCCGGACGGAAACGCGCAGCTTGGGGCAGAATCCAGTTTATTTCGATTTGAAGTTGTAAATAACATTATTATTGTGTTTAAATGATAACTGTCATAAAGTCATGATGTTACACACTCCGGTCCAGAAGGTGGCGCCTTAAACATTGGTTTGTAGTCCGCAATTAAAGTGAAAGAAGAAGAAGAAGGAGAAAAAGAAGAAGAAGAAGAAGACTAATCTCCTGGTAGCCTATAACGTTAAAGCTATTGAAGTTAGCTTAGCACGTAGGTTTCGTGAAAATGTCGAGTAGAAAATGTCACGTAGAAATGTTGAGATCTTTAATCAACCAGCGATTAACTGCGGCTGATGAAGAGATATTTGGTCTGTTTGAAAGAACGATAGCAGAGTACGAGGAGGAAGTCTCTCGTTCAAAAGAGGCGAATAAGCGACAACGGGAACTTCTGGACGCTGTTCTCAACCCGGAAATCCGGATACAAAGAGCACGTAGGTTCACTTTATTTAACACTGTTCATGCTCCGGCTGATAACTTTGAATGTAGTTTGGAGTGAGACTCTGTTGCAGTTCGTCGTTTTCTTCTTCTCCTGATTTAATACCTGCAAACGTGTCGCTTTTCGGCGAAATAAGCCGTTTTGAATTAAAATATATCATCCACGTGAGTGTAGATCCGTATAGTTTTTATTTTTTTGGGGGGGGGGGGGTCAACTGGTCAGCCAGCGTTTCTCAGATTGGATTGAGACAGGGAGAAAATGTGATGTCGTGATCTTCGCAATAAAACATATTTGATGCGACGTGTCGAGTCTTGGCCAATCAGCGTTAAGATGTCTACACCGTCTTCATTTCCCTCCGTTAACGTTTAAGTTCCGTTACCGTTCAGACTTGTTGGGTTAAGTTAACGTCCACTGCATGCGGAACTTTGTCAACGGCTAACGCTCATCATTATCAAGATTTAAGAGGATAACGTGATGAAACATGAATCTCCCTCCGTGTTCCGGTTCAGTCCACGTGGTCACTCATTAACGTTAAACCGGAACACCGGCGGTTCTGGGTGCAGTTTTTTTTGTTTAACTCAAAGTAGAATGAGGCGATTTCGTGGTGATAATAACTTGAAACATGAGGCCCAGATACTGATGAGATAAAGAGGATGTTGTGTGTGTAGCGCAGCTTGACGCAGGGCTGAGATGTGAGTGGAGCTGGGCCTGGATAACGGTGGAGGTCTAAACAGACGTGAAGAGAGAGCAGTACAGCTTCCCGCTCTCAGTGTTTTAAATGCATTGATAAGGCAGGGTATGCTAACTGCAGCCTCTGCTCCAATGAGACGAAGTACAGCAACAAGGGCTCACGTGCCCTCTCATCACACTGTTCACTGTAATGACTACAGCCAGTGTACTTCCGGTCCCAACTGTCCCACGTGCAGTTGCTCCCAAAGGCCCTGAAGTAATCATGATTACATGATATGAGTAAGTAAGCCTGAACCTTCATGATTTCAATAATTGAACCGGATTGAATGCATATTAATTGTAAATAGAAGATAGGCCACAATTCTAACGGCTTGACAGTAACAGTGGAAGTTAATATTAAGCCATACAGTAACGGGGTAAAATGAATACGAATCACTTTCTTTTGTATAGGCGATGGTTCTCGCTACTGTAGAAATATGCTTGCGGTATTTACAGGCATTAAACGTATACGTATTGTGAGGAATTTAAGTTTTAAAGCGCTCCTAGCGATGGATAGTATGTGTTTCAATATGTTTACTTATAGAAGGTTTAAACTAAAGGGAGAGTTACTGAATTTGTTGTGCACTGTGAGAGAAACCAGAGAATTTATGACACTGCCATGAAGTCAGAGAGAGGGGGATGTTGCTGAAGAGTTTCTGAGCACAGCCTTCAAGAAGGGGGGTGAATTGGTGAAGGAAGTGGCCGACTGAAGTCCGACGGGTTCAGCCAATCACTGAGCTGATCGATGGGCTAAGGAATGTGTAATATGAGACATTTCAGAGACTTTGGAGGGACAAAGAAACTGTGAATCCCCGGAGATAATCAGACCTCATCTGGACCATGAGGCGGACACACCAGTCTGTCGTGTGGTGTGGATGGGGCCTCTATTTCATGAAATATTACTGCTGATCGTGTAATTCAGTTTGTAACTGCATTTTCTTTTGTTAGTATATTAAATTCCTTTTGATTTAAACTTCAACCAGCTGATTCGGCCCTGCTTAATGATGGAAGAAAGAGAGCAGGGCAGGGGGGAGCTGCCTCTTCTCCTCTGCATGCTTCTTCTCCTCTGGAACAAGGAGGGGGGCTTTTTCCTTTACCTTTTGTTTGAGACATTTTGAACATAACAGCACTATGTGTGTGTGTGTGTGTGTGTGTGTGTGTGTGTGCTCATTTGCAATAGTGTTGCGTGTGTCATAGAGCAAAGGTTTGAATCTCCGGGTGAGGCGCTCCCCGTACAAAGAGGGAGCTCTGACACTCAGGTGGTAGCTTAAAACTTATAACTAGTTGTGTTGTGAATCGGGTTAGTCGGTGGGATATTGTGCAGCAACCTGCAGGAACAGCAGCTTCCCCATCCCTGAGACTCCAGGACTCCCACACACAATGTGGCCCAACCCTGGCTTGTGTGTGGGTGAAGATAATGCGTCCCTGTGCTGGACAAGTTCAAATAAAGTATAAAGATACAGGGCTCACAAAACACTGAGAGGAGAGGTGCGTATACGGGCACCTCCTTCACCTCTTATGAGTTTGCAGGTATGCTGATTTGTTCTCTCAGCTTCTAGATGACAGGAAATATTTCAACTTAAAGTACACGTTTGTTCTCTTTGACAACACCACATGGAGTTGGCAGCTTAAAATGGTTCATGTGTTCATGGTCACATAAGTTGATTACATTATTGTATTATCTGGTTCTGGTGATACTCTGGAAGTGTATGTCCAGGAGACTCTTTGCTCAATTCTAAAATGTCTTTGTAACACCTCTGTGTGTGTTTACTGTTTTCCTGCAGACGTCCAGCAGCTGTTGTTGGTTAAAGAAGAGGTTCCCTCTGAGCAGCAGGAGAGGAGCTCCAGTCTGGACCAGGAGGACCCAGAGCCCCCACACATTAAAGAAGAACAGGAGGAACTCTGCACCAGTCAGGAAGGAGAGCAGCTTCAAGGTCTGGAGGAGGCTGATGTCAAGTTCTCATTCACTCCTGTGAAGAGTGAAGATGAAGAAGAGGAAGCTCAGTCCTCACAGCTTCATCAAAGACAAACTAAACAGATGGGAACAGAAGCTGATGGAGAAGACTGTGGAGGACCAGAACCAGACAGGAACTTGGATCCAGATAGACATACAGAACCAGCTACTGATGAGAAGACTGGAGACTCTTCTGACACTGATGAGGGTGGTGATGGGAAGAAGACCAGAGAACCTCAGTCAGGTTTAAACTATGTGAAACCTGATGAAGTCCGTGTCAGTGATTCAAGATGTAGCGCTGGTGAAAAACATTTTAGATGCTCCGAGTGTGAGAAAACATTTGGCGAGAGTGGAAGTCTGAACAGACACATGAGAACCCACACAGGAGAAAAACCTTTCAGCTGCTCAGTCTGTAAGAAATCTTTTAACAGGCGTGGAACTTTACAGAGACACATGAGAACCCACACAGGAGAAAAACCTTTCAGCTGCTCAGTCTGTAAGAAATCTTTTAACGATCGTTCAACTTTACAGATACACATGAGAACCCACACAGGAGAAAATCCTTTCAGCTGCTCAGTCTGTAAGAAATCTTTTAACAGGCGTGGAACTTTACAGAGACACATGAGAACCCACACAGGAGAAAAACCTTTCAGCTGCTCAGTCTGTAAGAAATCTTTTAACCAGAGTTCAACTTTACAGACACACATGAGAACCCACACAGGAGAAAATCCTTTCAGCTGCTCAGTCTGTGAGAAATCTTTTAACAGGCGTGGAACTTTACAGAGACACATGAGAACCCACACAGGAGAAAAACCTTTCAGCTGCTCAGTCTGTAAGAAATCTTTTAACCAGAGTTCAACTTTACAGACACACATGAGAACCCACACAGGAGAAAATCCTTTCAGCTGCTCAGTCTGTGAGAAATCTTTTAACGATCGTTCAGCTTTACAGAGACACATGAGAACCCACACAGGAGAAAATCCTTTCAGCTGCTCAGTCTGTAAGAAATCTTTTAACAGGCGTGGAACTTTACAGAGACACATGAGAACCCACACAGGAGAAACCCCTTTCAGCTGCTCAGTCTGTAAGAAATATTTTAACCAGAGTTCAACTTTACAGACACACATGAGAACCCACACAGGAGAAAATCCTTTCAGCTGCTCAGTCTGTGAGAAATCTTTTAACGATCGTTCAGCTTTACAGACACACATGAGAACCCACACAGGAGAAAATCCTTTCAGCTGCTCAGTCTGTAAGAAATCTTTTAACAGGCGTGGAACTTTACAGAGACACATGAGAACCCACACAGGAGAAACCCCTTTCAGCTGCTCAGTCTGTAAGAAATATTTTAACCAGAGTTCAACTTTACAGACACACATGAGAACCCACACAGGAGAAACCCCTTTCAGCTGCTCAGTCTGTAAGAAATCTTTTAGCCAGCGTTCACATTTACAGAACCACATGAGAACCCACACAGGAGAAAAACCTTTCAGCTGCTCAGTCTGTAAGAAATCTTTTAACAGGCGTTCAACTTTACAGGACCACATGAGAACCCACACAGGAGAAAATCCTTTCAGCTGCTCAGTCTGTAAGAAATCTTTTAACAGGCGTGGAACTTTACAGAACCACATGAGAACCCACACAGGAGAAAAGCCTTTCAGCTGATCAGTTTGCTGTAATAGATTTGTGCGCAACAGAGATCTGAAGGTACACATGAATACCCACACAGGAAACGATCCCCTTTAGCTGTTCTGGTTGCAGTAAAGTTTCCGTTTGTGATAAAAGCTTTCAGCACGAGTCACCTCTGAAGTTACACATGATTAACCGCGGTTCAACTCCACTGATTTCAATTCAAAAAGTTATTCACTGAATGAGCGCCAACTGTACAGTTTGAAATAGTTTTGATGATTATATTGATTGATTTGATGGTAATGTAAGTTTAAGACGATGGTTTTACCTGCATCTGTGCACAGTATATTGTATTCAAATGATTTCATCAATAAAAAGTAAAAGGTTTGTGTATTTCACTGGTTCATACAGTTGTACATGGCACACTTTATTCATCAGCATTAAATCCATCAGTGACTGGAGTGTGACTCAATAGTTCTTTATCTTACTTGGCAGTTTGCACTCTTTGCTGCTGCCATTGCTGGTATAGAATTGTCATCTTGTCTGACACAAACTCAAATAGGATGAAAAAGGTCCTGAGATAAAGCAATCTACACATTCTTTGGAGTCACAAACCAACAACATCCTCATCTCGATCTATAGTTCCTTCCAGTTGATCAACATTCCTGAATGTGTTCACAACTTGTCGATACTTTTTCAGATTGCCGGTGGCTTTTCTTGATCGTACCATCATCTTATCCTAATCATTGTGCTCTTGTTCATGTGTATGAGCACTTTTACCAGCTCAGCTTTAGGGAACCATGAAACAGGCCCCACCTTTGACTTTATCACACAGCTCCAACACAATATATCAGGATTGGTGCGGCAGCAAAGGGGTTGGACCTGATCACACCCGGCCCTCATACATTGTGTTACATAATGCTGTTTGGAAAATACTAAATGCTAAAAATAGTGCGGAATGAAAGAAATCTATAGAGATTAAAACAACAAATAAAATGTCAGTGAATCAAAAGACATCATGAATACTTGTGTTTTTAGTTGTAATATAACTCTTACTCTGCACTGTGTGTTATGATAGTATTTGTTATATACAATATGTGTACATAATTATTAAATTCCATGCATCAACTGGTGTTTTGCCAGTGATTGACATGAGTGAGGAATAAGTTAAAAAATAAGTTAAAAAATATATATATAAATAAGATAATCCTTTATTAGTCCCTCAGTGGGGAAATTACAGCAGCATTGCTCACAAGTAAAAAAGATAAAAATCAAGTAATATAAACTAAACAGTAATAAAATAAGACAGTAAAGAAGAATATTAAATATACCAGTATATACAGAATATACAGACGGAATAAAAAATAAGATAAATACTTAAACGTATTGGATATTGCACGGATTAGATATTGCACCAGGTGAATGATTTAAAGTCAAGCACAGCTTGAACAGCAAGAACAATGAAAACTCCTAAAGCCAACCATCCGATGGGCGACGAGTCTTCACACACTTTCTCTGGAACGCATCACAAAAAGAAAATGTAACTGCATCTCATGTTCAGCATACAGACGACACAAAGCAACAGTTAAACTCCTTTGAAGCTAATAAGACGTGAAGAACGACGTCTCACCACTGATGTGCACAAAGACGTCAGAGGAAACCCGGTGCTTGATGTCTTCCTGCTCGACGACGCAGCGATAGCGGCCCGTCTTGGTCACGGTGATGTTCAGAGCGATGTCGTAGCCGCCTCCTCTCTCTGAGGCCTGTGCTTCCTCAGCAGGAAGTGTGTTTCCATCACCGTCCTGCCATTCTACGTCAGGTTTGGGAGAAGCACCTCGAACCTCACACTCCAACAGCGCCCAGTCCTCTGCGGCATCAAGTGTTGTGACGAATGGCTTCGGAGTTGCAACTGTGAACAAAGTATGAACTGAAGATTATTAAAGACAACTGTAGACATTGTGTTTAAGAGAGTGAAAGAACAGAGAAGCGAGAAGTCTTTATCGCCGCGCAGCTTGAAGCTCCGGACCCTCGGAGAACCACATGGACAGGGATAGGTCATCGTGTGTTTACTGGATTGTTGACGTGCTATTGTGTGTGTTCATGGACCGCCGAGTGCCGTTAGCGCTGTGAAGAAACTACTGGTGTGTTCCATGCTGCTGCAATAGTGTTGTGTTAGATCAGTCGCAGCGAGTGAAGTTGGTTATTGTGACTTTATCAGTTAAAAGACCAGAACTGGACGAATCTGAGTTTTCCAGTCGGGTTTGATAAAGTAAAGTTCTTTCAGGTTTTGCTCCCCATCTTAGACACAGCTGGTACCTGATCTTGTAGATGTAAATAATTGTATGAATCCTCCTGACGGATCCCAACACGACGGATCTCCACCGTGACAAACGATCCCGCCGTCAAACGTTGAGGTTTTTAAATCTCCTTCACGTCTTTAAACAAACATTCTGTTGGACGGTTCCAGCCAGAGTCTCACCGTAAAAGACAGATCAGGAGAAAATCATTGTGATAGACGACGTCACTGAGCAGTGTGTGCCACTCCATTAATATTAATATTATGACTCAAAGCTTTAGACACAACACCTTCCCTCGAACACGACGTCCTTTAAACACTGTAGACGTAGAAATCAGTGACATCACAATCTCACCTCGTCCGTCCTTTAAGACAGATCACTGTTTAAAAGTGATGTATTTAATATATTCACTCTCCGGGGGTTCTGGGTATTCTGTGCAGGCTCCTCTGTTATTATGATTCATAAATGGTGTCAGTGGTGATTCTTGACCAGACTTCTGGAAGAATAGTTGCTTCAAATGTGACCAATGAAACAACAGAGAAGATGGAGGTTCTGAATGAGACGGAGGTCTACAGCACACACTTCACACATGATGCTCAGTGACATCATCGCTCACCTGAGCTTCCTCCTGACCGGTCCTTGAAGAGGAGCTCTGAAAGACAAACGGGAACATCGGTGATGGTTGGTGATCCATGTTGGCCGATACGCATCGTTTTCTTAGCTTTGCTTTGTTATAGCAGCTGATCTACAAGAGTCCAGACTATTCAACCGCTCTGAAGTCAGGAAACCATCAAATATTCTTCATATTTATCTTTTCACTTTACGTCTTCTATGGTCGCGATTTGTATAAAAACACTATTAGTTTTACTGATGTATTATAATGTGCTTAGAGCTTGTGTTAGGAAGTTAAACAGCTCATAATTCATCTCTAATATCTATTTTATATTCATGTGAAAACATCTTCAAACTACTGGATTTATTGCAAGTTCTCCAATTTGGCCGTCACCATCTTGTCTTTTTACAACCAGTGAACAGGAAGTGACCATATCTGGACTGAGGAGGTGTGACATGGGGTACATCCCAAGTCTCTTAATTGCATCCCCGTTTCCCTCACTTGTGTCCTTTCCTTGCGTCTTAGTCCCTCCCACCAGGGATGCATGGAGAGACGCAAGGAAACCATGCGAGGAGAGGAAACGAGGAAATGTGTTTTAAGAGGCATGAGACGTCCTTTCCTCTGAAGCATCGCGTGAAGCCTACGTCTGTGTCTGATGACGGAGGATCTGATCACAGCTGTATGTAACTCATCAAACCCGACTCTCATAGACTTCTGTAAAACCAGAGGAGTCGTCAATTTGTGGGGCTCAAACCTTGAACGGCAGCTGGAGAAACCAAACGTACATTTAAGATTAACGGTTCGATTAAAGTACTCACCAACAACAAGCTGAATGGAGAAAGTGCGAGGTGGCTGAAGAAGTGGAAAGGCACAGGTGTAGTTTCCGCCGTCAGTCTTCTTGGTATTTGTGATGATTACGGAGGCGTTGCCGTGTTTCAGTTGATCTTGGAAATGTGAGACTCGTCCTTTGAACTGCTCACTCTGACCAGCTTTGCCGTTGTCGTAACGAACACCTGCATTGTAAAAGAAAACCTCCTTCTGATCTTTCGCAGCAGCTTTCGTCCAGTCGAAGAAAGCTGCTGTGATGTTCTGCTTGATGTTCTGCTTGTCGAGGGAACATGGCAGAATGGCATCACTCCCTTCTTTGACCAACACTTTCACACCCGTCCCTGAAAGACAAAGCACATTTGAATCATCACGTTTAAATACGAGAAAGTCAGGTTAAAGAAAAATGAGAACCAGAACCATCTTTAAAATGCTAGAATGAACTGCACTCAATGTCTCAATAGAGTGGTCTCGTGTGACGTCACAGTTTTAGCTGTCGGCCATGTTGGAGTACACACAAAGCCACTGGCATGCACGGCTGAGTCGCATAACCTATCGGTGGTGAACTTTTGTGCTGTCTTTGGTTGTGGCAGCAGAGCTGATAGAGACAAGAAATCATTCTTTCGTTTGCCAGCGGTCATTACACATCAAGGAAATGACACGAAGGAGCTATCCAAGCGACGTCGCGAGAAATGGCTGTCACGCATCTCTCGAGATATAAAGGAATGGAATTTGGCGTACACTAGAGTATGTGCGGATCACTTTATAAGTGGTACGTGATTTTATTTACTAATTCGTTTGTGAACAGTATTTAATAAAGGAAATATAAATTAAACTTGGACATGAGAAGGTTACCGAAGCTTCATCGGCCGTGACAGCAGTCGGTACCAGAGACGTGTCGAGCGTGTACAACAGGCGAAACACATAGCTGCAGCCTCAGCTTTGCTTGATATGAGTTTAACGTCGGATCATGCATATGACAGCCCACCAGCAGCAGAGGATGAGGACGAGGATAAGAATAACCAAGCCAACCAGACAGACCTCGGTGGGGCCACGATTGCAGCAATGCAAGCTGAGATGCAGCGCCGACTCTCGGAAAATCAGAATTTGAAAAAGGAACTTTCCGATGAACGATCCATGTTTGATTCAGAATTTTCGAAAAATAATGATGAAAAAGTGAGATATTATACTGGACTGCCGGACTTCTCAACCCTGCAAATTATATACCATTTTATAGAACCACACATCCCATATTCTACTTGTGTAAGGACTGGGGGTGTTCACGAGATACGTGTAGATGTTGGCGTAGTTTACCGATGGAAGATAAGTAGGATCGGCACTGAAACGATCTGCACTCATCGTATAGGGATCCAAGTTACCAATAACCTTCAATTTGGCCAGGTAACGAACCTTTGATGCACTATCCAGTGATTCAAAGTATGGTATTTTCGCTGCACTTCCTTGTTTACTCGCCGCCATGTAGGATCTGTATGTACTCCAACATGGCGGACAGACCTCGTAACTAAGGAGATCGTGACGTCGGCGAGACCACTCTATAGCACTCAATCAGAAGAAAAACATGACAACAAAGAGTGAAAGCAGCTGTGATGAGAGGGTGTGAAGGGTCAACAGTTGTCCAACATTGATACCCGGTTCTAAACTTAATACGTCAGTGTGTTTTGAGTTGCTTAATACTTAGTTATTATTAATAAGGGGAGCAGCTGTGTGGTTGAACTTTATTTTGCCCTTTGCTGCTAATACTATTGTTTATTTTATACATTTGTCTGATTTAGCCATTTCACAAAGTCAGAATAATAATAGTCTTAAAGTGAGATGTAAAGACATTCAGTTATCTTTATTATATTGACTTTAAAACAGTCTGATGAGCATCAAATGAAGCAGAGAATCTGATGGTCGCTAGCTAAACCGGAAGCTAGCTAGTTAGCTAACGTTAGCGTGTGACTCGATATGTTTTATAGAACTAACGTCACTACTGATACATTAACTTTCTCACCGTGTATTATTCCAGACAACGTCAGCAGACAGCAGCACCAACACAGAAGCTCCAGAGGAGTGGAGGAAAGTTTAAAGCCCGACATGCTGTCAGGAAAAACCGCTAACAAGTAAGTTAACAGGTGAGCTTCCACTCAGCTCAGCTAACGTTCCAATAGAATTCACTTCATTTATCAAAAATGATCGTGTAATGTTTTCAGTTGATTTAATGGTGTTAAACTAAAGTTGAACTTCGTACCTTTCGAACTAAATATTGTTGTAATTATTAAAGTTAGCTTTGCCTTCACCCGAGTCGTTAAAACGATGCTAACCCCGGTGAATTAGCCGTGCGATGATTTACGAGATGTGCCGACGCTTCGAAGCGTGTGTCGAGTAATGGCGGGGGGCGTTTCCTCGAAGCGCGTATCGAGGCTTGCGTCATTTAGGGGAGGAGCCAAAAATGATGACGCCGAAGCCTCGCTGCACGGCTGTACCACGTGACTGCTTCGGGAAGTGGTACAGATTTTGCCTCTGGAGTACTGGGAGAGGCAAAAAGTCCTGTATCAAAATTGATATAGACTTGCTCTTGCGTTTTTGTGCACGCCAGCATCTTCTGTACCCTGTGAAAGGGTGTTTTCAAAGGCCGGAGAGGTTGTGTCAAAAAAAAGGAATCGTTTAAAACCAAAAACTGTTGAGAAACTGTTATTTCTGAATAAAAATGAATACAATGTCCCCTGTCCTGTACATCACTGTCCAAGTTACACAAGCATATTCAGTCCCCTCTTCCTAGTTCCACAAGCACTTTCACTGTCCTCTGCCTGCTTAAGCCCATGCCATTTTCCTAAAGTGACATAATAACATTATTACACAACCTGCCATATCATATGATACTACCATTTTGGGAAAATTTACACACACAGAATACATTCAAAAAATATTTTATTATGCACATGTGTGATAATTTATGTACAGAAATTATTTGGTCACACATTTTTGTAATTCATAGTCATTCCCAACAGCCATAACAGACACAAAATTTCAATGCATCACATTATGTGGTTCCGATACAGCTGCCTGTGATTATACACTTGGCCAGTAGGTGGTGTCGTGTGCACATGAAGCTTCGAGAAATGAACCCTTTCTCGAACCAATTGGCTGAAGTGGTTCGATGCCTCATGAGGCTTCATCTCACCATCACTACCTAATCCGTCTAAACTTCTATCCTCGTTGTAAACTCTGGGTGCTGATGGTTTTTCGGGGATATTCTCTTGTTACAGGATCGCCAAAGTTACAATCAATGCTGTCAACACATCTGGGAACGTAGTTCTGTCCTTCACAATAAGATATCACGCTTCAACAACTCCAAATTGTGCAATAAAAGCTCCCGTTTGAGTGTATACCACCACCTGCTGGATGTTTTGTTAAACTCTTCTCATGTCAATCACTGGCAAAACACCAGTTGATGCATGGAATTTAATAATTATGTACACATATTGTATATAACAAATACTATCATAACACACAGTGCAGAGTAAGAGTTATATTACAACTAAAAACACAAGTATTCATGATGTCTTTTGATTCACTGACATTTTATTTGTTGTTTTAATCTCTATAGATTTCTTTCATTCCGCACTATTTTTAGCATTTAGTATTTTCCAAACAGCATTATGTAACACAATGTATGAGGGCCGGGTGTGATCAGGTCCAACCCCTTTGCTGCCGCACCAATCCTGATATATTGTGTTGGAGCTGTGTGATAAAGTCAAAGGTGGGGCCTGTTTCATGGTTACCTAAAGCTGAGCTGGTAAAAGTGCTCATACACATGAACAAGAGCACAATGATTAGGATAAGATGATGGTACGATCAAGAAAAGCCACCGGCAATCTAAAAAAGTATCGACAAGTTGTGAACACATTCAGGAATGTTGATCAACTGGAAGGAACTATAGATCGAGATGAGGATGTTGTTGGTTTGTGACTCCAAAGAATGTGTAGATTGCTTTATCTCAGGACCTTTTTCATCCTATTTGAGTTTGTGTCAGACAAGATGACAATTCTATACCAGCAATGGCAGCAGCAAAGAGTGCAAACTGCCAAGTAAGATAAAGAAGTATTGAGTCACACTCCAGTCACTGATGGATTTAATGCTGATGAATAAAGTGTGCCATGTACAACTGTATGAACCAGTGAAATACACAAACCTTTTACTTTTTATTGATGAAATCATTTGAATACAATATACTGTGCACAGATGCAGGTAAAACCATCGTCTTAAACTTACATTACCATCAAATCAATCAATATAATCATCAAAACTATTTCAAACTGTACAGTTGGCGCTCATTCAGTGAATAACTTTTTGAATTGAAATCAGTGGAGTTGAACCGCGGTTAATCATGTGTAACTTCAGAGGTGACTCGTGCTGAAAGCTTTTATCACAAACGGAAACTTTACTGCAACCAGAACAGCTAAAGGGGATCGTTTCCTGTGTGGGTATTCATGTGTACCTTCAGATCTCTGTTGCGCACAAATCTATTACAGCAAACTGATCAGCTGAAAGGCTTTTCTCCTGTGTGGGTTCTCATGTGGTTCTGTAAAGTTCCACGCCTGTTAAAAGATTTCTTACAGACTGAGCAGCTGAAAGGATTTTCTCCTGTGTGGGTTCTCATGTGGTCCTGTAAAGTTGAACGCCTGTTAAAAGATTTCTTACAGACTGAGCAGCTGAAAGGTTTTTCTCCTGTGTGGGTTCTCATGTGGTTCTGTAAAGTTCCACGCCTGTTAAAAGATTTCTTACAGACTGAGCAGCTGAAAGGCTTTTCTCCTGTGTGGGTTCTCATGTGGTTCTGTAAATGTGAACGCTGGCTAAAAGATTTCTTACAGACTGAGCAGCTGAAAGGCTTTTCTCCTGTGTGGGTTCTCATGTGTGTCTGTAAAGCTGAACGATCGTTAAAAGATTTCTCACAGACTGAGCAGCTGAAAGGATTTTCTCCTGTGTGGGTTCTCATGTGTGTCTGTAAAGTTGAACTCTGGTTAAAATATTTCTTACAGACTGAGCAGCTGAAAGGGGTTTCTCCTGTGTGGGTTCTCATGTGTCTCTGTAAAGTTCCACGCCTGTTAAAAGATTTCTTACAGACTGAGCAGCTGAAAGGATTTTCTCCTGTGTGGGTTCTCATGTGTCTCTGTAAAGTTGAACGATCGTTAAAAGATTTCTCACAGACTGAGCAGCTGAAAGGATTTTCTCCTGTGTGGGTTCTCATGTGTGTCTGTAAAGTTGAACTCTGGTTAAAAGATTTCTTACAGACTGAGCAGCTGAAAGGTTTTTCTCCTGTGTGGGTTCTCATGTGTCTCTGTAAAGTTCCACGCCTGTTAAAAGATTTCTCACAGACTGAGCAGCTGAAAGGATTTTCTCCTGTGTGGGTTCTCATGTGTGTCTGTAAAGTTGAACTCTGGTTAAAAGATTTCTTACAGACTGAGCAGCTGAAAGGTTTTTCTCCTGTGTGGGTTCTCATGTGTCTCTGTAAAGTTCCACGCCTGTTAAAAGATTTCTTACAGACTGAGCAGCTGAAAGGATTTTCTCCTGTGTGGGTTCTCATGTGTCTCTGTAAAGCTGAACGCTGGTTAAAAGATTTCTTACAGACTGAGCAGCTGAAAGGTTTTTCTCCTGTGTGGGTTCTCATGTGTCTCTGTAAAGTTCCACGCCTGTTAAAAGATTTCTTACAGACTGAGCAGCTGAAAGGTTTTTCTCCTGTGTGGGTTCTCATGTGGTTCTGTAAATGTGAACGCTGGCTAAAAGATTTCTTACAGACTGAGCAGCTGAAAGGTTTTTCTGTGTGGGTTCTCATGTGTCTGTTCAGACTTCCACTCTCGCCAAATGTTTTCTCACACTCGGAGCATCTAAAATGTTTTTCACCAGCGCTACATCTTGAATCACTGACACGGACTTCATCAGGTTTCACATAGTTTAAACCTGACTGAGGTTCTCTGGTCTTCTTCCCATCACCACCCTCATCAGTGTCAGAAGAGTCTCCAGTCTTCTCATCAGTATCTGGTTCTGGATGTCTATCTGGATCCAAGTTCCTGTCTGGTTCTGGTCCTCCACAGTCTTCTCCATCAGCTTCTGTTCTCATCTGTTTCGTTTGTCTTTGATGAAGCTGTGAGGACTGAGCTTCCTCTTCTTCATCTTCACTCTTCACAGGAGTGAATGAGAACTTGACATCAGCCTCCTCCAGACCTTGAAGCTGCTCTCCTTCCTGACTGGTGCAGAGTTCCTCCTGTTCTTCTTTAATGTGTGGGGGCTCTGGGTCCTCCTGGTCCAGACTGGAGCTCCTCTCCTGCTGCTCAGAGGGAACCTCTTCTTTAACCAACAACAGCTGCTGGACGTCTGCAGGAAAACAGTAAACACACACAGAGGTGTTACAAAGACATTTTAGAATTGAGCAAAGAGTCTCCTGGACATACACTTCCAGAGTATCACTAGAACCAGATAATACAATAATGTAATCAACTTATGTGACCATGAACACATGAACCATTTTAAGCTGCCAACTCCATGTGGTGTTGTCAAAGAGAACAAACGTGTACTTTAAGTTGAAATATTTCCTGTCATCTAGAAGCTGAGAGAACAAATCAGCATACCTGCAAACTCATAAGAGGTGAAGGAGGTGCCCGTATACGCACCTCTCCTCTCAGTGTTTTGTGAGCCCTGTATCTTTATACTTTATTTGAACTTGTCCAGCACAGGGACGCATTATCTTCACCCACACACAAGCCAGGGTTGGGCCACATTGTGTGTGGGAGTCCTGGAGTCTCAGGGATGGGGAAGCTGCTGTTCCTGCAGGTTGCTGCACAATATCCCACCGACTAACCCGATTCACAACACAACTAGTTATAAGTTTTAAGCTACCACCTGAGTGTCAGAGCTCCCTCTTTGTACGGGGAGCGCCTCACCCGGAGATTCAAACCTTTGCTCTATGACACACGCAACACTATTGCAAATGAGCACACACACACACACACACACACACACACACACACACACACACACACACACACATAGTGCTGTTATGTTCAAAATGTCTCAAACAAAAGGTAAAGGAAAAAGCCCCCCTCCTTGTTCCAGAGGAGAAGAAGCATGCAGAGGAGAAGAGGCAGCTCCCCCCTGCCCTGCTCTCTTTCTTCCATCATTAAGCAGGGCCGAATCAGCTGGTTGAAGTTTAAATCAAAAGGAATTTAATATACTAACAAAAGAAAATGCAGTTACAAACTGAATTACACGATCAGCAGTAATATTTCATGAAATAGAGGCCCCATCCACACCACACGACAGACTGGTGTGTCCGCCTCATGGTCCAGATGAGGTCTGATTATCTCCGGGGATTCACAGTTTCTTTGTCCCTCCAAAGTCTCTGAAATGTCTCATATTACACATTCCTTAGCCCATCGATCAGCTCAGTGATTGGCTGAACCCGTCGGACTTCAGTCGGCCACTTCCTTCACCAATTCACCCCCCTTCTTGAAGGCTGTGCTCAGAAACTCTTCAGCAACATCCCCCTCTCTCTGACTTCATGGCAGTGTCATAAATTCTCTGGTTTCTCTCACAGTGCACAACAAATTCAGTAACTCTCCCTTTAGTTTAAACCTTCTATAAGTAAACATATTGAAACACATACTATCCATCGCTAGGAGCGCTTTAAAACTTAAATTCCTCACAATACGTATACGTTTAATGCCTGTAAATACCGCAAGCATATTTCTACAGTAGCGAGAACCATCGCCTATACAAAAGAAAGTGATTCGTATTCATTTTACCCCGTTACTGTATGGCTTAATATTAACTTCCACTGTTACTGTCAAGCCGTTAGAATTGTGGCCTATCTTCTATTTACAATTAATATGCATTCAATCCGGTTCAATTATTGAAATCATGAAGGTTCAGGCTTACTTACTCATATCATGTAATCATGATTACTTCAGGGCCTTTGGGAGCAACTGCACGTGGGACAGTTGGGACCGGAAGTACACTGGCTGTAGTCATTACAGTGAACAGTGTGATGAGAGGGCACGTGAGCCCTTGTTGCTGTACTTCGTCTCATTGGAGCAGAGGCTGCAGTTAGCATACCCTGCCTTATCAATGCATTTAAAACACTGAGAGCGGGAAGCTGTACTGCTCTCTCTTCACGTCTGTTTAGACCTCCACCGTTATCCAGGCCCAGCTCCACTCACATCTCAGCCCTGCGTCAAGCTGCGCTACACACACAACATCCTCTTTATCTCATCAGTATCTGGGCCTCATGTTTCAAGTTATTATCACCACGAAATCGCCTCATTCTACTTTGAGTTAAACAAAAAAAACTGCACCCAGAACCGCCGGTGTTCCGGTTTAACGTTAATGAGTGACCACGTGGACTGAACCGGAACACGGAGGGAGATTCATGTTTCATCACGTTATCCTCTTAAATCTTGATAATGATGAGCGTTAGCCGTTGACAAAGTTCCGCATGCAGTGGACGTTAACTTAACCCAACAAGTCTGAACGGTAACGGAACTTAAACGTTAACGGAGGGAAATGAAGACGGTGTAGACATCTTAACGCTGATTGGCCAAGACTCGACACGTCGCATCAAATATGTTTTATTGCGAAGATCACGACATCACATTTTCTCCCTGTCTCAATCCAATCTGAGAAACGCTGGCTGACCAGTTGACCCCCCCCCCCCCAAAAAAAATAAAAACTATACGGATCTACACTCACGTGGATGATATATTTTAATTCAAAACGGCTTATTTCGCCGAAAAGCGACACGTTTGCAGGTATTAAATCAGGAGAAGAAGAAAACGACGAACTGCAACAGAGTCTCACTCCAAACTACATTCAAAGTTATCAGCCGGAGCATGAACAGTGTTAAATAAAGTGAACCTACGTGCTCTTTGTATCCGGATTTCCGGGTTGAGAACAGCGTCCAGAAGTTCCCGTTGTCGCTTATTCGCCTCTTTTGAACGAGAGAGTTCCTCCTCGTACTCTGCTATCGTTCTTTCAAACAGACCAAATATCTCTTCATCAGCCGCAGTTAATCGCTGGTTGATTAAAGATCTCAACATTTCTACGTGACATTTTCTACTCGACATTTTCACGAAACCTACATGCTAAGCTAACTTCAATAGCTTTAACGTTATAGGCTACCAGGAGATTAGTCTTCTTCTTCTTCTTCTCCTTCTCCTTCTTTTTCTCCTTCTTCTTCTTTCACTTTAATTGCGGACTACAAACCAATGTTTAAGGCGCCACCTTCTGGACCGGAGTGTGTAACATCATGACTTTATGACAGTTATCATTTAAACACAATAATAATGTTATTTACAACTTCAAATCGAAATAAACTGGATTCTGCCCCAAGCTGCGCGTTTCCGTCCGGATTAGTCTCCACATGCGAGCGCCAGCCGCTTGAGAGGAGAACTTTGGCGGAGAAACTGCACAATCAGACAGCAGACTAGCAGGAAATGGAAGCAGTACATGCGAAGCTTCTCCAGCTGAACACCAGACAGGTTTGGCTAGCTGGATGACGTCATGCTAATAACTTATTTAGCTTTTTAAAACAACGGGGACGGATCCAGCACGGACAGTTAGGGAGTGAGAGACATGAAGCACCTGCTAAGACATGATATATAGTTATAAATACATCATTATATATATGTGTGTGTGTGTGTTGTATATTAAAGTGAATATTATTATACGATATATATTATTATATGATATATATTATTATATGATATATATATATATATATTATTATATGATACTGAGACTATAATAAGATGTCCTGATGTGTTATTTACTGCATCTAGCAAACTATACCTTTGAGTGTTACAATAGCGACTATTATTTCATTCAATGTGTCCATCCAGGCAAATTGGTGGATCCAAATGTTATTAAGAAAAAACATATGATGTAATTTCTTTGGAATCATCCAAAATAATGTTCAGTGTATGGGTATTTTTCCAGGCCACTTTAGGCCACTGACTGGTCGATACGTGCGATGCATTGAGTGGGCAACGCGCCGTGTATTGAGGGGGCCGGTCTGACAGTAAACTCCCGGGCCACTTTTTCCCCCCAGTCCGCCCCTGCCCGCAGGACAGTTAATTGTCCTGCACAATACCTACAGAACTCCATTTCAATTGAAACATATTCCTGAGTGACTTTTTTGCAGGCAATACTAATGTGAGTTGCCACCGTAAGACAAAATAAATAGACTGAGTTGTAAATGTTTTTGCTGTCCGCTACTTGTGAGAGGAAAGGTAATTGTATGCTACAGTAGAGTTAACAACTGACAATTAAATGTTTGTTGCACATTGGAAAAATCACATTTCATATCAGCAGCCTACATATATAATTCAATTAATTTAAAACTATATTAAGGATGTACAATTTCCACACATAGCTAATGTCATGTAATACCTTCTGTGGTCAAGTTTATTTTGTATCTTGTGTATAAATACCAAAGAAATTTAACTACATTTGCTCATTAACTAACATCCTGGTGTGGATGTTGAATCTGGCCAGTTGGTGGCGATAACGCACCGTTTTGTTAGTTTTTGACAACCGCCAAAAAACACATTATATGACGTCGTTATTCCGCGACGATTACAACCTAAACAGAAAACATTGCATTGGTGTTGGCTAAGCCGACAGTGGAACCCTCGAAATCCACACCTCTGAGTGAGGAAGAGGAACAATTTAACACACCATCTTGGCATTGTCTTTTTAGTGGCGAGTTGGAAACAGCTGCGTCTTACGTGATGAACTGTGCGTTGTCGTGTTTGGTCCTCGGCAGCAGGCTCCGCTGACGCCACTCGAGGAAGCGACTGAGGGTGAGCTCAGGGTTAGTGCTGACCTCCACCTGATCTTTGTACGACCAGATATCCAGACCGACCAGCATCACGCGAACACCCACGGGGCGATACAGCTGAAACAGAGCAGCATGCAAGCACTGATGTGTGATACATCAGTACCTGTCTCTCACCCCCCTTTTTCTGGAAGAGTACAGCATTGAGTAGGCTCAATGCTGTACTGCCCACTGCCGCCTTTCCTGACGAGGTCTGTGTGCGATTATTTGTGGAATCACGGCTGTGTGTGGTCGATTGAGTGCTGGGTAATGTCTCAGGGAGACACAGGTCGGAATTCAGAGAATGCACAAGAATCCGCCATTTCCTTAGGGACCGTGTTCGCACAAGGCGTACACTGTAAACAAAAAGGTCAATAGACCTTTCCTGACGAGGTCTGTGTGTGATTATTTGTGGAATCACGGCAGTGTATGGTCGGTTGAGTGTTGAGTAATGCCTCAGGGAGGTATCCATTTCCTTAGGGGACCGTGCTCGTGAAAACGCTATAAGAGCAGATCTATATGTGATTTGTGCGTATTTCAGCGACGGCAGTGTATGGTGTCAATCTGGTATGGATGTGAGTGACTGTGTGAAGCGTACAGGTGTTAGAGAGTACATGTGTAGTTGTAAAGTTGTAGTGTTTTTCACCAGGTTGGTGTGCTTCTCAGAGATTGACGGTCAGTGGAGCAGAGCACACGCATAAGACACAAACTTTGCACTCAAACACAGAACCACAAAACACTAGGATAGAAGAGGAAAGCTGAGGGTTAATATATGTGTGAGTTTTACTGGTAGAGTTACAAAGAATACAGATTTATTGGAAATTGTGTTCCATAGGGACCGTGAACAGAGTTAGGAGCGAAGACACAGCAGGCAAAGGCACAGAGGCAAGGGAGTGAACATCTTAGATAAGAAAGACAGCTGCAGCCAAAACAGGGAGAGATAACAACTAGGACAGAGGGCACAAGAACATTTCACAGCGAATCGGACCAGCGAATCGAGATGAGGATGTTGTTGGTTTGTGACTCCAAAGAATGTGTAGATTGCTTTATCTCAGGACCTTTTTCATCCTATTTGAGTTTGTGTCAGACAAGATGACAATTCTATACCAGCAATGGCAGCAGCAAAGAGTGCAAACTGCCAAGTAAGATAAAGAACTATTGAGTCACACTCCAGTCACTGATGGATTTAATGCTGATGAATAAAGTGTGCCATGTACAACTGTATGAACCAGTGAAATACACAAACCTTTTACTTTTTATTGATGAAATCATTTGAATACAATATACTGTGCACAGATGCAGGTAAAACCATCGTCTTAAACTTACATTACCATCAAATCAATCAATATAATCATCAAAACTATTTCAAACTGTACAGTTGGCGCTCATTCAGTGAATAACTTTTTGAATTGAAATCAGTGGAGTTGAACCGCGGTTAATCATGTGTAACTTCAGAGGTGACTCGTGCTGAAAGCTTTTATCACAAACGGAAACTTTACTGCAACCAGAACAGCTAAAGGGGATCGTTTCCTGTGTGGGTATTCATGTGTACCTTCAGATCTCTGTTGCGCACAAATCTATTACAGCAAACTGATCAGCTGAAAGGCTTTTCTCCTGTGTGGGTTCTCATGTGGTTCTGTAAAGTTCCACGCCTGTTAAAAGATTTCTTACAGACTGAGCAGCTGAAAGGATTTTCTCCTGTGTGGGTTCTCATGTGGTCCTGTAAAGTTGAACGCCTGTTAAAAGATTTCTTACAGACTGAGCAGCTGAAAGGTTTTTCTCCTGTGTGGGTTCTCATGTGGTTCTGTAAATGTGAACGCTGGCTAAAAGATTTCTTACAGACTGAGCAGCTGAAAGGGGTTTCTCCTGTGTGGGTTCTCATGTGTGTCTGTAAAGCTGAACGATCGTTAAAAGATTTCTCACAGACTGAGCAGCTGAAAGGATTTTCTCCTGTGTGGGTTCTCATGTGTGTCTGTAAAGTTGAACTCTGGTTAAAATATTTCTTACAGACTGAGCAGCTGAAAGGGGTTTCTCCTGTGTGGGTTCTCATGTGTCTCTGTAAAGTTCCACGCCTGTTAAAAGATTTCTTACAGACTGAGCAGCTGAAAGGATTTTCTCCTGTGTGGGTTCTCATGTGTCTCTGTAAAGCTGAACGATCGTTAAAAGATTTCTCACAGACTGAGCAGCTGAAAGGATTTTCTCCTGTGTGGGTTCTCATGTGTGTCTGTAAAGTTGAACTCTGGTTAAAAGATTTCTTACAGACTGAGCAGCTGAAAGGTTTTTCTCCTGTGTGGGTTCTCATGTGTCTCTGTAAAGTTCCACGCCTGTTAAAAGATTTCTCACAGACTGAGCAGCTGAAAGGATTTTCTCCTGTGTGGGTTCTCATGTGTGTCTGTAAAGTTGAACTCTGGTTAAAAGATTTCTTACAGACTGAGCAGCTGAAAGGTTTTTCTCCTGTGTGGGTTCTCATGTGTCTCTGTAAAGTTCCACGCCTGTTAAAAGATTTCTTACAGACTGAGCAGCTGAAAGGATTTTCTCCTGTGTGGGTTCTCATGTGTATCTGTAAAGTTGAACGATCGTTAAAAGATTTCTTACAGACTGAGCAGCTGAAAGGATTTTCTCCTGTGTGGGTTCTCATGTGTCTCTGTAAAGCTGAACGCTGGTTAAAAGATTTCTTACAGACTGAGCAGCTGAAAGGTTTTTCTCCTGTGTGGGTTCTCATGTGTCTCTGTAAAGTTCCACGCCTGTTAAAAGATTTCTTACAGACTGAGCAGCTGAAAGGTTTTTCTCCTGTGTGGGTTCTCATGTGTCTGTTCAGACTTCCACTCTCGCCAAATGTTTTCTCACACTCGGAGCATCTAAAATGTTTTTCACCAGCGCTACATCTTGAATCACTGACACGGACTTCATCAGGTTTCACATAGTTTAAACCTGACTGAGGTTCTCTGGTCTTCTTCCCATCACCACCCTCATCAGTGTCAGAAGAGTCTCCAGTCTTCTCATCAGTAGCTGGTTCTGTATGTCTATCTGGATCCAAGTTCCTGTCTGGTTCTGGTCCTCCACAGTCTTCTCCATCAGCTTCTGTTCCCATCTGTTTAGTTTGTCTTTGATGAAGCTGTGAGGACTGAGCTTCCTCTTCTTCATCTTCACTCTTCACAGGAGTGAATGAGAACTTGACATCAGCCTCCTCCAGACCTTGAAGCTGCTCTCCTTCCTGACTGGTGCAGAGTTCCTCCTGTTCTTCTTTAATGTGTGGGGGCTCTGGGTCCTCCTGGTCCAGACTGGAGCTCCTCTCCTGCTGCTCAGAGGGAACCTCTTCTTTAACCAACAACAGCTGCTGGACGTCTGCAGGAAAACAGTAAACACACACAGAGGTGTTACAAAGACATTTTAGAATTGAGCAAAGAGTCTCCTGGACATACACTTCCAGAGTATCACCAGAACCAGATAATACAATAATGTAATCAACTTATGTGACCATGAACACATGAACCATTTTAAGCTGCCAACTCCATGTGGTGTTGTCAAAGAGAACAAACGTGTACTTTAAGTTGAAATATTTCCTGTCATCTAGAAGCTGAGAGAACAAATCAGCATACCTGCAAACTCATAAGAGGTGAAGGAGGTGCCCGTATACGCACCTCTCCTCTCAGTGTTTTGTGAGCCCTGTATCTTTATACTTTATTTGAACTTGTCCAGCACAGGGACGCATTATCTTCACCCACACACAAGCCAGGGTTGGGCCACATTGTGTGTGGGAGTCCTGGAGTCTCAGGGATGGGGAAGCTGCTGTTCCTGCAGGTTGCTGCACAATATCCCACCGACTAACCCGATTCACAACACAACTAGTTATAAGTTTTAAGCTACCACCTGAGTGTCAGAGCTCCCTCTTTGTACGGGGAGCGCCTCACCCGGAGATTCAAACCTTTGCTCTATGACACACGCAACACTATTGCAAATGAGCACACACACACACACACACACACACACACACACATAGTGCTGTTATGTTCAAAATGTCTCAAACAAAAGGTAAAGGAAAAAGCCCCCCTCCTTGTTCCAGAGGAGAAGAAGCATGCAGAGGAGAAGAGGCAGCTCCCCCCTGCCCTGCTCTCTTTCTTCCATCATTAAGCAGGGCCGAATCAGCTGGTTGAAGTTTAAATCAAAAGGAATTTAATATACTAACAAAAGAAAATGCAGTTACAAACTGAATTACACGATCAGCAGTAATATTTCATGAAATAGAGGCCCCATCCACACCACACGACAGACTGGTGTGTCCGCCTCATGGTCCAGATGAGGTCTGATTATCTCCGGGGATTCACAGTTTCTTTGTCCCTCCAAAGTCTCTGAAATGTCTCATATTACACATTCCTTAGCCCATCGATCAGCTCAGTGATTGGCTGAACCCGTCGGACTTCAGTCGGCCACTTCCTTCACCAATTCACCCCCCTTCTTGAAGGCTGTGCTCAGAAACTCTTCAGCAACATCCCCCTCTCTCTGACTTCATGGCAGTGTCATAAATTCTCTGGTTTCTCTCACAGTGCACAACAAATTCAGTAACTCTCCCTTTAGTTTAAACCTTCTATAAGTAAACATATTGAAACACATACTATCCATCGCTAGGAGCGCTTTAAAACTTAAATTCCTCACAATACGTATACGTTTAATGCCTGTAAATACCGCAAGCATATTTCTACAGTAGCGAGAACCATCGCCTATACAAAAGAAAGTGATTCGTATTCATTTTACCCCGTTACTGTATGGCTTAATATTAACTTCCACTGTTACTGTCAAGCCGTTAGAATTGTGGCCTATCTTCTATTTACAATTAATATGCATTCAATCCGGTTCAATTATTGAAATCATGAAGGTTCAGGCTTACTTACTCATATCATGTAATCATGATTACTTCAGGGCCTTTGGGAGCAACTGCACGTGGGACAGTTGGGACCGGAAGTACACTGGCTGTAGTCATTACAGTGAACAGTGTGATGAGAGGGCACGTGAGCCCTTGTTGCTGTACTTCGTCTCATTGGAGCAGAGGCTGCAGTTAGCATACCCTGCCTTATCAATGCATTTAAAACACTGAGAGCGGGAAGCTGTACTGCTCTCTCTTCACGTCTGTTTAGACCTCCACCGTTATCCAGGCCCAGCTCCACTCACATCTCAGCCCTGCGTCAAGCTGCGCTACACACACAACATCCTCTTTATCTCATCAGTATCTGGGCCTCATGTTTCAAGTTATTATCACCACGAAATCGCCTCATTCTACTTTGAGTTAAACAAAAAAAACTGCACCCAGAACCGCCGGTGTTCCGGTTTAACGTTAATGAGTGACCACGTGGACTGAACCGGAACACGGAGGGAGATTCATGTTTCATCACGTTATCCTCTTAAATCTTGATAATGATGAGCGTTAGCCGTTGACAAAGTTCCGCATGCAGTGGACGTTAACTTAACCCAACAAGTCTGAACGGTAACGGAACTTAAACGTTAACGGAGGGAAATGAAGACGGTGTAGACATCTTAACGCTGATTGGCCAAGACTCGACACGTCGCATCAAATATGTTTTATTGCGAAGATCACGACATCACATTTTCTCCCTGTCTCAATCCAATCTGAGAAACGCTGGCTGACCAGTTGACCCCCCCCCCCCCAAAAAAAATAAAAACTATACGGATCTACACTCACGTGGATGATATATTTTAATTCAAAACGGCTTATTTCGCCGAAAAGCGACACGTTTGCAGGTATTAAATCAGGAGAAGAAGAAAACGACGAACTGCAACAGAGTCTCACTCCAAACTACATTCAAAGTTATCAGCCGGAGCATGAACAGTGTTAAATAAAGTGAACCTACGTGCTCTTTGTATCCGGATTTCCGGGTTGAGAACAGCGTCCAGAAGTTCCCGTTGTCGCTTATTCGCCTCTTTTGAACGAGAGAGTTCCTCCTCGTACTCTGCTATCGTTCTTTCAAACAGACCAAATATCTCTTCATCAGCCGCAGTTAATCGCTGGTTGATTAAAGATCTCAACATTTCTACGTGACATTTTCTACTCGACATTTTCACGAAACCTACATGCTAAGCTAACTTCAATAGCTTTAACGTTATAGGCTACCAGGAGATTAGTCTTCTTCTTCTTCTTCTCCTTCTCCTTCTTTTTCTCCTTCTTCTTCTTTCACTTTAATTGCGGACTACAAACCAATGTTTAAGGCGCCACCTTCTGGACCGGAGTGTGTAACATCATGACTTTATGACAGTTATCATTTAAACACAATAATAATGTTATTTACAACTTCAAATCGAAATAAACTGGATTCTGCCCCAAGCTGCGCGTTTCCGTCCGGATTAGTCTCCACATGCGAGCGCCAGCCGCGCGAGAGGAGAACTTTGGCGGAGAAACTGCACAATCAGACAGCAGACTAGCAGGAAATGGAAGCAGTACATGCGAAGCTTCTCCAGCTGAACACCAGACAGGTTTGGCTAGCTGGATGACGTCATGCTAATAACTTATTTAGCTTTTTAAAACAACGGGGACGGATCCAGCACGGACAGTTAGGGAGTGAGAGACATGAAGCACCTGCTAAGACATGATATATAGTTATAAATACATCATTATATATATGTGTGTGTGTGTGTTGTATATTAAAGTGAATATTATTATACGATATATATTATTATATGATATATATTATTATATGATATATATATATATATATTATTATATGATACTGAGACTATAATAAGATGTCCTGATGTGTTATTTACTGCATCTAGCAAACTATACCTTTGAGTGTTACAATAGCGACTATTATTTCATTCAATGTGTCCATCCAGGCAAATTGGTGGATCCAAATGTTATTAAGAAAAAACATATGATGTAATTTCTTTGGAATCATCCAAAATAATGTTCAGTGTATGGGTATTTTTCCAGGCCACTTTAGGCCACTGACTGGTCGATACGTGCGATGCATTGAGTGGGCAACGCGCCGTGTATTGAGGGGGCCGGTCTGACAGTAAACTCCCGGGCCACTTTTTCCCCCCAGTCCGCCCCTGCCCGCAGGACAGTTAATTGTCCTGCACAATACCTACAGAACTCCATTTCAATTGAAACATATTCCTGAGTGACTTTTTTGCAGGCAATACTAATGTGAGTTGCCACCGTAAGACAAAATAAATAGACTGAGTTGTAAATGTTTTTGCTGTCCGCTACTTGTGAGAGGAAAGGTAATTGTATGCTACAGTAGAGTTAACAACTGACAATTAAATGTTTGTTGCACATTGGAAAAATCACATTTCATATCAGCAGCCTACATATATAATTCAATTAATTTAAAACTATATTAAGGATGTACAATTTCCACACATAGCTAATGTCATGTAATACCTTCTGTGGTCAAGTTTATTTTGTATCTTGTGTATAAATACCAAAGAAATTTAACTACATTTGCTCATTAACTAACATCCTGGTGTGGATGTTGAATCTGGCCAGTTGGTGGCGATAACGCACCGTTTTGTTAGTTTTTGACAACCGCCAAAAAACACATTATATGACGTCGTTATTCCGCGACGATTACAACCTAAACAGAAAACATTGCATTGGTGTTGGCTAAGCCGACAGTGGAACCCTCGAAATCCACACCTCTGAGTGAGGAAGAGGAACAATTTAACACACCATCTTGGCATTGTCTTTTTAGTGGCGAGTTGGAAACAGCTGCGTCTTACGTGATGAACTGTGCGTTGTCGTGTTTGGTCCTCGGCAGCAGGCTCCGCTGACGCCACTCGAGGAAGCGACTGAGGGTGAGCTCAGGGTTAGTGCTGACCTCCACCTGATCTTTGTACGACCAGATATCCAGACCGACCAGCATCACGCGAACACCCACGGGGCGATACAGCTGAAACAGAGCAGCATGCAAGCACTGATGTGTGATACATCAGTACCTGTCTCTCACCCCCCTTTTTCTGGAAGAGTACAGCATTGAGTAGGCTCAATGCTGTACTGCCCACTGCCGCCTTTCCTGACGAGGTCTGTGTGCGATTATTTGTGGAATCACGGCTGTGTGTGGTCGATTGAGTGCTGGGTAATGTCTCAGGGAGACACAGGTCGGAATTCAGAGAATGCACAAGAATCCGCCATTTCCTTAGGGACCGTGTTCGCACAAGGCGTACACTGTAAACAAAAAGGTCAATAGACCTTTCCTGACGAGGTCTGTGTGTGATTATTTGTGGAATCACGGCAGTGTATGGTCGGTTGAGTGTTGAGTAATGCCTCAGGGAGGTATCCATTTCCTTAGGGGACCGTGCTCGTGAAAACGCTATAAGAGCAGATCTATATGTGATTTGTGCGTATTTCAGCGACGGCAGTGTATGGTGTCAATCTGGTATGGATGTGAGTGACTGTGTGAAGCGTACAGGTGTTAGAGAGTACATGTGTAGTTGTAAAGTTGTAGTGTTTTTCACCAGGTTGGTGTGCTTCTCAGAGATTGACGGTCAGTGGAGCAGAGCACACGCATAAGACACAAACTTTGCACTCAAACACAGAACCACAAAACACTAGGATAGAAGAGGAAAGCTGAGGGTTAATATATGTGTGAGTTTTACTGGTAGAGTTACAAAGAATACAGATTTATTGGAAATTGTGTTCCATAGGGACCGTGAACAGAGTTAGGAGCGAAGACACAGCAGGCAAAGGCACAGAGGCAAGGGAGTGAACATCTTAGATAAGAAAGACAGCTGCAGCCAAAACAGGGAGAGATAACAACTAGGACAGAGGGCACAAGAACATTTCACAGGAGCTTTGGCTCCCTCTGTTGGACATTCGGGAGTACAGCACCTAAAACATTTTGAATTGAAAAAAGGATTGGAATTGGGAAAAAAAAAAAAAACATTTTGAAAAGAAAAAGAGGATTGGAACTGGAAAAGAGGATTGGAATTGAAAAAGATTGATTGAGAAAAAAAAAAAACTTGAACTGAAAAAGAAAAGAACAACACAAGAAGACATGGCTGGAGCTGTGGCTCCATCTGGTGGCTACTCAGGAGCACTGCGTGCAAAACTGAAAGAAGCTGTAACAGACACAAGAGGCAAGACTGCATGGAAGAGAGACAAGATTCATTGGGATAACTGCATGAAATGATGGACAAAGGAGGGATGGTGGAGGGCGGCTAGTCCACTGCCTCCATCAGCCAACAACCTCCGATTCTTTGCCAAAGATTCGACAAAACGAGTGGCCTACGCACAGACAGCAGAGAATAATCAAACCAAACGACGTGTGTTCATTAACCCCCTGAAGCAAGCCCGCAAAGACAGAGAAGAGGAACATCGAGTGGCGATGATAGCATTAGAATTGGCCATGACAGATCGGATACAGGTGGACATGCTGACCGAAAAAGAACAAACCAGGCCCCATCAGTTACTCGACATCACCCCCTTCGACATCACCCCCTTCGACATCACCCCTACCACTCAAGCCCCGGTAGGTCTGGAAAAGACTGCACAGGAACCGGGCCAGGCATCTCTGGCCTCGGCCCCTCCCCCGCCCTCAACTGGCCTGTCTCCAGCACTTCCTCCGGTTCCTCCCCCCCCAGTATCACCTTCGGCCCCATGGCCCGCCCCTCAAAGGAGAAACAGAAGAGATTGATGCCGGTGAATATCCCCTGAGAGCAGCCCCCACTCTCGCGGACCCACTGCGTGATCAATTTGTGCCTTTTGGGTTTGCAGACATGACCAGCATGGTACACCAGCTCCCATCCCTCCACGCGGGAGCCAATCCATGGATTGAGCTCATGGAATCTTTGACTGCTGGCCGCCAGCTGGCAGTGGGCGACCTGAGAGCACTTCTCTCCCGCTGTCTGGACCCAACCCAGTGTACTACCCTACTATACATGGCAGGCGCCGGTGTGGCACCAGATGCCGACCCCTTTGATCGATATCGTACAGCGTTGTGGCAGGAGCTCAGAACTAAGTTCCCCACTCCAGTGAACCAAGGCGCAGTGGCAGCATTCATCTGGGCCCCGGCAGAGCCCCCGCCCCTGTACTTGGCCAGAGCAGAACGGGTGTGGCGCAAGGCCTTCAGAGAACCACATGATGCAAGCATTACCACAGTGGCACTATGGCGCACAATGGTAAAACGAGGCCTACCTGATGGACCTCGCCAGAGCATGGACGCAGTGGTTGGCCTAGAAGAAATGACACAAGACATGTGGAACGCCCAGCTCCGACATTACCTCTCCAAGCACATTCAAACTGAGGCGGGTAGTGACACAGAAATTAAGGCCCTGCAGAAGGCCCTACTCAAGAAACAACTCAAAGAACAAGACGCGGCTAAGGCAACCAAGAAATCTAAGGCTAAACAGCAACAACAGCTGGTAGTCCAACCTGCACCGGCTCCACCTCCAACGGCACCTACTCCCTCTGTCCCACTGGAGGTCTTGATAGCTATGATGTCAGCAGGCGGTGAACAGTCACGCCCATGGGTCCCTCAGGGCCAATGGGGTGGAAGAAGAGGAGCCAGAAGAAGAGGAGAGCCTGGAGGCAGAGGAGCATCCTATTTCTGCTACAACTGTGGGAAACCGGGACACTTCGCAAGACACTGCAGGTCAGCACGGCAGAAGTTTTCTGGCTACGCTGTCTTCAAACTGGCCCCCAGACCCCTGCCATCCAATATTGGTTCAACATTCTCAAACCAAAAATCACTCAGCTTTTCCCATACAGAACTCCCCTGGACCACGTCCACTGCACTCATGTCCCCAGACTACTCCCTACCGTTCCACCTTGATGTTTCCGAAAGAGACAGCCTACTCAATGCTGTACTCTTCCAGAAAAAGGGGGGTGAGAGACAGGTACTGATGTATCACACATCAAAACTTGACACTGTGGAAAATCTCATATTGTCATGGGCCATCCACTGGAAGCCAACATCCGCCCTGAGCTCACAATCGAGCACATCAAAGAACATCAAAAGAAAGCAGGACCTTAGGAATGGTCCGAATGGACACGAAAAGGAGCCTCAAAAGACAAAGAAGGTCTGTGGAGAGCCCACGACGGCAGAGTGGTTGCCTCAGCAGAACTGTGTGCAGCACTCCTACCAGGGGCCCACGGACCTACACACGAGGGAAAGAAACGGACATTGGACAATTTAAAACAACTATGGTGGCATCCGCACATGGAAGCGATATCTTTCCTCTTCTGCGATGAATGTCAAATTTGTGGAAATCACAACCCAAGAAAACCTTTCAAGACACCGATGGGATCCTATCCCGTGCCCTCTGCCTGTTTCCAAGACATCAGCATAGATTATACAGATATGGGACTAGAGAACAGAGTGCAGGGAAAGAGGTACATCTTGGTAATGGTAGACAGATTTTCAAGATGGGTGGAAGCAATTCCCACCAAGAGAGAAGACGCGCAGACAGTTGTAAGGTGGCTGCAGACAGAACTGATTCCCCGTTACGGAGTGCCGAGATGCATCCGCTCTGATAACGGATCACACTTTAGCAACACCATGCTCGCACAGGTAGAGCAATTTCTGGGAATCACACACCGATTCGGGTCAGTCTATCACCCGCAATCTCAGGGCCTGGTGGAACGAGCGAATCAGACCCTTAAGGCCAAAATTGCCAAAGTTTGCGCGGGCTCCAAATTAACATGGGTTGAGGCCCTGCCCCTGGCCCTTATGGCCATGAGGTCCGGAAAAGGGGGAGAAACACATCTCTCCCCACACGAGATCATGACTGGCCGGCCGATGCCAGGTCCACCCAGAGATGGAGGTCATATGCCACCTCTGGATGTACAGCAGATTGAAATGTCTGACTATATGAGTGCCCTAACTTCTCTTGCTGAAGCTCTCTCCAAACAGATCGAGAGGACTCGAGCAGTACCTGAAGCAGCGGCAGCTGGAAAGCAGATACAAGTAGGTGATTGGGTCAGGGTCAAGGTTCACAAGCGCAAGTGGACTGACCCCAGGTGGACTGGGCCGTACGAGGTGAAGGAGGTTACTTCACACTCGGTCCAGGTCAAGGGCAAATCAGGCGCCCCTTGGCACCACCTGACACATTGTGTCCCAGCACCGGTACCAACCAGAACACTAGGAGAAATTCGCACTAATTTGGAAAATGCATCAGGAACTTAGATTATGCAATCTTATGCAAACCCCGCCGACCGAGGTCGGCAGCGCTTCACCTGGGAAAGGGTGGGATGTGGGATGTGTGTGTGTGTGTGCGTGTGTGTCAGCTGTGTCGCACTCGTGTTGCACCAGCTGCACCTCCACTCTGCGCCACCAGAGGACGCAGCAGACCACTCTGCGCACATTCTTTGGGGGGTTTCTCTAAATGTGGACTGGAGAGCTTCACATGAGCAGAGTGTAGTGCGTCATGTGGTCTGACTGTCTGACTGCAGATTCTTTGCTTCAGTACCAATATATATGTCAAAATACTCAAATTACAAGTACAACATTTAAAATAACATAAATACATTTAAAATATGCAAGAGTACAGAAGTAGTATCAGCTAAATACACTTAAATTATCAAACATAAAAGTACTCAACAGCAGGATACTGATATGACATTATTCAGATGTTTAATACTGATGTATTAATGTGTAAGCAGCATTTTACTGTTGTAGCTGCTCGGGGTCGGCGCTGGTTTCACATTTTGAATAAACTGTACAGTTCAAATGGAGGGCAGGCAGAGGCTTCCTGTCTCGGGGTCGGGCCCCTCTAAGGGGTCGTTAGATAGTTAATAGGAGCGCCATGAAGAAGAAGAAGAAACAACAGAGTTTTCACTTAAAAAAAACTGATCTAATCTTTGGGGGTTCTCTTCATTCATACTGGTGACTCACAACCATCCCAGGACGTACACACAAAGCGAGATGAAACTTAAATACATCTACCCAAAGTTAAATAACTATCCGAATTGAAGAGTAGAGTGTGTTACCTGATGTGTAGCTGCATCATTGATGAGAGATGGATCTCTCAGCCTCTGAGGGATCACTATTTGGTACTTCATCACGTGAGGTAGAGTCCTCACACTGCCCGCAATTATTCCTGCAAGTATCGGGGATATTGTATGAGATAAAAAGAAAGAAAGAAAAAGAAAGGAAAAGAAAGAACAAAAGATAAGTCGTACCCCATGTGGAGAGTAAAAGCCAAACAAAAGATCCAGAACATGGCATGTTGCTCTACCGGACGGACTCTGTCATTGTGAGCTTGGCAGTCTGAAGGAAAAAGGCTCTTCAGCACTCCGCCCTCTTTGCTGTGCAATATCCTGAAAATTACCATTTGAGGTTGACAAACCACATGAGCCACAACCAGAGCCGGTAAAAAAGTTTCACGGTGTCCCCCCCTCCCCCCTTTTTTTGTTACAAAATTAGCGTGAGTTGCTGAGTCCGCCTATAGATTGAGTCACATGATTTCACGGGGATTAAAACGCTCTGATGAACCTTGTTTAGAAAACGTGCACAATTTTGCAGTTTCTTGAAAAAGAAAGTGGGCTGTCCACTCAATTACCCCTCAATCGTTGTTATGAGACTTTAGGTTTATTTGAACGTGTTTGTCTCTGAGACATTGCTTTTTGTATTTACCACCACACAGACACACATTTCTATGACAAATGGAAACTAGAGTAATACTCACGTACAGCTTTATGTAGACAGATTTTACAGGGCAGATTTCTTGTATTCAATTATGGGACTCTCCTTATTGATATAAAAAAAAACACCCAGTACCCAATATCAGATGACAGAGACCCACTAAAGCCCGTTCGTGGCATTTGTTGCCACCTACTGGTAAAATGGGAGAATGTATCAGACTCGTTTAAAGGATGTACAGTCTCACATCATAAAGAAAGGCCCGCAGCCCAGCATGACAAGGGTAGAGTGATGAACCCCCGCTGGATCATCGTCCTCGGTGTGTGCACCCATCTGGGTTGTGTGCCCATCGCCAACGCCGGAGACTTCGGAGGCTACTACTGTCCGTGCCATGGCTCCCACTACGATGCTTCAGGAAGGATAAGAAAGGGACCTGCTCCTCTAAAGCTGGAGGTTCCCTTCTATGAGTTCACTGAGGAGGACGTAGTCATAGTGGGATAAACACTGGAGCTCTGTCTCAGTTCCTCCCTGTAATATGTATTTTTTAGATGGCTCCGTGTGAGAGTGACATAAAACGTGTATTTACTGTTAAAGACATATTTCCAACTCTATGATTGAGCTATTGTCTTTTCCCTCGTAAAAAAGTGAGTTGTTTTTCTTTGATTGATCTGCATCACTTAGCTTGATGTCTTTTGATTCACTGACATTTTATTTGTTGTTTTAATCTCTATAGATTTCTTTCATTCCGCACGATTTGTAGCATTTAGTATTTTCCAAACAGCATTATGTAACACAATGTATGAGGGCCGGGTGTGATCAGGTCCAACCCCTTTGCTGCCGCACCAATCCTGATATATTGTGTTGGAGCTGTGTGATAAAGTCAAAGGTGGGGCCTGTTTCATGGTTCCCTAAAGCTGAGCTGGTAAAAGTGCTCATACACATGAACAAGAGCACAATGATTAGGATAAGATGATGGTACGATCAAGAAAAGCCACCGGCAATCTAAAAAAGTATCGACAAGTTGTGAATACATTCAGGAATGTTGATCAACTGGAAGGAACTATAGATCGAGATGAGGATGTTGTTGGTTTGTGACTCCAAAGAATGTGTAGATTGCTTTATCTCAGGACCTTTTTCATCCTATTTGAGTTTGTGTCAGACAAGATGACAATTCTATACCAGCAATGGCAGCAGCAAAGAGTGCAAACTGCCAAGTAAGATAAAGAACTATTGAGTCACACTCCAGTCACTGATGGATTTAATGCTGATGAATAAAGTGTGCCATGTACAACTGTATGAACCAGTGAAATACACAACCTTTTACTTTTTATTGATGAAATCATTTGAATACAATATACTGTGCACAGGTGCAGGTAAAACCATTGTCTTAAACTTACATTACCATCAAATCAATCAATATAATCATCAAAACTATTTCAAACTGTACAGTTGGCGCCAATTCAGCGAATAACTTTTTGAATTGAAATCAGTGGAGTTGAACCGCGGTTAATCATGTGTAACTTCAGAGGTGACTCGTGCTGAAAGCTTTTATCACAAACGGAAACTTTACTGCAACCAGAACAGCTAAAGGGGATCGTTTCCTGTGTGGGTATTCATGTGTACCCTCAGATCTCTGTTGCGCACAAATCTATTACAGCAAACTGATCAGCTGAAAGGCTTTTCTCCTGTGTGGGTTCTCATGTGGTCCTGTAAAGTTGAACCATGGTTAAAAGATTTCTTACAGACTGAGCAGCTGAAAGGCTTTTCTCCTGTGTGGGTTCTCATGTGGTTCTGTAAAGTTGAACGATCGTTAAAAGATTTCTCACAGACTGAGCAGCTGAAAGGCTTTTCTCCTGTGTGGGTTCTCATATGGGTCTGTAAATTTGAACTCTGGCGATAAGATTTCTTACAGACTGAGCAGCTGAAAGGTTTTTCTCCTGTGTGGGTTCTCATGTGGGTCTGTAAATTTGAACTCTGGCGATAAGATTTCTTACAGACTGAGCAGCTGAAAGGTTTTTCTCCTGTGTGGGTTCTCATGTGGTTCTGTAAAGTTGAACGATCGTTAAAAGATTTCTTACAGACTGAGCAGCTGAAAGGTTTTTCTCCTGTGTGGGTTCTCATGTGGTTCTGTAAAGTTGAACGATCGTTAAAAGATTTCTTACAGACTGAGCAGCTGAAAGGCTTTTCTCCTGTGTGGGTGCTCATGTGTATCTGTAAACGTGACCGCCGGTTAAAAGATTTCTCACAGACTGAGCAGCTGAAAGGTTTTTCTCCTGTGTGGGTGCTCATGTGGTCCTGTAAAGTTGAACCATGGTTAAAAGATTTCTTACAGACTGAGCAGCTGAAAGGCTTTTCTCCTGTGTGGGTTCTCATGTGTCTGTTCAGATTTCCACTCTGGCCAAATGTTTTCTCACACTCGGAGCATCTAAAATGTTTTTCACCAGCGCTACATCTTGAATCACTGACACGGACTTCATCAGGTTTCACATAGTTTAAACCTGACTGAGGTTCTCTGGTCTTCTTCCCATCACCACCCTCATCAGTGTCAGAAGACTCTCCAGTCTTCTCATCAGTATCTGGTTCTGGATGTCTATCTGGATCCAAGTTCCTGTCTGGTTCTGGTCCTCCACAGTCTTCTCCATCAGCTTCTGTTCTCATCTGTTTAGTTTGTCTTTGATGAAGCTGTGAGGACTGAGCTTCCTCTTCTTCATCTTCACTCTTCACAGGAGTGAATGAGAACTTGACATCAGCCTCCTCCAGACCTTGAAGCTGCTCTCCTTCCTGACTGGTGCAGAGTTCCTCCTGTTCTTCTTTTATGTGTGGGGGCTCTGGGTCCTCCTGGTCCAGACTGGAGCTCCTCTCCTGCTGCTCAGAGGGAACCTCTTCTTTAACCAACAACAGCTGCTGGACGTCTGCAGGAAAACAGTAAACACACACAGAGGTGTTACAAAGACATTTTAGAATTGAGCAAAGAGTCTCCTGGACATACACTTCCAGAGTATCACTAGAACCAGATAATACAATAATGTAATCAACTTATGTGACCATGAACACATGAACCATTTTAAGCTGCCAACTCCATGTGGTGTTATCAAAGAGAACAAACTTGTACTTTAAGTTGAAATATTTCCTGTCATCTAGAAGCTGAGAGAACAAATCAGCATACCTGCAAACTCATAAGAGGTGAAGGAGGTGCCCGTATACGCACCTCTCCTCTCAGTGTTTTGTGAGCCCTGTATCTTTATACTTTATTTGAACTTGTCCAGCACAGGGACGCATTATCTTCACCCACACACAAGCCAGGGTTGGGCCACATTGTGTGTGGGAGTCCTGGAGTCTCAGGGATGGGGAAGCTGCTGTTCCTGCAGGTTGCTGCACAATATCCCACCGACTAACCCGATTCACAACACAACTAGTTATAAGTTTTAAGCTACCACCTGAGTGTCAGAGCTCCCTCTTTGTACGGGGAGCGCCTCACCCGGAGATTCAAACCTTTGCTCTATGACACACGCAACACTATTGCAAATGAGCACACACACACACACACACACACACACACACACACACATAGTGCTGTTATGTTCAAAATGTCTCAAACAAAAGGTAAAGGAAAAAGCCCCCCTCCTTGTTCCAGAGGAGAAGAAGCATGCAGAGGAGAAGAGGCAGCTCCCCCCTGCCCTGCTCTCTTTCTTCCATCATTAAGCAGGGCCGAATCAGCTGGTTGAAGTTTAAATCAAAAGGAATTTAATATACTAACAAAAGAAAATGCAGTTACAAACTGAATTACACGATCAGCAGTAATATTTCATGAAATAGAGGCCCCATCCACACCACACGACAGACTGGTGTGTCCGCCTCATGGTCCAGATGAGGTCTGATTATCTCCGGGGATTCACAGTTTCTTTGTCCCTCCAAAGTCTCTGAAATGTCTCATATTACACATTCCTTAGCCCATCGATCAGCTCAGTGATTGGCTGAACCCGTCGGACTTCAGTCGGCCACTTCCTTCACCAATTCACCGCCCTTCTTGAAGGCTGTGCTCAGAAACTCTTCAGCAACATCCCCCTCTCTCTGACTTCATGGCAGTGTCATAAATTCTCTGGTTTCTCTCACAGTGCACAACAAATTCAGTAACTCTCCCTTTAGTTTAAACCTTCTATAAGTAAACATATTGAAACACATAATATCCATCGCTAGGAGCGCTTTAAAACTTAAATTCCTCACAATACGTATACGTTTAATGCCTGTAAATACCGCAAGCATATTTCTACAGTAGCGAGAACCATCGCCTATACAAAAGAAAGTGATTCGTATTCATTTTACCCCGTTACTGTATGGCTTAATATTAACTTCCACTGTTACTGTCAAGCCGTTAGAATTGTGGCCTATCTTCTATTTACAATTAATATGCATTCAATCCGGTTCAATTATTGAAATCATGAAGGTTCAGGCTTACTTACTCATATCATGTAATCATGATTACTTCAGGGCCTTTGGGAGCAACTGCACGTGGGACAGTTGGGACCGGAAGTACACTGGCTGTAGTCATTACAGTGAACAGTGTGATGAGAGGGCACGTGAGCCCTTGTTGCTGTACTTCGTCTCATTGGAGCAGAGGCTGCAGTTAGCATACCCTGCCTTATCAATGCATTTAAAACACTGAGAGCGGGAAGCTGTACTGCTCTCTCTTCACGTCTGTTTAGACCTCCACCTTTATCCAGGCCCAGCTCCACTCACATCTCAGCCCTGCGTCAAGCTGCGCTACACACACAACATCCTCTTTATCTCATCAGTATCTGGGCCTCATGTTTCAAGTTATTATCACCACGAAATCGCCTCATTCTACTTTGAGTTAAACAAAAAAAACTGCACCCAGAACCGCCGGTGTTCCGGTTTAACGTTAATGAGTGACCACGTGGACTGAACCGGAACACGGAGGGAGATTCATGTTTCATCACGTTATCCTCTTAAATCTTGATAATGATGAGCGTTAGCCGTTGACAAAGTTCCGCATGCAGTGGACGTTAACTTAACCCAACAAGTCTGAACGGTAACGGAACTTAAACGTTAACGGAGGGAAATGAAGACGGTGTAGACATCTTAACGCTGATTGGCCAAGACTCGACACGTCGCATCAAATATGTTTTATTGCGAAGATCACGACATCACATTTTCTCCTTGTCTCAATCCAATCTGAGAAACGCTGGCTGACCAGTTGACCCCCCCCCCCCCCAAAAAAATAAAAACTATACGGATCTACACTCACGTGGATGATATATTTTAATTCAAAACGGCTTATTTCGCCGAAAAGCGACACGTTTGCAGGTATTAAATCAGGAGAAGAAGAAAACGACGAACTGCAACAGAGTCTCACTCCAAACTACATTCAAAGTTATCAGCCGGAGCATGAACAGTGTTAAATAAAGTGAACCTACGTGCTCTTTGTATCCGGATTTCCGGGTTGAGAACAGCGTCCAGAAGTTCCCGTTGTCGCTTATTCGCCTCTTTTGAACGAGAGACTTCCTCCTCGTACTCTGCTATCGTTCTTTCAAACATACCAATTATCTCTTCATCAGCCGCAGTTAATCGCTGGTTGATTAAAGATCTCAACATTTCTACGTGACATTTTCTACTCGACATTTTCACGAAACCTACGTGCTAAGCTAACTTCAATAGCTTTAACGTTATAGGCTACCAGGAGATTAGTCTTCTTCTTCTTCTTCTCCTTCTCCTTCTTTTTCTCCTTCTTCTTCTTTCACTTTAATTGCGGACTACAAACCAATGTTTAAGGCGCCACCTTCTGGACCGGAGTGTGTAACATCATGACTTTATGACAGTTATCATTTAAACACAACAATCATGTTATTTACAACTTCAAATCGAAATAAACTGGATTCTGCCCCAAGCTGCGCGTTTCCGTCCGGATTAGTCTCCACATGCGAGCGCCAGCCGCTTGAGAGGAGAACTTTGGCGGAGAAACTGCACAATCAGACAGCAGACTAGCAGGAAATGGAAGCAGTACATGCGAAGCTTCTCCAGCTGAACACCAGACAGGTTTGGCTAGCTGGATGACGTCATGCTAATAACTTATTTAGCTTTTTAAAACAACGGGGACGGATCCAGCACGGACAGTTAGGGAGTGAGAGACATGAAGCACCTGCTAAGACATGATATATAGTTATAAATACATCATTATATATATGTGTGTGTGTGTGTTGTATATTAAAGTGAATATTATTATACGATATATATTATTATATGATATATATTATTATATGATATATATATATATATTATTATATGATACTGAGACTATAATAAGATGTCCTGATGTGTTATTTACTGCATCTAGCAAACTATACCTTTGAGTGTTACAATAGCGACTATTATTTCATTCAATGTGTCCATCCAGGCAAATTGGTGGATCCAAATGTTATTAAGAAAAAACATATGATGTAATTTCTTTGGAATCATCCAAAATAATGTTCAGTGTATGGGTATTTTTCCAGGCCACTTTAGGCCACTGACTGGTCGATACGTGCGATGCATTGAGTGGGCAACGCGCCGTGTATTGAGGGGGCCGGTCTGACAGTAAACTCCCGGGCCACTTTTTCCCCCCAGTCCGCCCCTGCCCGCAGGACAGTTAATTGTCCTGCACAATACCTACAGAACTCCATTTCAATTGAAACATATTCCTGAGTGACTTTTTTGCAGGCAATACTAATGTGAGTTGCCACCGTAAGACAAAATAAATAGACTGAGTTGTAAATGTTTTTGCTGTCCGCTACTTGTGAGAGGAAAGGTAATTGTATGCTACAGTAGTTCAAAGTTCAAAGTTCAAAGTTCAAAGTTCACTTTATTGTCAAAGTTTCCACATGTGTTATGCATACAGAAAATTCGAAATGCCGTTTCTCGCAGTCCCACAGTGTAATATAGACATGAACATATAACATATAATAGAATAAAATAGAATAAAGTTAAGAACATAAGGGCCTAGATAAAGGATTAACAAGTAGCAGCAGAGAATAAAAAGTGACTGGTGCTGGATGAGGGAAGGGTGTGTGAGGGGGGTATTTGTTCGTAGCAGCAGAGAATAAAAAATTAAAATAAATAAATAGAAAAAGTGACTGGTGCTGGATGAGGGAAGGGGTGTGAGGGGGAGTAGATGTCCTGGTATGTTCCATTTGAGGCAGTGGGGAAAGGTGGGTGAGGGGGAGGGTAGAGAGGTCAGGGGAGAGATGGCAGGGGGGGAGAGAGGGGGAGCGAGAGGAGAGAGGGAGGGAGAGAGTTCAGCATCCTGACCGCCTGGTGGAAGAAGCTGTTCCTCAGCCGGGTAGAGCTCGAACGGAGACTGCGGAACCTTCTCCCTGAAGGCAGGAGGCTGAAGAGGCTGTTGGAGGGGTGGGTGGGGTCACCCGCAATGCCGAGTGCTTTGCGGGTGAGGCGGGTGTTGTAAATGTCCTGTAGTGTAGGGAGTGAGACTCCGATGATCCTCTGGGCAGAGTTCACAATGCGCTGCAGGCTCTTGCGGTTGGAGGCGGTGCAGCTTCCGAACCACAGCGTGATGCAGCTGCTGAGGATGCTCTCAGTGGCGCCTCGGTAGAATGAGAGCATGATGGGGGGGGGGGCTCCTGCTCGCTTGAGCTTCCTGATGAAGTACAGGCGTTGCTGGGCCTTCTTTGCCAGTGCAGTGGTGTTGCTGTTCCAGGTGAGGTCATCTGTGATTGTCACACCCAGGAATTTGGTGCTGCTCACCTGTTCCACAGCAGCACCATTGATGGTCAGAGGGAGGGGGGGTTGGGAGTGGGTTCTCCTGAAGTCAACAACAATCTCCTTTGTTTTCCCCACATTGAGGAAGAGATTGTTATTTTGGCACCAACGGACCAGCTGGTTCACTTCCTTCCTGTAGTTAGTCTCATCGTTGTGGCTGATGAGACCTACCACGGTAGTGTCGTCAGCGAACTTCACGATGTGGTTGGAGCTGTAGTTGGGTTTACAGTCATGGGTCAGCAGGGTGAAGAGAAGGGGGCTGAGCACACAACCTTGGGGGGCCCCCGTACTCAGTGTTAGTGTGTTCGAAGTGTTGTTGTTGACCCGAACAGCTTGTGGTCTCTCTGTGAGGAAGTCCAACAACCAGTTGCAGAGAGAGGGGCTGAGGCCCAGGTCTGTAAGTTTACACACAAGCTGCTGGGGGATGATTGTATTGAATGCTGAGCTGAAATCTATGAACAGCATTCTGACGTAGGAGTTCTTAGTGTCCAGGTGTGTGAGGGCTGGGTGTAGAGCGGAGGAGATTGCATCCTCTGTGGACCGTTTAGTTCGGTAAGCAAACTGAAACGGGTCCAGGGAGGGAGGAAGGGTGGATTTGATCTGCTTCATGACCAGCCTTTCGAAACACTTCATGATGGTAGAAGTCAATGCGACGGGGCGGTAGTCGTTGAAGCAGGCTGGAGATGACTTCTTCGGCACAGGAATGATGGTGGTTTCCTTGAAGCACGTGGGAACAACAGCCTGGCTCAGGGAGGTGTTAAAGATGTCGGTGAGGACATCCGTGAGCTCCTCTGCGCAGTCCCTCAGCACACGACCAGGAATGTTGTCAGGTCCCGCAGCCTTGCGGGTATTAATCCTCAGCAGTGTGCTCCTCACACTGGCTGGGGACAGGCACAGAGCCTGGTCGTCGGTGGGGGGGGTGGTTTTCTGCGCAGGTGTGTTGTTCTGTGCTTCGAAGCGTGCAAAGAAGCCATTGAGGTTGTTAAGCAGGGAGGTGTGACTGTCACAGGTCTGTGGCGGTAGTTTGTAGTCCGTTATGGTCCTAATGCCCTGCCACAGGCTCCGTGAGTCCCTGCTGTCTTTGAAATGTCCTGTGATTTTCCTGGTGTACAGTCGTTTAGCTTTCCTGATGCCACGGCACAGGTCAGCCCTGGCTGCTCCCAGCCCAGCTGGGTCTCCAGCTCTGAAGGCGGTGTCGCGAGCCTTGAGCAGTGTGCGGACCTCCCCTGTCAGCCATGGCTTCTGGTTGGCTCGGATGGTGATGGCTCTGGTGGTAGTTACATCATCAATGCACTTGGTGATGTAACCTGTGACTGTCTCTGTGTATTCTTGAATGTTAATGTGATGGTTGTAGGTGGCTGCCTGCTTGAACATGTCCCAGTCTGTAGTACCAAAGCAGTCCTGAAGTGCAGCAGTACTGTCCTCTGGCCACACCCGTACCTGTTTTGAAACCGGTTTGGTAACCTTTACCCTTGCTCTGTAGGCCGGTTTCAGCAAGACAGTGAGGTGGTCGGAGAGGCCAATGTGGGGGAGGGGGGACGCCTTGTACGCTCCCTTGATCGATGTGTAGACTAGGTCTAATTTGTTGTTTTCCCTGGTTGGAAAATCAACATGCTGGTATATTTTAGGCAGAACAGTTTTTAGGTTAGCATGGTTGAAGTCTCCAGCAACGATGAGAATGCCGTCTGGGTGTGCTGTCTGTTGCTCACTGATGGCTCTGTAAAGTTCACTGAGTGCCTCCTCTCTGTCCTTGTTGTTGGGGCTCGGAGGTATATAAACAGCCACCAGTAGAATGGCTGAAAACTCCCTCGGCAGGTAAAAAGGACGGCACTTTAAAACCATAAACTCCACCAGCGGGGAACAGTGTTGGTTAACAACAATAGCGTCTCGACACCAAGCATCACTGATGTAAACACACACACCGCCGCCGCGGGACTTTCCCACGCTAACTATGTCTCTGTCTGCTCGGTAGCATGTTAGCTTGTCCAGTTGAATAGCGGAGTCCGGGATGTTGTGGTGGAGCCATGTTTCCGTGAACACGTAAACACAGCAGTCCCTCACCTCACGCTTGGTTCTGAGTAGCCGTATATTGTCCATCTTGTTGTCCAGTGAACGGACATTTGCCATGAGTAATGTTGGAATTGCCGGCTTGTGTGGGCTAGCCGTTAGCCTAGCCCGGATACCTCCACGCTTTCCCCGCTTTTGCTTCCTCTCGAGTTAACAACTGACAATTAAATGTTTGTTGCACATTGGAAAAATCACATTTCATATCAGCAGCCTACATATATAATTCAATTAATTTAAAACTATATTAAGGATGTACAATTTCCACACATAGCTAATGTCATGTAATACCTTCTGTGGTCAAGTTTATTTTGTATCTTGTGTATAAATACCAAAGAAATTTAACTACATTTGCTCATTAACTAACATCCTGGTGTGGATGTTGAATCTGGCCAGTTGGTGGCGATAACGCACCGTTTTGTTAGTTTTTGACAACCGCCAAAAAACACATTAGATGACGTCGTTATTCCGTGACGATTACAACCTAAACAGAAAACATTGCATTGGTGTTGGCTAAGCCGACAGTGGAACCCTCGAAATCCACACCTCTGAGTGAGGAAGAGGAACAATTTAACACACCATCTTGGCATTGTCTTTTTAGTGGCGAGTTGGAAACAGCTGCGTCTTACGTGATGAACTGTGCGTTGTCGTGTTTGGTCCTCGGCAGCAGGCTCCGCTGACGCCACTCGAGGAAGCGACTGAGGGTGAGCTCAGGGTTAGTGCTGACCTCCACCTGATCTTTGTACGACCAGATATCCAGACCGACCAGCATCACGCGAACACCCACGGGGCGATACAGCTGAAACAGAGCAGCATGCAAGCACTGATGTGTGATACATCAGTACCTGTCTCTCACCCCCCTTTTTCTGGAAGAGTACAGCATTGAGTAGGCTCAATGCTGTACTGCCCACTGCCGCCTTTCCTGACGAGGTCTGTGTGCGATTATTTGTGGAATCACGGCTGTGTGTGGTCGATTGAGTGCTGGGTAATGTCTCAGGGAGACACAGGTCGGAATTCAGAGAATGCACAAGAATCCGCCATTTCCTTAGGGACCGTGTTCGCACAAGGCGTACACTGTAAACAAAAAGGTCAATAGACCTTTCCTGACGAGGTCTGTGTGCGATTATTTGTGGAATCACGGCAGTGTATGGTCGGTTGAGTGTTGAGTAATGCCTCAGGGAGGTATCCATTTCCTTAGGGGACCGTGCTCGTGAAAACGCTATAAGAGCAGATCTATATGTGATTTGTGCGTATTTCAGCGACGGCAGTGTATGGTGTCAATCTGGTATGGATGTGAGTGACTGTGTGAAGCGTACAGGTGTTAGAGAGTACATGTGTAGTTGTAAAGTTGTAGTGTTTTTCACCAGGTTGGTGTGCTTCTCAGAGATTGACGGTCAGTGGAGCAGAGCACACGCATAAGACACAAACTTTGCACTCAAACACAGAACCACAAAACACTAGGATAGAAGAGGAAAGCTGAGGGTTAATATATGTGTGAGTTTTACTGGTAGAGTTACAAAGAATACAGATTTATTGGAAATTGTGTTCCATAGGGACCGTGAACAGAGTTAGGAGCGAAGACACAGCAGGCAAAGGCACAGAGGCAAGGGAGTGAACATCTTAGATAAGAAAGACAGCTGCAGCCAAAACAGGGAGAGATAACAACTAGGACAGAGGGCACAAGAACATTTCACAGGAGCTTTGGCTCCCTCTGTTGGACATTCGGGAGTACAGCACCTAAAACATTTTGAATTGAAAAAAGGATTGGAATTGGGAAAAAAAAAAAAACATTTTGAAAAGAAAAAGAGGATTGGAACTGGAAAAGAGGATTGGAATTGAAAAAGATTGATTGAGAAAAAAAAAAAACTTGAACTGAAAAAGAAAAGAACAACACAAGAAGACATGGCTGGAGCTGTGGCTCCATCTGGTGGCTACTCAGGAGCACTGCGTGCAAAACTGAAAGAAGCTGTAACAGACACAAGAGGCAAGACTGCATGGAAGAGAGACAAGATTCATTGGGATAACTGCATGAAACGATGGACAAAGGAGGGATGGTGGAGGGCGGCTAGTCCACTGCCTCCATCAGCCAACAACCTCCGATTCTTTGCCAAAGATTCGACAAAACGAGTGGCCTACGCACAGACAGCAGAGAATAATCAAACCAAACGACGTGTGTTCATTAACCCCCTGAAGCAAGCCCGCAAAGACAGAGAAGAGGAACATCGAGTGGCGATGATAGCATTAGAATTGGCCATGACAGATCGGATACAGGTGGACATGCTGACCGAAAAATAACAAACCAGGCCCCATCAGTTACTCGACATCACCCCCTTCGACATCACCCCCTTCGACATCACCCCTACCACTCAAGCCCCGGTAGGTCTGGAAAAGACTGCACAGGAACCGGGCCAGGCATCTCTGGCCTCGGCCCCTCCCCCGCCCTCAACTGGCCTGTCTCCAGCACTTCCTCCGGTTCCTCCCCCCCAGTATCACCTTCGGCCCCATGGCCCGCCCCTCAAAGGAGAAACAGAAGAGATTGATGCCGGTGAATATCCCCTGAGAGCAGCCCCCACTCTCGCGGACCCACTGCGTGATCAATTTGTGCCTTTTGGGTTTGCAGACATGACCAGCATGGTACACCAGCTCCCATCCCTCCACGCGGGAGCCAATCCATGGATTGAGCTCATGGAATCTTTGACTGCTGGCCGCCAGCTGGCAGTGGGCGACCTGAGAGCACTTCTCTCCCGCTGTCTGGACCCAACCCAGTGTACTACCCTACTATACATGGCAGGCGCCGGTGTGGCACCAGATGCCGACCCCTTTGATCGATATCGTACAGCGTTGTGGCAGGAGCTCAGAACTAAGTTCCCCACTCCAGTGAACCAAGGCGCAGTGGCAGCATTCATCTGGGCCCCGGCAGAGCCCCCGCCCCTGTACTTGGCCAGAGCAGAACGGGTGTGGCGCGAGGCCTTCAGAGAACCACATGATGCAAGCATTACCACAGTGGCACTATGGCGCACAATGGTAAAACGAGGCCTACCTGATGGACCTCGCCAGAGCATGGACGCAGTGGTTGGCCTAGAAGAAATGACACAAGACATGTGGAACGCCCAGCTCCGACATTACCTCTCCAAGCACATTCAAACTGAGGCGGGTAGTGACACAGAAATTAAGGCCCTGCAGAAGGCCCTACTCAAGAAACAACTCAAAGAACAAGACGCGGCTAAGGCAACCAAGAAATCTAAGGCTAAACAGCAACAACAGCTGGTAGTCCAACCTGCACCGGCTCCACCTCCAACGGCACCTACTCCCTCTGTCCCACTGGAGGTCTTGATAGCTATGATGTCAGCAGGCGGTGAACAGTCACGCCCATGGGTCCCTCAGGGCCAATGGGGTGGAAGAAGAGGAGCCAGAAGAAGAGGAGAGCCTGGAGGCAGAGGAGCATCCTATTTCTGCTACAACTGTGGGAAACCGGGACACTTCGCAAGACACTGCAGGTCAGCACGGCAGAAGTTTTCTGGCTACGCTGTCTTCAAACTGGCCCCCAGACCCCTGCCATCCAATATTGGTTCAACATTCTCAAACCAAAAATCACTCAGCTTTTCCCATACAGAACTCCCCTGGACCACGTCCACTGCACTCATGTCCCCAGACTACTCCCTACCGTTCCACCTTGATGTTTCCGAAAGAGACAGCCTACTCAATGCTGTACTCTTCCAGAAAAAGGGGGGTGAGAGACAGGTACTGATGTATCACACATCAAAACTTGACACTGTGGAAAATCTCATATTGTCATGGGCCATCCACTGGAAGCCAACATCCGCCCTGAGCTCACAATCGAGCACATCAAAGAACATCAAAAGAAAGCAGGACCTTAGGAATGGTCCGAATGGACACGAAAAGGAGCCTCAAAAGACAAAGAAGGTCTGTGGAGAGCCCACGACGGCAGAGTGGTTGCCTCAGCAGAACTGTGTGCAGCACTCCTACCAGGGGCCCACGGACCTACACACGAGGGAAAGAAACGGACATTGGACAATTTAAAACAACTATGGTGGCATCCGCACATGGAAGCGATATCTTTCCTCTTCTGCGATGAATGTCAAATTTGTGGAAATCACAACCCAAGAAAACCATTCAAGACACCGATGGGATCCTATCCCGTGCCCTCTGCCTGTTTCCAAGACATCAGCATAGATTATACAGATATGGGACTAGAGAACAGAGTGCAGGGAAAGAGGTACATCTTGGTAATGGTAGACAGATTTTCAAGATGGGTGGAAGCAATTCCCACCAAGAGAGAAGACGCGCAGACAGTTGTAAGGTGGCTGCAGACAGAACTGATTCCCCGTTACGGAGTGCCGAGATGCATCCGCTCTGATAACGGATCACACTTTAGCAACACCATGCTCGCACAGGTAGAGCAATTTCTGGGAATCACACACCGATTCGGGTCAGTCTATCACCCGCAATCTCAGGGCCTGGTGGAACGAGCGAATCAGACCCTTAAGGCCAAAATTGCCAAAGTTTGCGCGGGCTCCAAATTAACATGGGTTGAGGCCCTGCCCCTGGCCCTTATGGCCATGAGGTCCGGAAAAGGGGGAGAAACACATCTCTCCCCACACGAGATCATGACTGGCCGGCCGATGCCAGGTCCACCCAGAGATGGAGGTCATATGCCACCTCTGGATGTACAGCAGATTGAAATGTCTGACTATATGAGTGCCCTAACTTCTCTTGCTGAAGCTCTCTCCAAACAGATCGAGAGGACTCGAGCAGTACCTGAAGCAGCGGCAGCTGGAAAGCAGATACAAGTAGGTGATTGGGTCAGGGTCAAGGTTCACAAGCGCAAGTGGACTGACCCCAGGTGGACTGGGCCGTACGAGGTGAAGGAGGTTACTTCACACTCGGTCCAGGTCAAGGGCAAATCAGGCGCCCCTTGGCACCACCTGACACATTGTGTCCCAGCACCGGTACCAACCAGAACACTAGGAGAAATTCGCACTAATTTGGAAAATGCATCAGGAACTTAGATTATGCAATCTTATGCAAACCCCGCCGACCGAGGTCGGCAGCGCTTCACCTGGGAAAGGGTGGGATGTGGGATGTGTGTGTGTGTGTGCGTGTGTGTCAGCTGTGTCGCACTCGTGTTGCACCAGCTGCACCTCCACTCTGCGCCACCAGAGGACGCAGCAGACCACTCTGCGCACATTCTTTGGGGGGTTTCTCTAAATGTGGACTGGAGAGCTTCACATGAGCAGAGTGTAGTGCGTCATGTGGTCTGACTGTCTGACTGCAGATTCTTTGCTTCAGTACCAATATATATGTCAAAATACTCAAATTACAAGTACAACATTTAAAATAACATAAATACATTTAAAATATGCAAGAGTACAGAAGTAGTATCAGCTAAATACACTTAAATTATCAAACATAAAAGTACTCAACAGCAGGATACTGATATGACATTATTCAGATGTTTAATACTTATGTATTAATGTGTAAGCAGCATTTTACTGTTGTAGCTGCTCGGGGTCGGCGCTGGTTTCACATTTTGAATAAACTGTACAGTTCAAATGGAGGGCAGGCAGAGGCTTCCTGTCTCGGGGTCGGGCCCCTCTAAGGGGTCGTTAGATAGTTAATAGGAGCGCCATGAAGAAGAAGAAGAAACAACAGAGTTTTCACTTAAAAAAAACTGATCTAATCTTTGGGGGTTCTCTTCATTCATACTGGTGACTCACAACCATCCCAGGACGTACACACAAAGCGAGATGAAACTTAAATACATCTACCCAAAGTTAAATAACTATCCGAATTGAAGAGTAGAGTGTGTTACCTGATGTGTAGCTGCATCATTGATGAGAGATGGATCTCTCAGCCTCTGAGGGATCACTATTTGGTACTTCATCACGTGAGGTAGAGTCCTCACACTGCCCGCAATTATTCCTGCAAGTATCGGGGATATTGTATGAGATAAAAAGAAAGAAAGAAAAAGAAAGGAAAAGAAAGAACAAAAGATAAGTCGTACCCCATGTGGAGAGTAAAAGCCAAACAAAAGATCCAGAACATGGCATGTTGCTCTACCGGACGGACTCTGTCATTGTGAGCTTGGCAGTCTGAAGGAAAAAGGCTCTTCAGCACTCCGCCCTCTTTGCTGTGCAATATCCTGAAAATTACCATTTGAGGTTGACAAACCACATGAGCCACAACCAGAGCCGGTAAAAAAGTTTCACGGTGTCCCCCCCTCCCCCCTTTTTTTGTTACAAAATTAGCGTGAGTTGCTGAGTCCGCCTATAGATTGAGTCACATGATTTCACGGGGATTAAAACGCTCTGATGAACCTTGTTTAGAAAACGTGCACAATTTTGCAGTTTCTTGAAAAAGAAAGTGGGCTGTCCACTCAATTACCCCTCAATCGTTGTTATGAGACTTTAGGTTTATTTGAACGTGTTTGTCTCTGAGACATTGCTTTTTGTATTTACCACCACACAGACACACATTTCTATGACAAATGGAAACTAGAGTAATACTCACGTACAGCTTTATGTAGACAGATTTTACAGGGCAGATTTCTTGTATTCAATTATGGGACTCTCCTTATTGATATAAAAAAAACACCCAGTACCCAATATCAGATGACAGAGACCCACTAAAGCCCGTTAGTGGCATTTGTTGCCACCTACTGGTAAAATGGGAGAATGTATCAGACTCGTTTAAAGGATGTACAGTCTCACATCATAAAGAAAGGCCCGCAGCCCAGCATGACTAGGGTAGAGTGATGAACCCCCGCTGGATCATCGTCCTCGGTGTGTGCACCCATCTGGGTTGTGTGCCCATCGCCAACGCCGGAGACTTCGGAGGCGACTACTGTCCGTGCCATGGCTCCCACTACGATGCTTCAGGAAGGATAAGAAAGGGACCTGCTCCTCTAAAGCTGGAGGTTCCCTTCTATGAGTTCACTGAGGAGGACGTAGTCATAGTGGGATAAACACTGGAGCTCTGTCTCAGTTCCTCCCTGTAATATGTATTTTTTAGATGGCTCCGTGTGAGAGTGACATAAAACGTGTATTTACTGTTAAAGACATATTTCCAACTCTATGATTGAGCTATTGTCTTTTCCCTCGTAAAAAAGTGAGTTGTTTTTCTTTGATTGATCTGCATCACTTAGCTTGATGTCTTTTGATTCACTGACATTTTATTTGTTGTTTTAATCTCTATAGATTTCTTTCATTCCGCACGATTTGTAGCATTTAGTATTTTCCAAACAGCATTATGTAACACAATGTATGAGGGCCGGGTGTGATCAGGTCCAACCCCTTTGCTGCCGCACCAATCCTGATATATTGTGTTGGAGCTGTGTGATAAAGTCAAAGGTGGGGCCTGTTTCATGGTTACCTAAAGCTGAGCTGGTAAAAGTGCTCATACACATGAACAAGAGCACAATGATTAGGATAAGATGATGGTACGATCAAGAAAAGCCACCGGCAATCTAAAAAAGTATCGACAAGTTGTGAATACATTCAGGAATGTTGATCAACTGGAAGGAACTATAGATCGAGATAAGGATGTTGTTGGTTTGTGACTCCAAAGAATGTGTAGATTACTTTATCTCAGGACCTTTTTCATCCTATTTGAGTTTGTGTCAGACAAGATGACAATTCTATACCAGCAATGGCAGCAGCAAAGAGTGCAAACTGCCAAGTAAGATAAAGAAGTATTGAGTCACACTCCAGTCACTGATGGATTTAATGCTGATGAATAAAGTGTGCCATGTACAACTGTATGAACCAGTGAAATACACAAACCTTTTACTTTTTATTGATGAAATCATTTGAATACAATATACTGTGCACAGGTGCAGGTAAAACCATCGTCTTAAACTTACATTACCATCAAATCAATATAATCATCAAAACTATTTCAAACTGTACAGTTGGCGCTCATTCAGTGAATAACTTTTTGAATTGAAATCAGTGGAGTTGAACCGCGGTTAATCATGTGTAACTTCAGAGGTGACTCGTGCTGAAAGCTTTTATCACAAACGGAAACTTTACTGCAACCAGAACAGCTAAAGGGGATCGTTTCCTGTGTGGGTATTCATGTGTACCTTCAGATCTCTGTTGCGCACAAATCTATTACAGCAAACTGATCAGCTGAAAGGCTTTTCTCCTGTGTGGGTTCTCATGTGGTCCTGTAAAGCTGAACGATCGTTAAAAGATTTCTTACAGACTGAGCAGCTGAAAGGCTTTTCTCCTGTGTGGGTTCTCATGTGTCTCTGTAAAGCTGAACGATCGTTAAAAGATTTCTTACAGACTGAGCAGCTGAAAGGTTTTTCTCCTGTGTGGGTTCTCATGTGGTTCTGTAAAGTTGAACTCTGGTTAAAAGATTTCTTACAGACTGAGCAGCTGAAAGGCTTTTCTCCTGTGTGGGTTCTCATGTGTGTCTGTAAAGTTGAACGCTGGTTAAAAGATTTCTTACAGACTGAGCAGCTGAAAGGGGTTTCTCCTGTGTGGGTTCTCATGTGGTCCTGTAAAGTTGAACGCCTGTTAAAAGATTTCTTACAGACTGAGCAGCTGAAAGGCTTTTCTCCTGTGTGGGTTCTCATGTGGTCCTGTAAAGTTGAACGCCTGTTAAAAGATTTCTTACAGACTGAGCAGCTGAAAGGTTTTTCTCCTGTGTGGGTTCTCATGTGGGTCTGTAAATTTGAACCTTGGCGATAAGATTTCTTACAGACTGAGCAGCTGAAAGGTTTTTCTCCTGTGTGGGTTCTCATGTGGGTCTGTAAATTTGAACTCTGGCGATAAGATTTCTCACAGACTGAGCAGCTGAAAGGTTTTTCTGTGTGGGTTCTCATGTGTCTGTTCAGACTTCCACTCTCGCCAAATGTTTTCTCACACTCGGAGCATCTAAAATGTTTTTCACCAGCGCTACATCTTGAATCACTGACACGGACTTCATCAGGTTTCACATAGTTTAAACCTGACTGAGGTTCTCTGGTCTTCTTCCCATCACCACCCTCATCAGTGTCAGAAGAGTCTCCAGTCTTCTCATCAGTATCTGGTTCTGGATGTCTATCTGGATCCAAGTTCCTGTCTGGTTCTGGTCCTCCACAGTCTTCTCCATCAGCTTCTGTTCTCATCTGTTTAGTTTGTCTTTGATGAAGCTGTGAGGACTGAGCTTCCTCTTCTTCATCTTCACTCTTCACAGGAGTGAATGAGAACTTGACATCAGCCTCCTCCAGACCTTGAAGCTGCTCTCCTTCCTGACTGGTGCAGAGTTCCTCCTGTTCTTCTTTAATGTGTGGGGGCTCTGGGTCCTCCTGGTCCAGACTGGAGCTCCTCTCCTGCTGCTCAGAGGGAACCTCTTCTTTAACCAACAACAGCTGCTGGACGTCTGCAGGAAAACAGTAAACACACACAGAGGTGTTACAAAGACATTTTAGAATTGAGCAAAGAGTCTCCTGGACATACACTTCCAGAGTATCACTAGAACCAGATAATACAATAATGTAATCAACTTATGTGACCATGAACACATGAACCATTTTAAGCTGCCAAATCCATGTGGTGTTATCAAAGAGAACAAACGTGTACTTTAAGTTGAAATATTTCCTGTCATCTAGAAGCTGAGAGAACAAATCAGCATACCTGCAAACTCATAAGAGGTGAAGGAGGTGCCCGTATACGCACCTCTCCTCTCAGTGTTTTGTGAGCCCTGTATCTTTATACTTTATTTGAACTTGTCCAGCACAGGGACGCATTATCTTCACCCACACACAAGCCAGGGTTGGGCCACATTGTGTGTGGGAGTCCTGGAGTCTCAGGGATGGGGAAGCTGCTGTTCCTGCAGGTTGCTGCACAATATCCCACCGACTAACCCGATTCACAACACAACTAGTTATAAGTTTTAAGCTACCACCTGAGTGTCAGAGCTCCCTCTTTGTACGGGGAGCGCCTCACCCGGAGATTCAAACCTTTGCTCTATGACACACGCAACACTATTGCAAATGAGCACACACACACACACACACACACACACACATAGTGCTGTTATGTTCAAAATGTCTCAAACAAAAGGTAAAGGAAAAAGCCCCCCTCCTTGTTCCAGAGGAGAAGAAGCATGCAGAGGAGAAGAGGCAGCTCCCCCCTGCCCTGCTCTCTTTCTTCCATCATTAAGCAGGGCCGAATCAGCTGGTTGAAGTTTAAATCAAAAGGAATTTAATATACTAACAAAAGAAAATGCAGTTACAAACTGAATTACACGATCAGCAGTAATATTTCATGAAATAGAGGCCCCATCCACACCACACGACAGACTGGTGTGTCCGCCTCATGGTCCAGATGAGGTCTGATTATCTCCGGGGATTCACAGTTTCTTTGTCCCTCCAAAGTCTCTGAAATGTCTCATATTACACATTCCTTAGCCCATCGATCAGCTCAGTGATTGGCTGAACCCGTCGGACTTCAGTCGGCCACTTCCTTCACCAATTCACCCCCCTTCTTGAAGGCTGTGCTCAGAAACTCTTCAGCAACATCCCCCTCTCTCTGACTTCATGGCAGTGTCATAAATTCTCTGGTTTCTCTCACAGTGCACAACAAATTCAGTAACTCTCCCTTTAGTTTAAACCTTCTATAAGTAAACATATTGAAACACATACTATCCATCGCTAGGAGCGCTTTAAAACTTAAATTCCTCACAATACGTATACGTTTAATGCCTGTAAATACCGCAAGCATATTTCTACAGTAGCGAGAACCATCGCCTATACAAAAGAAAGTGATTCGTATTCATTTTACCCCGTTACTGTATGGCTTAATATTAACTTCCACTGTTACTGTCAAGCCGTTAGAATTGTGGCCTATCTTCTATTTACAATTAATATGCATTCAATCCGGTTCAATTATTGAAATCATGAAGGTTCAGGCTTACTTACTCATATCATGTAATCATGATTACTTCAGGGCCTTTGGGAGCAACTGCACGTGGGACAGTTGGGACCGGAAGTACACTGGCTGTAGTCATTACAGTGAACAGTGTGATGAGAGGGCACGTGAGCCCTTGTTGCTGTACTTCGTCTCATTGGAGCAGAGGCTGCAGTTAGCATACCCTGCCTTATCAATGCATTTAAAACACTGAGAGCGGGAAGCTGTACTGCTCTCTCTTCACGTCTGTTTAGGCCTCCACCGTTATCCAGGCCCAGCTCCACTCACATCTCAGCCCTGCGTCAAGCTGCGCTACACACACAACATCCTCTTTATCTCATCAGTATCTGGGCCTCATGTTTCAAGTTATTATCACCACGAAATCGCCTCATTCTACTTTGAGTTAAACAAAAAAAACTGCACCCAGAACCGCCGGTGTTCCGGTTTAACGTTAATGAGTGACCACGTGGACTGAACCGGAACACGGAGGGAGATTCATGTTTCATCACGTTATCCTCTTAAATCTTGATAATGATGAGCGTTAGCCGTTGACAAAGTTCCGCATGCAGTGGACGTTAACTTAACCCAACAAGTCTGAACGGTAACGGAACTTAAACGTTAACGGAGGGAAATGAAGACGGTGTAGACATCTTAACGCTGATTGGCCAAGACTCGACACGTCGCATCAAATATGTTTTATTGCGAAGATCACGACATCACATTTTCTCCCTGTCTCAATCCAATCTGAGAAACGCTGGCTGACCAGTTGACCCCCCCCCCCAAAAAATAAAAACTCTACGGATCTACACTCACGTGGATGATATATTTTAATTCAAAACGGCTTATTTCGCCGAAAAGCGACACGTTTGCAGGTATTAAATCAGGAGAAGAAGAAAACGACGAACTGCAACAGAGTCTCACTCCAAACTACATTCAAAGTTATCAGCCGGAGCATGAACAGTGTTAAATAAAGTGAACCTACGTGCTCTTTGTATCCGGATTTCCGGGTTGAAAACAGCGTCCAGAAGTTCCCGTTGTCGCTTATTCGCCTCTTTTGAACGAGAGAGTTCCTCCTCGTACTCTGCTATCGTTCTTTCAAACATACCAATTAACTCTTCATCAGCCGCAGTTAATCGCTGGTTGATTAAAGATCTCAACATTTCTACGTGACATTTTCTACTCGACATTTTCACGAAACCTACATGCTAAGCTAACTTCAATAGCTTTAACGTTATAGGCTACCAGGAGATTAGTCTTCTTCTTCTTCTTCTCCTTCTCCTTCTTTTTCTCCTTCTTCTTCTTTCACTTTAATTGCGGACTACAAACCAATGTTTAAGGCGCCACCTTCTGGACCGGAGTGTGTAACATCATGACTTTATGACAGTTATCATTTAAACACAACAATCATGTTATTTATAACTTCAGATAGAAATAAACTAGATTCTGCCGCAAGCTGCGCGTTTCATGATATATAGTTATAAATACATCATTATAAATATATATATATATATGTATAATATATATGTATGTGTGTGTGTGTGTTGTATATTAAAGTGAATATTATTATACGATATATATTATTATATGATATATATTATTATATGATATATATTATTATATGATATATATATATATATTATTATATGATACTGAGACTATAATAAGATGTCCTGATGTGTTATTTACTGCATCTAGCAAACTATACCTTTGAGTGTTACAATAGCGACTATTATTTCATTCAATGTGTCCATCCAGGCAAATTGGTGGATCCAAATGTTATTAAGAAAAAACATATGATGTAATTTCTTTGGAATCATCCAAAATAATGTTCAGTGTATGGGTATTTTTCCAGGCCACTTTAGGCCACTGACTGGTCGATACGTGCGATGCATTGAGTGGGCAACGCGCCGTGTATTGAGGGGGCCGGTCTGACAGTAAACTCCCGGGCCACTTTTTCCCCCCAGTCCGCCCCTGCCCGCAGGACAGTTAATTGTCCTGCACAATACCTACAGAACTCCATTTCAATTGAAACATATTCCTGAGTGACTTTTTTGCAGGCAATACTAATGTGAGTTGCCACCGTAAGACAAAATAAATAGACTGAGTTGTAAATGTTTTTGCTGTCCGCTACTTGTGAGAGGAAAGGTAATTGTATGCTACAGTAGAGTTAACAACTGACAATTAAATGTTTGTTGCACATTGGAAAAATCACATTTCATATCAGCAGCCTACATATATAATTCAATTAATTTAAAACTATATTAAGGATGTACAATTTCCACACATAGCTAATGTCATGTAATACCTTCTGTGGTCAAGTTTATTTTGTATCTTGTGTATAAATACCAAAGAAATTTAACTACATTTGCTCATTAACTAACATCCTGGTGTGGATGTTGAATCTGGCCAGTTGGTGGCGATAACGCACCGTTTTGTTAGTTTTTGACAACCGCCAAAAAACACATTATATGACGTCGTTATTCCGCGACGATTACAACCTAAACAGAAAACATTGCATTGGTGTTGGCTAAGCCGACAGTGGAACCCTCGAAATCCACACCTCTGAGTGAGGAAGAGGAACAATTTAACACACCATCTTGGCATTGTCTTTTTAGTGGCGAGTTGGAAACAGCTGCGTCTTACGTGATGAACTGTGCGTTGTCGTGTTTGGTCCTCGGCAGCAGGCTCCGCTGACGCCACTCGAGGAAGCGACTGAGGGTGAGCTCAGGGTTAGTGCTGACCTCCACCTGATCTTTGTACGACCAGATATCCAGACCGACCAGCATCACGCGAACACCCACGGGGCGATACAGCTGAAACAGAGCAGCATGCAAGCACTGATGTGTGATACATCAGTACCTGTCTCTCACCCCCCTTTTTCTGGAAGAGTACAGCATTGAGTAGGCTCAATGCTGTACTGCCCACTGCCGCCTTTCCTGACGAGGTCTGTGTGCGATTATTTGTGGAATCACGGCTGTGTGTGGTCGATTGAGTGCTGGGTAATGTCTCAGGGAGACACAGGTCGGAATTCAGAGAATGCACAAGAATCCGCCATTTCCTTAGGGACCGTGTTCGCACAAGGCGTACACTGTAAACAAAAAGGTCAATAGACCTTTCCTGACGAGGTCTGTGTGCGATTATTTGTGGAATCACGGCAGTGTATGGTCGGTTGAGTGTTGAGTAATGCCTCAGGGAGGTATCCATTTCCTTAGGGGACCGTGCTCGTGAAAACGCTATAAGAGCAGATCTATATGTGATTTGTGCGTATTTCAGCGACGGCAGTGTATGGTGTCAATCTGGTATGGATGTGAGTGACTGTGTGAAGCGTACAGGTGTTAGAGAGTACATGTGTAGTTGTAAAGTTGTAGTGTTTTTCACCAGGTTGGTGTGCTTCTCAGAGATTGACGGTCAGTGGAGCAGAGCACACGCATAAGACACAAACTTTGCACTCAAACACAGAACCACAAAACACTAGGATAGAAGAGGAAAGCTGAGGGTTAATATATGTGTGAGTTTTACTGGTAGAGTTACAAAGAATACAGATTTATTGGAAATTGTGTTCCATAGGGACCGTGAACAGAGTTAGGAGCGAAGACACAGCAGGCAAAGGCACAGAGGCAAGGGAGTGAACATCTTAGATAAGAAAGACAGCTGCAGCCAAAACAGGGAGAGATAACAACTAGGACAGAGGGCACAAGAACATTTCACAGGAGCTTTGGCTCCCTCTGTTGGACATTCGGGAGTACAGCACCTAAAACATTTTGAATTGAAAAAAGGATTGGAATTGGGAAAAAAAAAAAAACATTTTGAAAAGAAAAAGAGGATTGGAACTGGAAAAGAGGATTGAAATTGAAAAAGATTGATTGAGAAAAAAAAAAAACTTGAACTGAAAAAGAAAAGAACAACACAAGAAGACATGGCTGGAGCTGTGGCTCCATCTGGTGGCTACTCAGGAGCACTGCGTGCAAAACTGAAAGAAGCTGTAACAGACACAAGAGGCAAGACTGCATGGAAGAGAGACAAGATTCATTGGGATAACTGCATGAAACGATGGACAAAGGAGGGATGGTGGAGGGCGGCTAGTCCACTGCCTCCATCAGCCAACAACCTCCGATTCTTTGCCAAAGATTCGACAAAACGAGTGGCCTACGCACAGACAGCAGAGAATAATCAAACCAAACGACGTGTGTTCATTAACCCCCTGAAGCAAGCCCGCAAAGACAGAGAAGAGGAACATCGAGTGGCGATGATAGCATTAGAATTGGCCATGACAGATCGGATACAGGTGGACATGCTGACCGAAAAAGAACAAACCAGGCCCCATCAGTTACTCGACATCACCCCCTTCGACATCACCCCCTTCGACATCACCCCTACCACTCAAGCCCCGGTAGGTCTGGAAAAGACTGCACAGGAACCGGGCCAGGCATCTCTGGCCTCGGCCCCTCCCCCGCCCTCAACTGGCCTGTCTCCAGCACTTCCTCCGGTTCCTCCCCCCCAGTATCACCTTCGGCCCCATGGCCCGCCCCTCAAAGGAGAAACAGAAGAGATTGATGCCGGTGAATATCCCCTGAGAGCAGCCCCCACTCTCGCGGACCCACTGCGTGATCAATTTGTGCCTTTTGGGTTTGCAGACATGACCAGCATGGTACACCAGCTCCCATCCCTCCACGCGGGAGCCAATCCATGGATTGAGCTCATGGAATCTTTGACTGCTGGCCGCCAGCTGGCAGTGGGCGACCTGAGAGCACTTCTCTCCCGCTGTCTGGACCCAACCCAGTGTACTACCCTACTATACATGGCAGGCGCCGGTGTGGCACCAGATGCCGACCCCTTTGATCGATATCGTACAGCGTTGTGGCAGGAGCTCAGAACTAAGTTCCCCACTCCAGTGAACCAAGGCGCAGTGGCAGCATTCATCTGGGCCCCGGCAGAGCCCCCGCCCCTGTACTTGGCCAGAGCAGAACGGGTGTGGCGCGAGGCCTTCAGAGAACCACATGATGCAAGCATTACCACAGTGGCACTATGGCGCACAATGGTAAAACGAGGCCTACCTGATGGACCTCGCCAGAGCATGGACGCAGTGGTTGGCCTAGAAGAAATGACACAAGACATGTGGAACGCCCAGCTCCGACATTACCTCTCCAAGCACATTCAAACTGAGGCGGGTAGTGACACAGAAATTAAGGCCCTGCAGAAGGCCCTACTCAAGAAACAACTCAAAGAACAAGACGCGGCTAAGGCAACCAAGAAATCTAAGGCTAAACAGCAACAACAGCTGGTAGTCCAACCTGCACCGGCTCCACCTCCAACGGCACCTACTCCCTCTGTCCCACTGGAGGTCTTGATAGCTATGATGTCAGCAGGCGGTGAACAGTCACGCCCATGGGTCCCTCAGGGCCAATGGGGTGGAAGAAGAGGAGCCAGAAGAAGAGGAGAGCCTGGAGGCAGAGGAGCATCCTATTTCTGCTACAACTGTGGGAAACCGGGACACTTCGCAAGACACTGCAGGTCAGCACGGCAGAAGTTTTCTGGCTACGCTGTCTTCAAACTGGCCCCCAGACCCCTGCCATCCAATATTGGTTCAACATTCTCAAACCAAAAATCACTCAGCTTTTCCCATACAGAACTCCCCTGGACCACGTCCACTGCACTCATGTCCCCAGACTACTCCCTACCGTTCCACCTTGATGTTTCCGAAAGAGACAGCCTACTCAATGCTGTACTCTTCCAGAAAAAGGGGGGTGAGAGACAGGTACTGATGTATCACACATCAAAACTTGACACTGTGGAAAATCTCATATTGTCATGGGCCATCCACTGGAAGCCAACATCCGCCCTGAGCTCACAATCGAGCACATCAAAGAACATCAAAAGAAAGCAGGACCTTAGGAATGGTCCGAATGGACACGAAAAGGAGCCTCAAAAGACAAAGAAGGTCTGTGGAGAGCCCACGACGGCAGAGTGGTTGCCTCAGCAGAACTGTGTGCAGCACTCCTACCAGGGGCCCACGGACCTACACACGAGGGAAAGAAACGGACATTGGACAATTTAAAACAACTATGGTGGCATCCGCACATGGAAGCGATATCTTTCCTCTTCTGCGATGAATGTCAAATTTGTGGAAATCACAACCCAAGAAAACCATTCAAGACACCGATGGGATCCTATCCCGTGCCCTCTGCCTGTTTCCAAGACATCAGCATAGATTATACAGATATGGGACTAGAGAACAGAGTGCAGGGAAAGAGGTACATCTTGGTAATGGTAGACAGATTTTCAAGATGGGTGGAAGCAATTCCCACCAAGAGAGAAGACGCGCAGACAGTTGTAAGGTGGCTGCAGACAGAACTGATTCCCCGTTACGGAGTGCCGAGATGCATCCGCTCTGATAACGGATCACACTTTAGCAACACCATGCTCGCACAGGTAGAGCAATTTCTGGGAATCACACACCGATTCGGGTCAGTCTATCACCCGCAATCTCAGGGCCTGGTGGAACGAGTGAATCAGACCCTTAAGGCCAAAATTGCCAAAGTTTGCGCGGGCTCCAAATTAACATGGGTTGAGGCCCTGCCCCTGGCCCTTATGGCCATGAGGTCCGGAAAAGGGGGAGAAACACATCTCTCCCCACACGAGATCATGACTGGCCGGCCGATGCCAGGTCCACCCAGAGATGGAGGTCATATGCCACCTCTGGATGTACAGCAGATTGAAATGTCTGACTATATGAGTGCCCTAACTTCTCTTGCTGAAGCTCTCTCCAAACAGATCGAGAGGACTCGAGCAGTACCTGAAGCAGCGGCAGCTGGAAAGCAGATACAAGTAGGTGATTGGGTCAGGGTCAAGGTTCACAAGCGCAAGTGGACTGACCCCAGGTGGACTGGGCCGTACGAGGTGAAGGAGGTTACTTCACACTCGGTCCAGGTCAAGGGCAAATCAGGCGCCCCTTGGCACCACCTGACACATTGTGTCCCAGCACCGGTACCAACCAGAACACTAGGAGAAATTCGCACTAATTTGGAAAATGCATCAGGAACTTAGATTATGCAATCTTATGCAAACCCCGCCGACCGAGGTCGGCAGCGCTTCACCTGGGAAAGGGTGGGATGTGGGATGTGTGTGTGTGTGTGCGTGTGTGTCAGCTGTGTCGCACTCGTGTTGCACCAGCTGCACCTCCACTCTGCGCCACCAGAGGACGCAGCAGACCACTCTGCGCACATTCTTTGGGGGGTTTCTCTAAATGTGGACTGGAGAGCTTCACATGAGCAGAGTGTAGTGCGTCATGTGGTCTGACTGTCTGACTGCAGATTCTTTGCTTCAGTACCAATATATATGTCAAAATACTCAAATTACAAGTACAACATTTAAAATAACATAAATACATTTAAAATATGCAAGAGTACAGAAGTAGTATCAGCTAAATACACTTAAATTATCAAACATAAAAGTACTCAACAGCAGGATACTGATATGACATTATTCAGATGTTTAATACTGATGTATTAATGTGTAAGCAGCATTTTACTGTTGTAGCTGCTCGGGGTCGGCGCTGGTTTCACATTTTGAATAAACTGTACAGTTCAAATGGAGGGCAGGCAGAGGCTTCCTGTCTCGGGGTCGGGCCCCTCTAAGGGGTCGTTAGATAGTTAATAGGAGCGCCATGAAGAAGAAGAAGAAACAACAGAGTTTTCACTTAAAAAAAACTGATCTAATCTTTGGGGGTTCTCTTCATTCATACTGGTGACTCACAACCATCCCAGGACGTACACACAAAGCGAGATGAAACTTAAATACATCTACCCAAAGTTAAATAACTATCCGAATTGAAGAGTAGAGTGTGTTACCTGATGTGTAGCTGCATCATTGATGAGAGATGGATCTCTCAGCCTCTGAGGGATCACTATTTGGTACTTCATCACGTGAGGTAGAGTCCTCACACTGCCCGCAATTATTCCTGCAAGTATCGGGGATATTGTATGAGATAAAAAGAAAGAAAGAAAAAGAAAGGAAAAGAAAGAACAAAAGATAAGTCGTACCCCATGTGGAGAGTAAAAGCCAAACAAAAGATCCAGAACATGGCATGTTGCTCTACCGGACGGACTCTGTCATTGTGAGCTTGGCAGTCTGAAGGAAAAAGGCTCTTCAGCACTCCGCCCTCTTTGCTGTGCAATATCCTGAAAATTACCATTTGAGGTTGACAAACCACATGAGCCACAACCAGAGCCGGTAAAAAAGTTTCACGGTGTCCCCCCCCTCCCCCCCCTCCCCCCTTTTTTTGTTACAAAATTAGCGTGAGTTGCTGAGTCCGCCTATAGATTGAGTCACATGATTTCACGGGGATTAAAACGCTCTGATGAACCTTGTTTAGAAAACGTGCACAATTTTGCAGTTTCTTGAAAAAGAAAGTGGGCTGTCCACTCAATTACCCCTCAATCGTTGTTATGAGACTTTAGGTTTATTTGAACGTGTTTGTCTCTGAGACATTGCTTTTTGTATTTACCACCACACAGACACACATTTCTATGACAAATGGAAACTAGAGTAATACTCACGTACAGCTTTATGTAGACAGATTTTACAGGGCAGATTTCTTGTATTCAATTATGGGACTCTCCTTATTGATATAAAAAAAACACCCAGTACCCAATATCAGATGACAGAGACCCACTAAAGCCCGTTAGTGGCATTTGTTGCCACCTACTGGTAAAATGGGAGAATGTATCAGACTCGTTTAAAGGATGTACAGTCTCACATCATAAAGAAAGGCCCGCAGCCCAGCATGACAAGGGTAGAGTGATGAACCCCCGCTGGATCATCGTCCTCGGTGTGTGCACCCATCTGGGTTGTGTGCCCATCGCCAACGCCGGAGACTTCGGAGGCTACTACTGTCCGTGCCATGGCTCCCACTACGATGCTTCAGGAAGGATAAGAAAGGGACCTGCTCCTCTAAAGCTGGAGGTTCCCTTCTATGAGTTCACTGAGGAGGACGTAGTCATAGTGGGATAAACACTGGAGCTCTGTCTCAGTTCCTCCCTGTAATATGTATTTTTTAGACGGCTCCGTGTGAGAGTGACATAAAACGTGTATTTACTGTTAAAGACATATTTCCAACTCTATGATTGAGCTATTGTCTTTTCCCTCGTAAAAAAGTGAGTTGTTTTTCTTTGATTGATCTGCTTCACTTAGCTTGATGTCTTTTGATTCACTGACATTTTATTTGTTGTTTTAATCTCTATAGATTTCTTTCATTCCGCACGATTTGTAGCATTTAGTATTTTCCAAACAGCATTATGTAACACAATGTATGAGGGCCGGGTGTGATCAGGTCCAACCCCTTTGCTGCCGCACCAATCCTGATATATTGTGTTGGAGCTGTGTGATAAAGTCAAAGGTGGGGCCTGTTTCATGGTTCCCTAAAGCTGAGCTGGTAAAAGTGCTCATACACATGAACAAGAGCACAATGATTAGGATAAGATGATGGTACGATCAAGAAAAGCCACCGGCAATCTAAAAAAGTATCGACAAGTTGTGAATACATTCAGGAATGTTGATCAACTGGAAGGAACTATAGATCGAGATGAGGATGTTGTTGGTTTGTGACTCCAAAGAATGTGTAGATTACTTTATCTCAGGACCTTTTTCATCCTATTTGAGTTTGTGTCAGACAAGATGACAATTCTATACCAGCAATGGCAGCAGCAAAGAGTGCAAACTGCCAAGTAAGATAAAGAAGTATTGAGTCACACTCCAGTCACTGATGGATTTAATGCTGATGAATAAAGTGTGCCATGTACAACTGTATGAACCAGTGAAATACACAACCTTTTACTTTTTATTGATGAAATCATTTGAATACAATATACTGTGCACAGGTGCAGGTAAAACGAAAGTTACGGACGTAACTACGGTTCTATGAATCCTGGATGACCGCCAGAGGCAGTGCTTAACACTGGATGTATCCCGTCTCGCGCATGCGCAGGTCGAATATTTATATCAACAAAGTCACGTGTGACCTCGGATGACCACCGTCATCTATAAGTTCCGGTGTCATCCTGAGCTCAGTCCTATGGAATCTTCTCGCGAGTTCACGGGATTCCGAGTGACCAAGAACTCTGGCGGTCATCCAGGATTCATAGAACCGTAGTTACGTCCGTAACTTTCGTTCTATTTCATCCTTACTGACCGCCAGAGGCAGTGCTTAACACTGGATGACTTATACCAAAAGAGTCACGAGGAAGCACAGTAACTACCCCTTATAGCTCCGGCAGAGAAAATTGGCCAAGAACCCTCCCCAGTGGGTGAGGGCCGGCAACGTTAACTCTGTAGTGTTTGGTGAATGTGCTCGGCGATGCCCATGAGGCCGCCGCACATGTATCCCCCACAGGCACACCACTCAGGCTTGCCCTCGGTGTGGAGACACTCTTGGTAGTGACCCTTCACCCCGGATGGCCGAGCGCAGCCGCTCGCCTTGTATGTATCGGCAATGGCCTCCACTATCCAGTGGGACAGGTGCCGTTTTTCCTTTTTCCCTTAAAAAGGAGCACAGCCCTTCTTAGGCTCACCATAACTGACTATGCAGGCGGTGGCTGCCATATAAGCTCTGAGGGCCCACACTGGGCACAGCAGCCTTGACCTCTCCTCTCCCGATGGGGGAGGGGGGGGGGGTCAACTTTGCCAGCTGGATAGGCCGGTTTATATGTGACCGTATCCACCCCCTTGGGAGAAACACTGCCTTAGGCCAGAAAGTGACACCCAAGCCATCTGAGTTCCACCTCAGACATGATTCTTCCACTGATAGGGCATGCAGCTCGCCCCCACATTGAGCTGAATTGACAGCAAGGAGAAAACCGTCTTGCTGATAGCCATCTAGGCTCCGCCTGTGCCAGGGGTTCAAAAGGACAAGCATAAGCTGTCCAGTACCAAGGGTAGGTCCCATGCAGGGGAGACCGGCCCTTATCCAGGAGAGACTGTAGAAACTCAGTACAGCAGGCACGGGGCGCTGTACTGGGACCTTGTTCTGAGCCGCACACTAGTCGGAGAACAGCTTCCACCTGTTTCTTGTACTGCAGGCAGGTAGACCGCGCACTGGCATTCAGAATAGTCCGTCAGACTGGTTCTATGCAGCCACTCAGCATACGGTCGGGCCCTCCCGTGACCCCTAATTGAAGGCGGCAGGGATTGGAATGCCAAATCCGACCCTCTAGTTGCGACAGGAGATCCCTCCTGTCGGGGAAGAACTCTGACAAGCTTACAGCAAAAGCAGAGGGAATGGTGGAAAGGCATAAAGAAGATCCTCTGGCCACGTGTGAGCCAGGGCATCTTGACCCAGAGGGCTGGTCCTCCGTCAGGGAGACCCAGTGGGGGCAGTGGGTCGACACGTCTGGCTGCAGCCGCCACTCTCCCGGTGGAGGCTTGTAACGGAACAGGAAACCACAACCTTGTTCCATTCTCCTGGTGGGTACATTGCCCACAGGCTGGTCAGGCGAGGGGCCTCCCAAGTCAGAAGGCCACGGTGATCCCCGTAGCAACTTCTGCAGATCTGGTGCCCCATCGATAGTTCATGGGAAATCACAGCAGAGGTGCTGTCCACCGGACAAGCACATGCTTTCCCTTCAACATGGAAGGAAGTGCTCGAGCGCTAGCTCTAGAACCTGGACCTGCGGTCTTTCAGCAGACAACTGCCCCCAGGCTGTCCCGTTCTGTCACCCTGCACCCGCCTTGAGAGGCAGGTAACTGTTGTGACAATCTCCTGGTGGAATGGAACCGAGCCCCTGGGGCTCGGTTCCTGGGACACTGTTCGCCAGATATGCACTCCCTCCATGGGGATAGTGAATAGATGAATAGACACTGTTTCGATAATATTATTGCCCTGTATCTGTGCCACTTGGCATCCAAGTGAAGGCTGTTCAGCCATCCGCACTGGGGCGACAGACAGGCCCTCATAGGGCCACCCTAATGAAGGTTATGCTCTGAGAAGGGCTCAGGTAGCTCCTCTCCATGTTCACCTTGAGGCCTACCGGGCCATGTGAGAGAAGGCGAGCAGTGTCCTGTGGCGCCTGAAGCCGGGACGGCGCCTAGGTCAGCCAGTCGTCTAAGTACGGCAGTATGTTCACGCCCTGCGATTGCAGGGGGAAAGGACAGCAGTAACACACTGTGGACACCCATGGGGAGATGGGAGAGTCCGAATGGAAGCACCCAGGACTGAAAGTTGTGGTGACGCACCATGGGAACAGGCGTCGATAGACGTGCACCACTCTCCCTTGGAAATCCGCTGATGGGAGAAAGAACCCTGACAGCCGGCCTGGAGACATCTCCTGGCACCCCTGCCGGGGGGGACGGGGACGTAAGTAGGGTTGTATAGGTAGGGGTCCGGCCTCTCAGCAGGACGCCGAGGCCTGTTGCGCTACTAGGGTAAGCTGGAGGCTGAGAAACGGCCTTGTGGGCCAAAAATGGGACCCCTAGGTCTGGGGGTGCAGGCATGTCCCTGCAAAGACCAGAGAACTGCTGCCAGGTCTGGCTAGCTCTAACAGTCCGCTGAAGCGCCTGTACAGCAGCTGACTCGAACAGCTCACCAGGCTCCACTGGGACAGTATGGAGGGTCCTCCTACATGTCTCAGATAGGGGTGACTGCGCCAGCCAAACCTGGCGGCGAGTCTGAACCAGGGTGGACATCATCCATCCACGTTCCCTCGATATGAGCGCAAACGCCTGCAATGAAGCATCACTGAGCAGAAGCGTCGAAGTAGCCCGCTGCAGAGAATCTGCGAGGGAAAGCATGAGGTGGGAGAGGGAGTTGTCGATACGGTGCACAGCGCTGCTGTGTCCTAAGCCCTGGATAGCAGGTCATCTTTGACCCGACATTGGGTCGAGGGCACCTGGCATCGGGCCTCAGAGTCTCCTCAGGGGAAACTGATGGACGCCATAGTCGTCGAACTGGCTGGCATACGTGCAAGGCCAGATTTGCCACCTCCTGCATGGTCTGATGTAAGGCGGGAGAGAGCCCTGGTGTCTCCACCATGCACGCAACTCCCTCAGATATTCCTCGGAGGGAGGAACAGAAAAGGTGGTGAGGGCGGGAAGGTGCCTGAAGAAGGCACTCACAGGTGGATGCTCCAGCTGCTGTGTATGCCCGGCGTGCAAGCGCCATACCAATGACCAGGGTAGGTTGGTCTGGATTCAGCTGCCCTGACAGGGGGAGGTAGACCTCCCGCATCAGGTGTTCCACTTCGGCCAGCCTAGCAGACCTTACTGCTCAAGGCGTGATGCCGCAGGTCCTGCCTGGGTTCTCCCTGCTAGGGCAAGAGGTCAGGGCCGTCCTCCGGCTGAAGAGGAGCTATACAGGTCCTACAGCCGGGAGAGTTGAACATGGCCGCGATACTGGTGGAACCCTTGTCCCACTAGTTTATGCGGAATTCCCAATCAGTCCGAGCGAGAGCGCTCTGCTGAAGGTTGAGAGAACAGGCAGGGGGCAGTCAGTGGCGAGTGATCCTTCGGACACTCTTCCCTTAGCCAGCCGCTGCGGATATTGGTGACCCACCAGTTAGCCTGAGCGAGAGCACTCTGCAACTGCGGAAACAGGTCAGGCAAAGTCCTTATAGTGAGAGGGGCGAGGACACTCTCTAAGCCCACTCTCTTCACTAAGATAGTTGCTGCAGATATTGGTGTCCCACCAGTTAGCTTGAGCGAGAGCACTCTGCCACTGTGGAAACAGGTCAGGCAAAGTCCTTATAGTGAGAGGGGCGAGGACACTCTTCACTAAACTAGTTGCTGCCGATATTGGTGTCCCACCAGTTAGCTTGAGCGAGAGCACTCTGCTACTGTGAAAACGGACAAAAAGAACACAGTCCTTACAGTGAGAGGGGAGCGAGGACACTCTTCACTAAGACAGCTGCTGCAGATATTGGTGTCCCACCAGTTAGCTTGAGCGAGCGAGAGCACTCTGCTACTGTGAAACAGGTCAGGAAAACAGTTCTCCTAGTGAGAGGGGAGCGAGGACACTCTCTTCACTCGGATAGTTGCTGCAGATATTGGTGCCCCACCAGTTAGCTTGAGCGAGAGCACTCTGCTACTGTGAAAACGGACAAAAAAACCCACAGTCCTTACAGTGCGAGGACACTCTCCACTTGGACAGGTGCTGTAACTCTTGGTGTGCTACCAGTTAGCCTGAGCGAGGGCACTCTGCTAACTGATATCCGCTACCGATATGTCCATAATGTTTACAACAATCAATGGACACACAGAGTATTAGCTTAGTCTAGTTAGCCGGAGCGAACTCGACAGCCGTAATGCGTCAAAACCATCAATGGGCACAACCTCAATGTTGATTTAGTATAACTAGCATTCACCGAGTTAGCCTGAGCGAGCACATTCCGCTAACTGTGATCGTTGTAATGCTACAAAGTTGATGGCCACAGCCCCAGTACCAGCTTTGTTTATCTAGTTTCCCACTGAGTTAACCTGAGCGAGGACGCTCTGTTAACTGTGACAGCCGTAAGGATACAAAGTTGCTGGACGCAGTCCCAGTCTCAGCTTTTGTTTAGCTAGTTTCCCACTGAGTTAACCTGAGCGAGGACGCTCTGTTAACTGTGACAGCTGTAAGGATACAAAGTTGATGGCTACAGCCCCAGTATCAGCTTTGTTTAGCTAGTTTTCCACTGAGTTAACCTGAGCGAGGACGCTCTGTTAACTGTGACAGCCGTAAGGATACAAAGTTGATGGACGCAGTCCCAGTATCAGCTCTGTTTAGCTAGTTTCCCACTGAGTTAACCTGAGCGAGGACGCTCTGTTAACTGTGACAGCTCTGTTAACTGTGACAGCCGTAAGGATACAAAGTTGATGGACGCAGTCCCAGTATCAGCTTTTGTTTTAGCTAGTTTCCCACTGAGTTAACCTGAGCGAGGACGCTCTGTTAACTGTGACAGCTGTAAGGATACAAAGTTGATGGCTACAGCCCCAGTATCAGCTTTGTTTAGCTAGCCAGCTAGCATCCAAGTTAGCCTGAGTGAAGACACTGCTAACTGCGAATTACGTCAGATGTAAAGATTAAATCTCCATGTACACAACGCCAATGCGGACTAGTGTCTCACAAAGTTTGCCTGAGCAGGAACACTCTGCTAACTGTGATAGCCGTAACACTATGAAGGGCGGGCCGACAGTGTAATTCTACGCTCTCGTTAGCGCGCCACTCGATTACTAGAGCGGAAGCGCTCTGCCAACCGTGGAACAAACAACTGTTATAGAAAACAATGTTAATCGATCTTACCGATTGCTGTCATCACGACTTAGCTGACCCTTATCAGACTGGTGACGACCGACTTATAGGGGCGGCCACCAGTCCGGGGCTCGATGTCCGAACGGCGAACACACCGTTCCCTCCGAAGAGGGACAGCTCGTCGCAGCCTTTGGAGGGCGAGAGAACCGCAACTCCGACCGGTAGTCACAAGGCTACAGCGACGAGCTCTAATATGTCTTGATCGTAGACACATCCTTGTTTAAGCTACCATGGTAGCTAACCTGCGACGCGAGAAGAAAAAAAGGACTGAGCTCAGGATGACACCGGAACTTATAGATGACGGTGGTCATCCGAGGTCACACGTGACTTTGTTGATATAAATATTCGACCTGCGCATGCGCGAGACGGGATACATCCAGTGTTAAGCACTGCCTCTGGCGGTCAGTAAGGATGAAATAGAACCATCGTCTTAAACTTACATTACCATCAAATCAATCAATATAATCATCAAAACTATTTCAAACTGTACAGTTGGCGCCAATTCAGTGAATAACTTTTTGAATTGAAATCAGTGGAGTTGAACCGCGGTTAATCATGTGTAACTTCAGAGGTGACTCGTGCTGAAAGCTTTTATCACAAACGGAAACTTTACTGCAACCAGAACAGCTAAAGGGGATTGTTTCCTGTGTGGGTATTCATGTGTACCTTCAGATCTCTGTTGCGCACAAATCTATTACAGCAAACTGATCAGCTGAAAGGCTTTTCTCCTGTGTGGGTTCTCATGTGTGTCTGTAAAGTTGAACGATCGTTAAAAGATTTCTTACAGACTGAGCAGCTGAAAGGCTTTTCTCCTGTGTGGGTTCTCATGTGTGTCTGTAAAGTTGAACGCTGGTTAAAAGATTTCTTACAGACTGAGCAGCTGAAAGGCTTTTCTCCTGTGTGGGTTCTCATGTGTGTTTGTAAAGTTGAACCATGGTTAAAAGATTTCTTACAGACTGAGCAGCTGAAAGGCTTTTCTCCTGTGTGGGTTCTCATGTGGTCCTGTAAAGTTGAACGCCTGTTAAAAGATTTCTTACAGACTGAGCAGCTGAAAGGTTTTTCTCCTGTGTGGATTCTCATGTGTGGCTGTAAAGTTGAACTCTGGTTAAAAGATTTCTTACAGACTGAGCAGCTGAAAGGCTTTTCTCCTGTGTGGGTTCTCATGTGGTTCTGTAAAGTTGAACGATCGTTAAAAGATTTCTCACAGACTGAGCAGCTGAAAGGATTTTCTCCTGTGTGGGTTCTCATGTGTGTCTGTAAATTTGAACTCTGGTTAAAAGATTTCTTACAGACTGAGCAGCTGAAAGGTTTTTCTCCTGTGTGGGTTCTCATGTGTCTGTTCAGACTTCCACTCTGGCCAAATGTTTTCTCACACTCGGAGCATCTAAAATGTTTTTCACCAGCGCTACATCTTGAATCACTGACACGAACTTCATCAGGTTTCACATAGTTTAAACCTGACTGAGGTTCTCTGGTCTTCTTCCCATCACCACCCTCATCAGTGTCAGAATAGTCTCCAGTCTTCTCATCAGTATCTGGTTCTGGATGTCTATCTGGATCCAAGTTCCTGTCTGGTTCTGGTCCTCCACAGTCTTCTCCATCAGCTTCTGTTCTCATCTGTTTAGTTTGTCTTTGATGAAGCTGTGAGGACTGAGCTTCCTCTTCTTCATCTTCACTCTTCACAGGAGTGAATGAGAACTTGACATCAGCCTCCTCCAGACCTTGAAGCTGCTCTCCTTCCTGACTGGTGCAGAGTTCCTCCTGTTCTTCTTTAATGTGTGGGGGCTCTGGGTCCTCCTGGTCCAGACTGGAGCTCCTCTCCTGCTGCTCAGAGGGAACCTCTTCTTTAACCAACAACAGCTGCTGGACGTCTGCAGGAAAACAGTAAACACACACAGAGGGGTTACAAAGACATTTTAGAATTGAGCAAATAGTCTCCTGGACATACACTTCCAGAGTATCACTAGAACCAGATAATACAATAATGTAATCAACTTATGTGACCATGAACACATGAACCATTTTAAGCTGCCAAATCCATGTGGTGTTATCAAAGAGAACAAACTTGTACTTTAAGTTGAAATATTTCCTGTCATCTAGAAGCTGAGAGAACAAATCAGCATACCTGCAAACTCATAAGAGGTGAAGGAGGTGCCCGTATACGCACCTCTCCTCTCAGTGTTTTGTGAGCCCTGTATCTTTATACTTTATTTGAACTTGTCCAGCACAGGGACGCATTATCTTCACCCACACACAAGCCAGGGTTGGGCCACATTGTGTGTGGGAGTCCTGGAGTCTCAGGGATGGGGAAGCTGCTGTTCCTGCAGGTTGCTGCACAATATCCCACCGACTAACCCGATTCACAACACAACTAGTTATAAGTTTTAAGCTACCACCTGAGTGTCAGAGCTCCCTCTTTGTACGGGGAGCGCCTCACCCGGAGATTCAAACCTTTGCTCTATGACACACGCAACACTATTGCAAATGAGCACACACACACACACACACACACACACACATAGTGCTGTTATGTTCAAAATGTCTCAAACAAAAGGTAAAGGAAAAAGCCCCCCTCCTTGTTCCAGAGGAGAAGAAGCATGCAGAGGAGAAGAGGCAGCTCCCCCCTGCCCTGCTCTCTTTCTTCCATCATTAAGCAGGGCCGAATCAGCTGGTTGAAGTTTAAATCAAAAGGAATTTAATATACTAACAAAAGAAAATGCAGTTACAAACTGAATTACACGATCAGCAGTAATATTTCATGAAATAGAGGCCCCATCCACACCACACGACAGACTGGTGTGTCCGCCTCATGGTCCAGATGAGGTCTGATTATCTCCGGGGATTCACAGTTTCTTTGTCCCTCCAAAGTCTCTGAAATGTCTCATATTACACATTCCTTAGCCCAGGGGTGCCCAATACGTCGATCGCGATCGACCGGTCGATCGCGGAGGTAGTGCGAGTAGATCGCATGCCATTCAAAAAAAGTTAGACGTCCTCATGGCATTTGCCACTTGATTTTCTAACACACGGGTCACCACGTATGCGCGGTCAACCGCGCGAGCTACTGCAAAACTCCGGCGAGCTAATTAGTCAGCCTTCCAATTTATTTCCACTAAAGAAGCTACATCTGCAGCGCCATGATTTGGGAAACGTCCAAAACCTTGCGTCAGAACTGGAGACGCAACGGAAGGCGTGTGCGTAACTTGACAGTGCGCGCTACACAGAGCAGATTGACAAGTGTCTGTCAGGGTTTGACAAACGCTTTCCAGACTTTGCTTTACTCGAGCCAGTTGCTACACTTATGTGCTGCACATTTCGGGAAGATATTGAGGTTGATTCACTCGCATCAAAAATTGCAACATTGTTTCACCTGAACTCGTCTGGAGTGGAGGATGAGATTCTGACACTGCAGCTGAAGTCCAGGGCTCATGGACAGTTTTCTCACAGAGGAAAAGTACCCAAACATGAGGAAATGTGATCCCTTTTTGACTGAATTATTCGGCTCTACTCATTTATGTGAGTCAGCCTTTTCATACATGAAGAACATTAAGTCCATACACCGTTCCACCATGACTGATGATCATTTGAAGTCTGCTTGAGGCGGATACCAGCAGCTACTGTCAGGACTATGCAACTCTGGCCAATCCCATTCAGTGCAAGTCATCAGAGTAAGGGACCGACCAAAAATATACAGAATATATGTATATGTATATATATAAATAGATATTCAGCATTTTTAATGTAGGTAGATCATTTTGACTTGGTCATTTTAAAAGTAGCTCGCAAGCCGAAAAAGTGTGGGCACCCCTGCCTTAGCCCATCGATCAGCTCAGTGATTGGCTGAACCCGTCGGACTTCAGTCGGCCACTTCCTTCACCAATTCACCCCCCTTCTTGAAGGCTGTGCTCAGAAACTCTTCAGCAACATCCCCCTCTCTCTGACTTCATGGCAGTGTCATAAATTCTCTGGTTTCTCTCACAGTGCACAACAAATTCAGTAACTCTCCCTTTAGTTTAAACCTTCTATAAGTAAACATATTGAAACACATACTATCCATCGCTAGGAGCGCTTTAAAACTTAAATTCCTCACAATACGTATACGTTTAATGCCTGTAAATACCGCAAGCATATTTCTACAGTAGCGAGAACCATCGCCTATACAAAAGAAAGTGATTCGTATTCATTTTACCCCGTTACTGTATGGCTTAATATTAACTTCCACTGTTACTGTCAAGCCGTTAGAATTGTGGCCTATCTTCTATTTACAATTAATATGCATTCAATCCGGTTCAATTATTGAAATCATGAAGGTTCAGGCTTACTTACTCATATCATGTAATCATGATTACTTCAGGGCCTTTGGGAGCAACTGCACGTGGGACAGTTGGGACCGGAAGTACACTGGCTGTAGTCATTACAGTGAACAGTGTGATGAGAGGGCACGTGAGCCCTTGTTGCTGTACTTCGTCTCATTGGAGCAGAGGCTGCAGTTAGCATACCCTGCCTTATCAATGCATTTAAAACACTGAGAGCGGGAAGCTGTACTGCTCTCTCTTCACGTCTGTTTAGACCTCCACCTTTATCCAGGCCCAGCTCCACTCACATCTCAGCCCTGCGTCAAGCTGCGCTACACACACAACATCCTCTTTATCTCATCAGTATCTGGGCCTCATGTTTCAAGTTATTATCACCACGAAATCGCCTCATTCTACTTTGAGTTAAACAAAAAAAACTGCACCCAGAACCGCCGGTGTTCCGGTTTAACGTTAATGAGTGACCACGTGGACTGAACCGGAACACGGAGGGAGATTCATGTTTCATCACGTTATCCTCTTAAATCTTGATAATGATGAGCGTTAGCCGTTGACAAAGTTCCGCATGCAGTGGACGTTAACTTAACCCAACAAGTCTGAACGGTAACGGAACTTAAACGTTAACGGAGGGAAATGAAGACGGTGTAGACATCTTAACGCTGATTGGCCAAGACTCGACACGTCGCATCAAATATGTTTTATTGCGAAGATCACGACATCACATTTTCTCCCTGTCTCAATCCAATCTGAGAAACGCTGGCTGACCAGTTGACCCCCCCCCCCCAAAAATAAAAACTCTACGGATCTACACTCACGTGGATGATATATTTTAATTCAAAACGGCTTATTTCGCCGAAAAGCGACACGTTTGCAGGTATTAAATCAGGAGAAGAAGAAAACGACGAACTGCAACAGAGTCTCACTCCAAACTACATTCAAAGTTATCAGCCGGAGCATGAACAGTGTTAAATAAAGTGAACCTACGTGCTCTTTGTATCCGGATTTCCGGGTTGAAAACAGCGTCCAGAAGTTCCCGTTGTCGCTTATTCGCCTCTTTTGAACGAGAGAGTTCCTCCTCGTACTCTGCTATCGTTCTTTCAAACATACCAATTAACTCTTCATCAGCCGCAGTTAATCGCTGGTTGATTAAAGATCTCAACATTTCTACGTGACATTTTCTACTCGACATTTTCACGAAACCTACATGCTAAGCTAACTTCAATAGCTTTAACGTTATAGGCTACCAGGAGATTAGTCTTCTTCTTCTTCTTCTCCTTCTCCTTCTTTTTCTCCTTCTTCTTCTTTCACTTTAATTGCGGACTACAAACCAATGTTTAAGGCGCCACCTTCTGGACCGGAGTGTGTAACATCATGACTTTATGACAGTTATCATTTAAACACAATAATAATGTTATTTACAACTTCAAATCGAAATAAACTGGATTCTGCCCCAAGCTGCGCGTTTCCGTCCGGATTAGTCTCCACATGCGAGCGCCAGCCGCTTGAGAGGAGAACTTTGGCGGAGAAACTGCACAATCAGACAGCAGACTAGCAGGAAATGGAAGCAGTACATGCGAAGCTTCTCCAGCTGAACACCAGACAGGTTTGGCTAGCTGGATGACGTCATGCTAATAACTTATTTAGCTTTTTAAAACAACGGGGACGGATCCAGCACGGACAGTTAGGGAGTGAGAGACATGAAGCACCTGCTAAGACATGATATATAGTTATAAATACATCATTATATATATGTGTGTGTGTGTGTTGTATATTAAAGTGAATATTATTATACGATATATATTATTATATGATATATATTATTATATGATATATATATATTATTATTATATGATACTGAGACTATAATAAGATGTCCTGATGTGTTATTTACTGCATCTAGCAAACTATACCTTTGAGTGTTACAATAGCGACTATTATTTCATTCAATGTGTCCATCCAGGCAAATTGGTGGATCCAAATGTTATTAAGAAAAAACATATGATGTAATTTCTTTGGAATCATCCAAAATAATGTTCAGTGTATGGGTATTTTTCCAGGCCACTTTAGGCCACTGACTGGTCGATACGTGCGATGCATTGAGTGGGCAACGCGCCGTGTATTGAGGGGGCCGGTCTGACAGTAAACTCCCGGGCCACTTTTTCCCCCCAGTCCGCCCCTGCCCGCAGGACAGTTAATTGTCCTGCACAATACCTACAGAACTCCATTTCAATTGAAACATATTCCTGAGTGACTTTTTTGCAGGCAATACTAATGTGAGTTGCCACCGTAAGACAAAATAAATAGACTGAGTTGTAAATGTTTTTGCTGTCCGCTACTTGTGAGAGGAAAGGTAATTGTATGCTACAGTAGAGTTAACAACTGACAATTAAATGTTTGTTGCACATTGGAAAAATCACATTTCATATCAGCAGCCTACATATATAATTCAATTAATTTAAAACTATATTAAGGATGTACAATTTCCACACATAGCTAATGTCATGTAATACCTTCTGTGGTCAAGTTTATTTTGTATCTTGTGTATAAATACCAAAGAAATTTAACTACATTTGCTCATTAACTAACATCCTGGTGTGGATGTTGAATCTGGCCAGTTGGTGGCGATAACGCACCGTTTTGTTAGTTTTTGACAACCGCCAAAAAACACATTAGATGACGTCGTTATTCCGCGACGATTACAACCTAAACAGAAAACATTGCATTGGTGTTGGCTAAGCCGACAGTGGAACCCTCGAAATCCACACCTCTGAGTGAGGAAGAGGAACAATTTAACACACCATCTTGGCATTGTCTTTTTAGTGGCGAGTTGGAAACAGCTGCGTCTTACGTGATGAACTGTGCGTTGTCGTGTTTGGTCCTCGGCAGCAGGCTCCGCTGACGCCACTCGAGGAAGCGACTGAGGGTGAGCTCAGGGTTAGTGCTGACCTCCACCTGATCTTTGTACGACCAGATATCCAGACCGACCAGCATCACGCGAACACCCACGGGGCGATACAGCTGAAACAGAGCAGCATGCAAGCACACACTGGAGAGTGGAAATGAACCCAAAACTGAATGAACTGTCAAGTAATGCTATAAATCACAGAACCAATCATTGATAATGCTGTCACAGGAAACCACTGGGCCTAGTGCAGTCTGATGATGCATTCATGCTGGACTCTTCTCTTTCAGAGTGTGCAAAGAGGATCGGGAGATATGTGTGAAACATAACAGCTTAGGTGGGAAGATTAGATTTTCACAGTGAGAGAACTTGTCCTTGCTTTGATTGGTCATATTCCAGTCAGTAAAGAACAGATAGTATCAGGACAGATTTCTTGTATTTAATCCACAGTGAAAATGATGTCTGATGAAGTGCCCGACACGTGGCTGTGCTGCCTTGTTAAAAGTCGTATCTGCCGCCAAAGAAAATACACTAAATTACTGGTGAAAACAAATGGAATACTTTATTAGTCCAGAAGGGAAATTTGCATAAAATTACAAAACATTACGCTTCGAAACTCATCTGAACTTTAGAATGCCCTTATTTTATTGTCCCAGATTATTTTGCTCTAAGATCAGTGCTTTTTTTTCACATCACAAGGTTGAATCGTTTTACCTGATAAACAACAGAGAAACAAACATACCTTGTCCACGTGGTTTGCTATTTCAAGCGCTCTGGCCTCTATCGTCTTCTTACTGCCAAACTTCTTATACTAAAAAGAAAGTATTGTTTGAATTAGTCATACAACCAACAACATGTCAGATATAAAAGATAATCTACTTCTTGTCTAAATGTCTATCGTGCAGATCATTATCATTAATAGGCTGCATCTGCAATAACTGGCTCAAGCAGAGAAAGGAAAATAGGGAATCAAACCTCCGTGTGGTCGACCACCACAACCAGCTCCACTGTCTTGGGTTTTCCTGTACGGTCTTTGGTCTGGGCTCTGCTTTTCTGAATAAGACAAAGGTGAAAGATATCAACAATACTAAATATAGGAGGATCAATATATGTACATCATAAGGAATTAGTATGATGCAAAAGTATGAATTTGTCTATTGAAATGTGCAAGATTATGTCATCATTTTCAAATGCATTCAGATCTATTATGTCTCTGCTCCTTGTTGTCCTTGTCTTATTTTTCATCATGTTCCCTTTATTCTTTCCCTTTGTTTGTCTCAAATTGTTACATTGAAGTGAAGTCGCAACAAAAACTTTTGTGAATTAATAAATTATCAAGAGAAAAAGTGTTTGTTTTTTATTATATTTGATGCAGATACAGAACTACTATGATACAAGAAAGGTGTATTGTGATAATTGTCAGAGTTATGGTTCAGAGCAGTATTTATTTTTTTCATAAAATGATGAAATGTAAAAATGCAGCACAAAATATTGGGTATCAGCTGTAAGCTTCAAGCCCTGGTGTATTTCTGTATGCGTCTTTACCAGGCTGCCGAGCTGGAACAGTCCAGACGGACGAGCTCCGTGATCGTAGAAAGTGGTCGTGTTTCCATGGGAACAGGAGCTCCTCTTCCTCCTCAGGTGTTTGTAGTTGTAAACGGCATGGAGACCCTCGTCACTGTGAGCTCTGGAGCTCGGTCTGTCGCCCTGCTGTCCCGCCTCGGCGCCGGCCAGAGGTTCCAGAAGGTACATTTGGTCCCGGAGACGCACAAACCCCCTGCAAGTGGACACAGGAAAACTTTTTCTTCAGCATGTCTTATTCTCAAACAGATCTCCATTTAACTGCTGGACCTGCCTTTGTTTATCATGCTTCCCAGCTTCTACAGACATTGACACTAATAGTCTTCTATAGCAGACAGAAGGCATCTTTGCATGGCCCTTTGTTGTTTAGGTTACAGGTTTTCAGACACAGAGCCAGTGTACGCTTTGTGTATGTGAAGCGAGAAGTCTTTATCGCCGCGCAGCTTGAAGCTCCGGAAACACAAGTATTCATGATTGAAAAGCTATATTGTTAAAGTGAAAGACAAATAACTTGAGCAAATGATTGAAAAGTTCCATGCAAAAATGTATTTAAAGATAAACCAAACAAAATCAAAAATGTCATTAACAATCCGGACACAAATGACATTTAAACTAATCCTCTTCATCGTCCAGCTCCTCGTCCCAGCACACACACACACACACAGTGTGATGTGTGGCAGCTGTCACACTGGACCCACGACACCAATCCCTCCGAGCTCTCTGGAGGGTCAGGTTCCCGGCACCGGCCACACTCCCAACCTGTCGGCTGCATCTCTTCAGGAGTGTGACCTGTTAACAGAATTTTTTAAAACTTTGAATTAAAGAAAATGATCAGATTTCCATGCGTTGGCATACGATGAAAGTTTACGTTAAGTACGCTACCGGTGGATGTCGTGGGTCCAGCAGACGAGGAGCTGGATGAAGGTCGGGTCTCTGCAGGTTGGGAGGCTGTATAACTAACAGAAAAAGCATAACCATGCTTTGTTTACTCTTCATCATGGCTAATGTCACCATCATGTTATAATATTGTTTTTTTCAGATTATTTAAATCATTTACAGTGGGAGGGAGAGGAAGGAGTTTGGGACCCAAAGAGCATGATCAAAATAAATAAAATGAGATATGGATGCTTCATTTTGACATTTATCTCATAATCTTGATTCATGTGTATATCTTATGCTAAAGTTTACCTGTATCATTTTGGTGGAAATGGACTTTTATCCTGCTAATAATAAGAACAGCAAGGACATGTATTATGATTATTATACTCAAAGTAGACTGAGTAAAAAAACAGTCTCTCCAAGATCTAGGTCAAAGTTGAACATATCTAATGTCAACAGCAGCAGGCGAGACGAGAGGAGAGACGAGAGGAGAGTAAAGGAAAAGGAGAGACTAAAGGAGTACTAATCTCTCTATCTCCTCCTTTTATTCAGCCTCGTCGCGCTCTCTTTTCCCCACCTGCAGTGTGTTGTGAGTCAACTGATGCACATGGGCAAGAGGTGGAATGAAAGGGATTTGAATCTCACACACACACACACACACACACACACACACACACACACACACACACACACACACACACACACACACACACACACACACACACACACACACACACACACACACACACACACACACACACACACACACACTGGTGAGTCAGACTGACCCAGACACTGAAGGACATAAGCTTTCAGTGTGGCAGCTGTTCAGTGATTCAAATGCCACATCACAGTGACTCTGCACAAATCTGTCTGTGTGTGTGTGTGTGTGTGTGTGTGTGTGTGTGTGTGTGTGTGTGTGTGTGTGTGTGTGTGTGCGTGTGTGTGTGTGTGTGTGTGTGTGTGTGTGTGTGTGTGTGTGTGTGTGTGTGTGTGTGTGTGTGTGTGCGTGTGTGTCAGCTGTGTCGCACTCGTGTTGCACCAGCTGCACCTCCACTCTGCGCCACCAGAGGGCGCAGCAGACCACTCTGCGCACATTCTTTGGGGGGTTTCTCTAAATGTGGACTGGAGAGCTTCACATGAGCAGAGTGTAGTGCGTCATGTGGTCTGACTGTCTGACTGCAGATTCTTTGCTTCAGTACCAATATATATGTCAAAATACTCAAATTACAAGTACAACATTTAAAATAACATAAATACATTTAAAATATGCAAGAGTACAGAAGTAGTATCAGCTAAATACACTTAAATTATCAAACATAAAAGTACTCAACAGCAGGATACTGATATGACATTATTCAGATGTTTAATACTGATGTATTAATGTGTAAGCAGCATTTTACTGTTGTAGCTGCTCGGGGTCGGCGCTGGTTTCACATTTTGAATAAACTGTACAGTTCAAATGGAGGGCAGGCAGAGGCTTCCTGTCTCGGGGTCGGGCCCCTCTAAGGGGTCGTTAGATAGTTAATAGGAGCGCCATGAAGAAGAAGAAGAAACAACAGAGTTTTCACTTAAAAAAAACTGATCTAATCTTTGGGGGTTCTCTTCATTCATACTGGTGACTCACAACCATCCCAGGACGTACACACAAAGCGAGATGAAACTTAAATACATCTACCCAAAGTTAAATAACTATCCGAATTGAAGAGTAGAGTGTGTTACCTGATGTGTAGCTGCATCATTGATGAGAGATGGATCTCTCAGCCTCTGAGGGATCACTATTTGGTACTTCATCACGTGAGGTAGAGTCCTCACACTGCCCGCAATTATTCCTGCAAGTATCGGGGATATTGTATGAGATAAAAAGAAAGAAAGAAAAAGAAAGGAAAAGAAAGAACAAAAGATAAGTCGTACCCCATGTGGAGAGTAAAAGCCAAACAAAAGATCCAGAACATGGCATGTTGCTCTACCGGACGGACTCTGTCATTGTGAGCTTGGCAGTCTGAAGGAAAAAGGCTCTTCAGCACTCCGCCCTCTTTGCTGTGCAATATCCTGAAAATTACCATTTGAGGTTGACAAACCACATGAGCCACAACCAGAGCCGGTAAAAAAGTTTCACGGTGTCCCCCCCTCCCCCCTTTTTTTGTTACAAAATTAGCGTGAGTTGCTGAGTCCGCCTATAGATTGAGTCACATGATTTCACGGGGATTAAAACGCTCTGATGAACCTTGTTTAGAAAACGTGCACAATTTTGCAGTTTCTTGAAAAAGAAAGTGGGCTGTCCACTCAATTACCCCTCAATCGTTGTTATGAGACTTTAGGTTTATTTGAACGTGTTTGTCTCTGAGACATTGCTTTTTGTATTTACCACCACACAGACACACATTTCTATGACAAATGGAAACTAGAGTAATACTCACGTACAGCTTTATGTAGACAGATTTTACAGGGCAGATTTCTTGTATTCAATTATGGGACTCTCCTTATTGATATAAAAAAAAAACACCCAGTACCCAATATCAGATGACAGAGACCCACTAAAGCCCGTTAGTGGCATTTGTTGCCACCTACTGGTAAAATGGGAGAATGTATCAGACTCGTTTAAAGGATGTACAGTCTCACATCATAAAGAAAGGCCCGCAGCCCAGCATGACAAGGGTAGAGTGATGAACCCCCGCTGGATCATCGTCCTCGGTGTGTGCACCCATCTGGGTTGTGTGCCCATCGCCAACGCCGGAGACTTCGGAGGCTACTACTGTCCGTGCCATGGCTCCCACTACGATGCTTCAGGAAGGATAAGAAAGGGACCTGCTCCTCTAAAGCTGGAGGTTCCCTTCTATGAGTTCACTGAGGAGGACGTAGTCATAGTGGGATAAACACTGGAGCTCTGTCTCAGTTCCTCCCTGTAATATGTATTTTTTAGACGGCTCCGTGTGAGAGTGACATAAAACGTGTATTTACTGTTAAAGACATATTTCCAACTCTATGATTGAGCCATTGTCTTTTCCCTCGTAAAAAAGTGAGTTGTTTTTCTTTGATTGATCTGCATCACTTAGCTTGATGTCTTTTGATTCACTGACATTTTATTTGTTGTTTTAATCTCTATAGATTTCTTTCATTCCGCACTATTTTTAGCATTTAGTATTTTCCAAACAGCATTATGTAACACAATGTATGAGGGCCGGGTGTGATCAGGTCCAACCCCTTTGCTGCCGCACCAATCCTGATATATTGTGTTGGAGCTGTGTGATAAAGTCAAAGGTGGGGCCTGTTTCATGGTTCCCTAAAGCTGAGCTGGTAAAAGTGCTCATACACATGAACAAGAGCACAATGATTAGGATAAGATGATGGTACGATCAAGAAAAGCCACCGGCAATCTAAAAAAGTATCGACAAGTTGTGAATACATTCAGGAATGTTGATCAACTGGAAGGAACTATAGATCGAGATGAGGATGTTGTTGGTTTGTGACTCCAAAGAATGTGTAGATTACTTTATCTCAGGACCTTTTTCATCCTATTTGAGTTTGTGTCAGACAAGATGACAATTCTATACCAGCAATGGCAGCAGCAAAGAGTGCAAACTGCCAAGTAAGATAAAGAAGTATTGAGTCACACTCCAGTCACTGATGGATTTAATGCTGATGAATAAAGTGTGCCATGTACAACTGTATGAACCAGTGAAATACACAACCTTTTACTTTTTATTGATGAAATCATTTGAATACAATATACTGTGCACAGGTGCAGGTAAAACCATCGTCTTAAACTTACATTACCATCAAATCAATCAATATAATCATCAAAACTATTTCAAACTGTACAGTTGGCGCCAATTCAGTGAATAACTTTTTGAATTGAAATCAGTGGAGTTGAACCGCGGTTAATCATGTGTAACTTCAGAGGTGACTCGTGCTGAAAGCTTTTATCACAAACGGAAACTTTACTGCAACCAGAACAGCTAAAGGGGATCGTTTCCTGTGTGGGTATTCATGTGTACCTTCAGATCTCTGTTGCGCACAAATCTATTACAGCAAACTGATCAGCTGAAAGGTTTTTCTCCTGTGTGGGTTCTCATGTGTCTCTGTAAAGCTGAACGATCGTTAAAAGATTTCTTACAGACTGAGCAGCTGAAAGGTTTTTCTCCTGTGTGGGTTCTCATGTGTGTCTGTAAAGCTGAACGATCGTTAAAAGATTTCTTACAGACTGAGCAGCTGAAAGGTTTTTCTCCTGTGTGGGTTCTCATGTGGTCCTGTAAAGTTGAACGCCTGTTAAAAGATTTCTTACAGACTGAGCAGCTGAAAGGTTTTTCTCCTGTGTGGGTTCTCATGTGTGGCTGTAAAGCTGAACTCTGGTTAAAAGATTTCTTACAGACTGAGCAGCTGAAAGGCTTTTCTCCTGTGTGGGTTCTCATGTGTATCTGTAAAGCTGAACTCTGGTTAAAAGATTTCTTACAGACTGAGCAGCTGAAAGGGGTTTCTCCTGTGTGGGTTCTCATGTGGTTCTGTAAAGTTGAACGCCAGTTAAAAGATTTCTTACAGACTGAGCAGCTGAAAGGTTTTTCTCCTGTGTGGGTTCTCATGTGTGTCTGTAAATTTGAACTCTGGTTAAAAGATTTCTTACAGACTGAGCAGCTGAAAGGTTTTTCTCCTGTGTGGGTTCTCATGTGGGTCTGTAAATTTGAACTCTGGCGATAAGATTTCTTACAGACTGAGCAGCTGAAAGGCTTTTCTCCTGTGTGGGTTCTCATGTGTGTCTGTAAATTTGAACTCTGGTTAAAAGATTTCTTACAGACTGAGCAGCTGAAAGGCTTTTCTCCTGTGTGGGTTCTCATGTGTCTGTTCAGACTTCCACTCTCGCCAAATGTTTTCTCACACTCGGAGCATCTAAAATGTTTTTCACCAGCGCTACATCTTGAATCACTGACACGGACTTCATCAGGTTTCACATAGTTTAAACCTGACTGAGGTTCTCTGGTCTTCTTCCCATCACCACCCTCATCAGTGTCAGAAGACTCTCCAGTCTTCTCATCAGTATCTGGTTCTGGATGTCTATCTGGATCCAAGTTCCTGTCTGGTTCTGGTCCTCCACAGTCTTCTCCATCAGCTTCTGTTCCCATCTGTTTAGTTTGTCTTTGATGAAGCTGTGAGGACTGAGCTTCCTCTTCTTCATCTTCACTCTTCACAGGAGTGAATGAGAACTTGACATCAGCCTCCTCCAGACCTTGAAGCTGCTCTCCTTCCTGACTGGTGCAGAGTTCCTCCTGTTCTTCTTTAATGTGTGGGGGCTCTGGGTCCTCCTGGTCCAGACTGGAGCTCCTCTCCTGCTGCTCAGAGGGAACCTCTTCTTTAACCAACAACAGCTGCTGGACGTCTGCAGGAAAACAGTAAACACACACAGAGGTGTTACAAAGACATTTTAGAATTGAGCAAAGAGTCTCCTGGACATACACTTCCAGAGTATCACTAGAACCAGATAATACAATAATGTAATCAACTTATGTGACCATGAACATATGAACCATTTTAAGCTGCCAAATCCATGTGGTGTTATCAAAGAGAACAAACTTGTACTTTAAGTTGAAATATTTCCTGTCATCTAGAAGCTGAGAGAACAAATCAGCATACCTGCAAACTCATAAGAGGTGAAGGAGGTGCCCGTATACGCACCTCTCCTCTCAGTGTTTTGTGAGCCCTGTATCTTTATACTTTATTTGAACTTGTCCAGCACAGGGACGCATTATCTTCACCCACACACAAGCCAGGGTTGGGCCACATTGTGTGTGGGAGTCCTGGAGTCTCAGGGATGGGGAAGCTGCTGTTCCTGCAGGTTGCTGCACAATATCCCACCGACTAACCCGATTCACAACACAACTAGTTATACGTTTTAAGCTACCACCTGAGTGTCAGAGCTCCCTCTTTGTACGGGGAGCGCCTCACCCGGAGATTCAAACCTTTGCTCTATGACACACGCAACACTATTGCAAATGAGCACACACACACACACACACACACACATAGTGCTGTTATGTTCAAAATGTCTCAAACAAAAGGTAAAGGAAAAAGCCCCCCTCCTTGTTCCAGAGGAGAAGAAGCATGCAGAGGAGAAGAGGCAGCTCCCCCCTGCCCTGCTCTCTTTCTTCCATCATTAAGCAGGGCCGAATCAGCTGGTTGAAGTTTAAATCAAAAGGAATTTAATATACTAACAAAAGAAAATGCAGTTACAAACTGAATTACACGATCAGCAGTAATATTTCATGAAATAGAGGCCCCATCCACACCACACGACAGACTGGTGTGTCCGCCTCATGGTCCAGATGAGGTCTGATTATCTCTGGGGATTCACAGTTTCTTTGTCCCTCCAAAGTCTCTGAAATGTCTCATATTACACATTCCTTAGCCCATCGATCAGCTCAGTGATTGGCTGAACCCGTCGGACTTCAGTCGGCCACTTCCTTCACCAATTCACCCCCCTTCTTGAAGGCTGTGCTCAGAAACTCTTCAGCAACATCCCCCTCTCTCTGACTTCATGGCAGTGTCATAAATTCTCTGGTTTCTCTCACAGTGCACAACAAATTCAGTAACTCTCCCTTTAGTTTAAACCTTCTATAAGTAAACATATTGAAACACATACTATCCATCGCTAGGAGCGCTTTAAAACTTAAATTCCTCACAATACGTATACGTTTAATGCCTGTAAATACCGCAAGCATATTTCTACAGTAGCGAGAACCATCGCCTATACAAAAGAAAGTGATTCGTATTCATTTTACCCCGTTACTGTATGGCTTAATATTAACTTCCACTGTTACTGTCAAGCCGTTAGAATTGTGGCCTATCTTCTATTTACAATTAATATGCATTCAATCCGGTTCAATTATTGAAATCATGAAGGTTCAGGCTTACTTACTCATATCATGTAATCATGATTACTTCAGGGCCTTTGGGAGCAACTGCACGTGGGACAGTTGGGACCGGAAGTACACTGGCTGTAGTCATTACAGTGAACAGTGTGATGAGAGGGCACGTGAGCCCTTGTTGCTGTACTTCGTCTCATTGGAGCAGAGGCTGCAGTTAGCATACCCTGCCTTATCAATGCATTTAAAACACTGAGAGCGGGAAGCTGTACTGCTCTCTCTTCACGTCTGTTTAGACCTCCACCTTTATCCAGGCCCAGCTCCACTCACATCTCAGCCCTGCGTCAAGCTGCGCTACACACACAACATCCTCTTTATCTCATCAGTATCTGGGCCTCATGTTTCAAGTTATTATCACCACGAAATCGCCTCATTCTACTTTGAGTTAAACAAAAAAAACTGCACCCAGAACCGCCGGTGTTCCGGTTTAACGTTAATGAGTGACCACGTGGACTGAACCGGAACACGGAGGGAGATTCATGTTTCATCACGTTATCCTCTTAAATCTTGATAATGATGAGCGTTAGCCGTTGACAAAGTTCCGCATGCAGTGGACGTTAACTTAACCCAACAAGTCTGAACGGTAACGGAACTTAAACGTTAACGGAGGGAAATGAAGACGGTGTAGACATCTTAACGCTGATTGGCCAAGACTCGACACGTCGCATCAAATATGTTTTATTGCGAAGATCACGACATCACATTTTCTCCCTGTCTCAATCCAATCTGAGAAACGCTGGCTGACCAGTTGACCCCCCCCCCCCCCCAAAAAAATAAAAACTATACGGATCTACACTCACGTGGATGATATATTTTAATTCAAAACGGCTTATTTCGCCGAAAAGCGACACGTTTGCAGGTATTAAATCAGGAGAAGAAGAAAACGACGAACTGCAACAGAGTCTCACTCCAAACTACATTCAAAGTTATCAGCCGGAGCATGAACAGTGTTAAATAAAGTGAACCTACGTGCTCTTTGTATCCGGATTTCCGGGTTGAGAACAGCGTCCAGAAGTTCCCGTTGTCGCTTATTCGCCTCTTTTGAACGAGAGACTTCCTCCTCGTACTCTGCTATCGTTCTTTCAAACAGACCAAATATCTCTTCATCAGCCGCAGTTAATCGCTGGTTGATTAAAGATCTCAACATTTCTACGTGACATTTTCTACTCGACATTTTCACGAAACCTACATGCTAAGCTAACTTCAATAGCTTTAACGTTATAGGCTACCAGGAGATTAGTCTTCTTCTTCTTCTTCTCCTTCTCCTTCTTTTTCTCCTTCTTCTTCTTTCACTTTAATTGCGGACTACAAACCAATGTTTAAGGCGCCACCTTCTGGACCGGAGTGTGTAACATCATGACTTTATGACAGTTATCATTTAAACACAACAATCATGTTATTTATAACTTCAGATAGAAATAAACTAGATTCTGCCGCAAGCTGCGCGTTTCATGATATATAGTTATAAATACATCATTATAAATATATATATATATATGTATAATATATATGTATGTGTGTGTGTGTGTTGTATATTAAAGTGAATATTATTATACGATATATATTATTATATGATATATATTATTATATGATATATATATATATATTATTATATGATACTGAGACTATAATAAGATGTCCTGATGTGTTATTTACTGCATCTAGCAAACTATACCTTTGAGTGTTACAATAGCGACTATTATTTCATTCAATGTGTCCATCCAGGCAAATTGGTGGATCCAAATGTTATTAAGAAAAAACATATGATGTAATTTCTTTGGAATCATCCAAAATAATGTTCAGTGTATGGGTATTTTTCCAGGCCACTTTAGGCCACTGACTGGTCGATACGTGCGATGCATTGAGTGGGCAACGCGCCGTGTATTGAGGGGGCCGGTCTGACAGTAAACTCCCGGGCCACTTTTTCCCCCCAGTCCGCCCCTGCCCGCAGGACAGTTAATTGTCCTGCACAATACCTACAGAACTCCATTTCAATTGAAACATATTCCTGAGTGACTTTTTTGCAGGCAATACTAATGTGAGTTGCCACCGTAAGACAAAATAAATAGACTGAGTTGTAAATGTTTTTGCTGTCCGCTACTTGTGAGAGGAAAGGTAATTGTATGCTACAGTAGAGTTAACAACTGACAATTAAATGTTTGTTGCACATTGGAAAAATCACATTTCATATCAGCAGCCTACATATATAATTCAATTAATTTAAAACTATATTAAGGATGTACAATTTCCACACATAGCTAATGTCATGTAATACCTTCTGTGGTCAAGTTTATTTTGTATCTTGTGTATAAATACCAAAGAAATTTAACTACATTTGCTCATTAACTAACATCCTGGTGTGGATGTTGAATCTGGCCAGTTGGTGGCGATAACGCACCGTTTTGTTAGTTTTTGACAACCGCCAAAAAACACATTAGATGACGTCGTTATTCCGCGACGATTACAACCTAAACAGAAAACATTGCATTGGTGTTGGCTAAGCCGACAGTGGAACCCTCGAAATCCACACCTCTGAGTGAGGAAGAGGAACAATTTAACACACCATCTTGGCATTGTCTTTTTAGTGGCGAGTTGGAAACAGCTGCGTCTTACGTGATGAACTGTGCGTTGTCGTGTTTGGTCCTCGGCAGCAGGCTCCGCTGACGCCACTCGAGGAAGCGACTGAGGGTGAGCTCAGGGTTAGTGCTGACCTCCACCTGATCTTTGTACGACCAGATATCCAGACCGACCAGCATCACGCGAACACCCACGGGGCGATACAGCTGAAACAGAGCAGCATGCAAGCACTGATGTGTGATACATCAGTACCTGTCTCTCACCCCCCTTTTTCTGGAAGAGTACAGCATTGAGTAGGCTCAATGCTGTACTGCCCACTGCCGCCTTTCCTGACGAGGTCTGTGTGCGATTATTTGTGGAATCACGGCTGTGTGTGGTCGATTGAGTGCTGGGTAATGTCTCAGGGAGACACAGGTCGGAATTCAGAGAATGCACAAGAATCCGCCATTTCCTTAGGGACCGTGTTCGCACAAGGCGTACACTGTAAACAAAAAGGTCAATAGACCTTTCCTGACGAGGTCTGTGTGCGATTATTTGTGGAATCACGGCAGTGTATGGTCGGTTGAGTGTTGAGTAATGCCTCAGGGAGGTATCCATTTCCTTAGGGGACCGTGCTCGTGAAAACGCTATAAGAGCAGATCTATATGTGATTTGTGCGTATTTCAGCGACGGCAGTGTATGGTGTCAATCTGGTATGGATGTGAGTGACTGTGTGAAGCGTACAGGTGTTAGAGAGTACATGTGTAGTTGTAAAGTTGTAGTGTTTTTCACCAGGTTGGTGTGCTTCTCAGAGATTGACGGTCAGTGGAGCAGAGCACACGCATAAGACACAAACTTTGCACTCAAACACAGAACCACAAAACACTAGGATAGAAGAGGAAAGCTGAGGGTTAATATATGTGTGAGTTTTACTGGTAGAGTTACAAAGAATACAGATTTATTGGAAATTGTGTTCCATAGGGACCGTGAACAGAGTTAGGAGCGAAGACACAGCAGGCAAAGGCACAGAGGCAAGGGAGTGAACATCTTAGATAAGAAAGACAGCTGCAGCCAAAACAGGGAGAGATAACAACTAGGACAGAGGGCACAAGAACATTTCACAGGAGCTTTGGCTCCCTCTGTTGGACATTCGGGAGTACAGCACCTAAAACATTTTGAATTGAAAAAAGGATTGGAATTGGGAAAAAAAAAAAAACATTTTGAAAAGAAAAAGAGGATTGGAACTGGAAAAGAGGATTGGAATTGAAAAAGATTGATTGAGAAAAAAAAAAAACTTGAACTGAAAAAGAAAAGAACAACACAAGAAGACATGGCTGGAGCTGTGGCTCCATCTGGTGGCTACTCAGGAGCACTGCGTGCAAAACTGAAAGAAGCTGTAACAGACACAAGAGGCAAGACTGCATGGAAGAGAGACAAGATTCATTGGGATAACTGCATGAAACGATGGACAAAGGAGGGATGGTGGAGGGCGGCTAGTCCACTGCCTCCATCAGCCAACAACCTCCGATTCTTTGCCAAAGATTCGACAAAACGAGTGGCCTACGCACAGACAGCAGAGAATAATCAAACCAAACGACGTGTGTTCATTAACCCCCTGAAGCAAGCCCGCAAAGACAGAGAAGAGGAACATCGAGTGGCGATGATAGCATTAGAATTGGCCATGACAGATCGGATACAGGTGGACATGCTGACCGAAAAAGAACAAACCAGGCCCCATCAGTTACTCGACATCACCCCCTTCGACATCACCCCCTTCGACATCACCCCTACCACTCAAGCCCCGGTAGGTCTGGAAAAGACTGCACAGGAACCGGGCCAGGCATCTCTGGCCTCGGCCCCTCCCCCGCCCTCAACTGGCCTGTCTCCAGCACTTCCTCCGGTTCCTCCCCCCCAGTATCACCTTCGGCCCCATGGCCCGCCCCTCAAAGGAGAAACAGAAGAGATTGATGCCGGTGAATATCCCCTGAGAGCAGCCCCCACTCTCGCGGACCCACTGCGTGATCAATTTGTGCCTTTTGGGTTTGCAGACATGACCAGCATGGTACACCAGCTCCCATCCCTCCACGCGGGAGCCAATCCATGGATTGAGCTCATGGAATCTTTGACTGCTGGCCGCCAGCTGGCAGTGGGCGACCTGAGAGCACTTCTCTCCCGCTGTCTGGACCCAACCCAGTGTACTACCCTACTATACATGGCAGGCGCCGGTGTGGCACCAGATGCCGACCCCTTTGATCGATATCGTACAGCGTTGTGGCAGGAGCTCAGAACTAAGTTCCCCACTCCAGTGAACCAAGGCGCAGTGGCAGCATTCATCTGGGCCCCGGCAGAGCCCCCGCCCCTGTACTTGGCCAGAGCAGAACGGGTGTGGCGCGAGGCCTTCAGAGAACCACATGATGCAAGCATTACCACAGTGGCACTATGGCGCACAATGGTAAAACGAGGCCTACCTGATGGACCTCGCCAGAGCATGGACGCAGTGGTTGGCCTAGAAGAAATGACACAAGACATGTGGAATGCCCAGCTCCGACATTACCTCTCCAAGCACATTCAAACTGAGGCGGGTAGTGACACAGAAATTAAGGCCCTGCAGAAGGCCCTACTCAAGAAACAACTCAAAGAACAAGACGCGGCTAAGGCAACCAAGAAATCTAAGGCTAAACAGCAACAACAGCTGGTAGTCCAACCTGCACCGGCTCCACCTCCAACGGCACCTACTCCCTCTGTCCCACTGGAGGTCTTGATAGCTATGATGTCAGCAGGCGGTGAACAGTCACGCCCATGGGTCCCTCAGGGCCAATGGGGTGGAAGAAGAGGAGCCAGAAGAAGAGGAGAGCCTGGAGGCAGAGGAGCATCCTATTTCTGCTACAACTGTGGGAAACCGGGACACTTCGCAAGACACTGCAGGTCAGCACGGCAGAAGTTTTCTGGCTACGCTGTCTTCAAACTGGCCCCCAGACCCCTGCCATCCAATATTGGTTCAACATTCTCAAACCAAAAATCACTCAGCTTTTCCCATACAGAACTCCCCTGGACCACGTCCACTGCACTCATGTCCCCAGACTACTCCCTACCGTTCCACCTTGATGTTTCCGAAAGAGACAGCCTACTCAATGCTGTACTCTTCCAGAAAAAGGGGGGTGAGAGACAGGTACTGATGTATCACACATCAAAACTTGACACTGTGGAAAATCTCATATTGTCATGGGCCATCCACTGGAAGCCAACATCCGCCCTGAGCTCACAATCGAGCACATCAAAGAACATCAAAAGAAAGCAGGACCTTAGGAATGGTCCGAATGGACACGAAAAGGAGCCTCAAAAGACAAAGAAGGTCTGTGGAGAGCCCACGACGGCAGAGTGGTTGCCTCAGCAGAACTGTGTGCAGCACTCCTACCAGGGGCCCACGGACCTACACACGAGGGAAAGAAACGGACATTGGACAATTTAAAACAACTATGGTGGCATCCGCACATGGAAGCGATATCTTTCCTCTTCTGCGATGAATGTCAAATTTGTGGAAATCACAACCCAAGAAAACCATTCAAGACACCGATGGGATCCTATCCCGTGCCCTCTGCCTGTTTCCAAGACATCAGCATAGATTATACAGATATGGGACTAGAGAACAGAGTGCAGGGAAAGAGGTACATCTTGGTAATGGTAGACAGATTTTCAAGATGGGTGGAAGCAATTCCCACCAAGAGAGAAGACGCGCAGACAGTTGTAAGGTGGCTGCAGACAGAACTGATTCCCCGTTACGGAGTGCCGAGATGCATCCGCTCTGATAACGGATCACACTTTAGCAACACCATGCTCGCACAGGTAGAGCAATTTCTGGGAATCACACACCGATTCGGGTCAGTCTATCACCCGCAATCTCAGGGCCTGGTGGAACGAGCGAATCAGACCCTTAAGGCCAAAATTGCCAAAGTTTGCGCGGGCTCCAAATTAACATGGGTTGAGGCCCTGCCCCTGGCCCTTATGGCCATGAGGTCCGGAAAAGGGGGAGAAACACATCTCTCCCCACACGAGATCATGACTGGCCGGCCGATGCCAGGTCCACCCAGAGATGGAGGTCATATGCCACCTCTGGATGTACAGCAGATTGAAATGTCTGACTATATGAGTGCCCTAACTTCTCTTGCTGAAGCTCTCTCCAAACAGATCGAGAGGACTCGAGCAGTACCTGAAGCAGCGGCAGCTGGAAAGCAGATACAAGTAGGTGATTGGGTCAGGGTCAAGGTTCACAAGCGCAAGTGGACTGACCCCAGGTGGACTGGGCCGTACGAGGTGAAGGAGGTTACTTCACACTCGGTCCAGGTCAAGGGCAAATCAGGCGCCCCTTGGCACCACCTGACACATTGTGTCCCAGCACCGGTACCAACCAGAACACTAGGAGAAATTCGCACTAATTTGGAAAATGCATCAGGAACTTAGATTATGCAATCTTATGCAAACCCCGCCGACCGAGGTCGGCAGCGCTTCACCTGGGAAAGGGTGGGATGTGGGATGTGTGTGTGTGTGTGCGTGTGTGTCAGCTGTGTCGCACTCGTGTTGCACCAGCTGCACCTCCACTCTGCGCCACCAGAGGACGCAGCAGACCACTCTGCGCACATTCTTTGGGGGGTTTCTCTAAATGTGGACTGGAGAGCTTCACATGAGCAGAGTGTAGTGCGTCATGTGGTCTGACTGTCTGACTGCAGATTCTTTGCTTCAGTACCAATATATATGTCAAAATACTCAAATTACAAGTACAACATTTAAAATAACATAAATACATTTAAAATATGCAAGAGTACAGAAGTAGTATCAGCTAAATACACTTAAATTATCAAACATAAAAGTACTCAACAGCAGGATACTGATATGACATTATTCAGATGTTTAATACTGATGTATTAATGTGTAAGCAGCATTTTACTGTTGTAGCTGCTCGGGGTCGGCGCTGGTTTCACATTTTGAATAAACTGTACAGTTCAAATGGAGGGCAGGCAGAGGCTTCCTGTCTCGGGGTCGGGCCCCTCTAAGGGGTCGTTAGATAGTTAATAGGAGCGCCATGAAGAAGAAGAAGAAACAACAGAGTTTTCACTTAAAAAAAACTGATCTAATCTTTGGGGGTTCTCTTCATTCATACTGGTGACTCACAACCATCCCAGGACGTACACACAAAGCGAGATGAAACTTAAATACATCTACCCAAAGTTAAATAACTATCCGAATTGAAGAGTAGAGTGTGTTACCTGATGTGTAGCTGCATCATTGATGAGAGATGGATCTCTCAGCCTCTGAGGGATCACTATTTGGTACTTCATCACGTGAGGTAGAGTCCTCACACTGCCCGCAATTATTCCTGCAAGTATCGGGGATATTGTATGAGATAAAAAGAAAGAAAGAAAAAGAAAGGAAAAGAAAGAACAAAAGATAAGTCGTACCCCATGTGGAGAGTAAAAGCCAAACAAAAGATCCAGAACATGGCATGTTGCTCTACCGGACGGACTCTGTCATTGTGAGCTTGGCAGTCTGAAGGAAAAAGGCTCTTCAGCACTCCGCCCTCTTTGCTGTGCAATATCCTGAAAATTACCATTTGAGGTTGACAAACCACATGAGCCACAACCAGAGCCGGTAAAAAAGTTTCACGGTGTCCCCCCCTCCCCCCTTTTTTTGTTACAAAATTAGCGTGAGTTGCTGAGTCCGCCTATAGATTGAGTCACATGATTTCACGGGGATTAAAACGCTCTGATGAACCTTGTTTAGAAAACGTGCACAATTTTGCAGTTTCTTGAAAAAGAAAGTGGGCTGTCCACTCAATTACCCCTCAATCGTTGTTATGAGACTTTAGGTTTATTTGAACGTGTTTGTCTCTGAGACATTGCTTTTTGTATTTACCACCACACAGACACACATTTCTATGACAAATGGAAACTAGAGTAATACTCACGTACAGCTTTATGTAGACAGATTTTACAGGGCAGATTTCTTGTATTCAATTATGGGACTCTCCTTATTGATATAAAAAAAACACCCAGTACCCAATATCAGATGACAGAGACCCACTAAAGCCCGTTAGTGGCATTTGTTGCCACCTACTGGTAAAATGGGAGAATGTATCAGACTCGTTTAAAGGATGTACAGTCTCACATCATAAAGAAAGGCCCGCAGCCCAGCATGACAAGGGTAGAGTGATGAACCCCCGCTGGATCATCGTCCTCGGTGTGTGCACCCATCTGGGTTGTGTGCCCATCGCCAACGCCGGAGACTTCGGAGGCTACTACTGTCCGTGCCATGGCTCCCACTACGATGCTTCAGGAAGGATAAGAAAGGGACCTGCTCCTCTAAAGCTGGAGGTTCCCTTCTATGAGTTCACTGAGGAGGACGTAGTCATAGTGGGATAAACACTGGAGCTCTGTCTCAGTTCCTCCCTGTAATATGTATTTTTTAGATGGCTCCGTGTGAGAGTGACATAAAACGTGTATTTACTGTTAAAGACATATTTCCAACTCTATGATTGAGCTATTGTCTTTTCCCTCGTAAAAAAGTGAGTTGTTTTTCTTTGATTGATCTGCATCACTTAGCTTGATGTCTTTTGATTCACTGACATTTTATTTGTTGTTTTAATCTCTATAGATTTCTTTCATTCCGCACGATTTGTAGCATTTAGTATTTTCCAAACAGCATTATGTAACACAATGTATGAGGGCCGGGTGTGATCAGGTCCAACCCCTTTGCTGCCGCACCAATCCTGATATATTGTGTTGGAGCTGTGTGATAAAGTCAAAGGTGGGGCCTGTTTCATGGTTACCTAAAGCTGAGCTGGTAAAAGTGCTCATACACATGAACAAGAGCACAACGATTAGGATAAGATGATGGTACGATCAAGAAAAGCCACCGGCAATCTAAAAAAGTATCGACAAGTTGTGAATACATTCAGGAATGTTGATCAACTGGAAGGAACTATAGATCGAGATGAGGATGTTGTTGGTTTGTGACTCCAAAGAATGTGTAGATTGCTTTATCTCAGGACCTTTTTCATCCTATTTGAGTTTGTGTCAGACAAGATGACAATTCTATACCAGCAATGGCAGCAGCAAAGAGTGCAAACTGCCAAGTAAGATAAAGAAGTATTGAGTCACACTCCAGTCACTGATGGATTTAATGCTGATGAATAAAGTGTGCCATGTACAACTGTATGAACCAGTGAAATACACAACCTTTTACTTTTTATTGATGAAATCATTTGAATACAATATACTGTGCACAGGTGCAGGTAAAACCATCGTCTTAAACTTACATTACCATCAAATCAATCAATATAATCATCAAAACTATTTCAAACTGTACAGTTGGCGCCAATTCAGTGAATAACTTTTTGAATTGAAATCAGTGGAGTTGAACCGCGGTTAATCATGTGTAACTTCAGAGGTGACTCGTGCTGAAAGCTTTTATCACAAACGGAAACTTTACTGCAACCAGAACAGCTAAAGGGGATCGTTTCCTGTGTGGGTATTCATGTGTACCTTCAGATCTCTGTTGCGCACAAATCTATTACAGCAAACTGATCAGCTGAAAGGCTTTTCTCCTGTGTGGGTTCTCATGTGTGTCTGTAAAGTTGAACGATCGTTAAAAGATTTCTTACAGACTGAGCAGCTGAAAGGCTTTTCTCCTGTGTGGGTTCTCATGTGTGTCTGTAAAGTTGAACGCTGGTTAAAAGATTTCTTACAGACTGAGCAGCTGAAAGGCTTTTCTCCTGTGTGGGTTCTCATGTGTGTCTGTAAAGTTGAACGCCTGTTAAAAGATTTCTTACAGACTGAGCAGCTGAAAGGTTTTTCTCCTGTGTGGATTCTCATGTGTGGCTGTAAAGTTGAACTCTGGTTAAAAGATTTCTTACAGACTGAGCAGCTGAAAGGATTTTCTCCTGTGTGGGTTCTCATGTGGGTCTGTAAATTTGAACTCTGGCGATAAGATTTCTTACAGACTGAGCAGCTGAAAGGCTTTTCTCCTGTGTGGGTTCTCATGTGTGTCTGTAAATTTGAACTCTGGTTAAAAGATTTCTTACAGACTGAGCAGCTGAAAGGCTTTTCTCCTGTGTGGGTTCTCATGTGTCTGTTCAGACTTCCACTCTCGCCAAATGTTTTCTCACACTCGGAGCATCTAAAATGTTTTTCACCAGCGCTACATCTTGAATCACTGACACGGACTTCATCAGGTTTCACATAGTTTAAACCTGACTGAGGTTCTCTGGTCTTCTTCCCATCACCACCCTTATCAGTGTCAGAAGACTCTCCAGTCTTCTCATCAGTATCTGGTTCTGGATGTCTATCTGGATCCAAGTTCCTGTCTGGTTCTCCACAGTCTTCTCCATCAGCTTCTGTTCTCATCTGTTTAGTTTGTCTTTGATGAAGCTGTGAGGACTGAGCTTCCTCTTCTTCATCTTCACTCTTCACAGGAGTGAATGAGAACTTGACATCAGCCTCCTCCAGACCTTGAAGCTGCTCTCCTTCCTGACTGGTGCAGAGTTCCTCCTGTTCTTCTTTAATGTGTGGGGGCTCTGGGTCCTCCTGGTCCAGACTGGAGCTCCTCTCCTGCTGCTCAGAGGGAACCTCTTCTTTAACCAACAACAGCTGCTGGACGTCTGCAGGAAAACAGTAAACACACACAGAGGTGTTACAAAGACATTTTAGAATTGAGCAAATAGTCTCCTGGACATACACTTCCAGAGTATCACTAGAACCAGATAATACAATAATGTAATCAACTTATGTGACCATGAACACATGAACCATTTTAAGCTGCCAAATCCATGTGGTGTTATCAAAGAGAACAAACTTGTACTTTAAGTTGAAATATTTCCTGTCATCTAGAAGCTGAGAGAACAAATCAGCATACCTGCAAACTCATAAGAGGTGAAGGAGGTGCCCGTATACGCACCTCTCCTCTCAGTGTTTTGTGAGCCCTGTATCTTTATACTTTATTTGAACTTGTCCAGCACAGGGACGCATTATCTTCACCCACACACAAGCCAGGGTTGGGCCACATTGTGTGTGGGAGTCCTGGAGTCTCAGGGATGGGGAAGCTGCTGTTCCTGCAGGTTGCTGCACAATATCCCACCGACTAACCCGATTCACAACACAACTAGTTATAAGTTTTAAGCTACCACCTGAGTGTCAGAGCTCCCTCTTTGTACGGGGAGCGCCTCACCCGGAGATTCAAACCTTTGCTCTATGACACACGCAACACTATTGCAAATGAGCACACACACACACACACACACACACACACACACACACACACATAGTGCTGTTATGTTCAAAATGTCGCAAACAAAAGGTAAAGGAAAAAGCCCCCCTCCTTGTTCCAGAGGAGAAGAAGCATGCAGAGGAGAAGAGGCAGCTCCCCCCTGCCCTGCTCTCTTTCTTCCATCATTAAGCAGGGCCGAATCAGCTGGTTGAAGTTTAAATCAAAAGGAATTTAATATACTAACAAAAGAAAATGCAGTTACAAACTGAATTACACGATCAGCAGTAATATTTCATGAAATAGAGGCCCCATCCACACCACACGACAGACTGGTGTGTCCGCCTCATGGTCCAGATGAGGTCTGATTATCTCCGGGGATTCACAGTTTCTTTGTCCCTCCAAAGTCTCTGAAATGTCTCATATTACACATTCCTTAGCCCATCGATCAGCTCAGTGATTGGCTGAACCCGTCGGACTTCAGTCGGCCACTTCCTTCACCAATTCACCCCCCTTCTTGAAGGCTGTGCTCAGAAACTCTTCAGCAACATCCCCCTCTCTCTGACTTCATGGCAGTGTCATAAATTCTCTGGTTTCTCTCACAGTGCACAACAAATTCAGTAACTCTCCCTTTAGTTTAAACCTTCTATAAGTAAACATATTGAAACACATAATATCCATCGCTAGGAGCGCTTTAAAACTTAAATTCCTCACAATACGTATACGTTTAATGCCTGTAAATACCGCAAGCATATTTCTACAGTAGCGAGAACCATCGCCTATACAAAAGAAAGTGATTCGTATTCATTTTACCCCGTTACTGTATGGCTTAATATTAACTTCCACTGTTACTGTCAAGCCGTTAGAATTGTGGCCTATCTTCTATTTACAATTAATATGCATTCAATCCGGTTCAATTATTGAAATCATGAAGGTTCAGGCTTACTTACTCATATCATGTAATCATGATTACTTCAGGGCCTTTGGGAGCAACTGCACGTGGGACAGTTGGGACCGGAAGTACACTGGCTGTAGTCATTACAGTGAACAGTGTGATGAGAGGGCACGTGAGCCCTTGTTGCTGTACTTCGTCTCATTGGAGCAGAGGCTGCAGTTAGCATACCCTGCCTTATCAATGCATTTAAAACACTGAGAGCGGGAAGCTGTACTGCTCTCTCTTCACGTCTGTTTAGACCTCCACCGTTATCCAGGCCCAGCTCCACTCACATCTCAGCCCTGCGTCAAGCTGCGCTACACACACAACATCCTCTTTATCTCATCAGTATCTGGGCCTCATGTTTCAAGTTATTATCACCACGAAATCGCCTCATTCTACTTTGAGTTAAACAAAAAAAACTGCACCCAGAACCGCCGGTGTTCCGGTTTAACGTTAATGAGTGACCACGTGGACTGAACCGGAACACGGAGGGAGATTCATGTTTCATCACGTTATCCTCTTAAATCTTGATAATGATGAGCGTTAGCCGTTGACAAAGTTCCGCATGCAGTGGACGTTAACTTAACCCAACAAGTCTGAACGGTAACGGAACTTAAACGTTAACGGAGGGAAATGAAGACGGTGTAGACATCTTAACGCTGATTGGCCAAGACTCGACACGTCGCATCAAATATGTTTTATTGCGAAGATCACGACATCACATTTTCTCCCTGTCTCAATCCAATCTGAGAAACGCTGGCTGACCAGTTGACCCCCCCCCCCAAAAAAAATAAAAACTATACGGATCTACACTCACGTGGATGATATATTTTAATTCAAAACGGCTTATTTCGCCGAAAAGCGACACGTTTGCAGGTATTAAATCAGGAGAAGAAGAAAACGACGAACTGCAACAGAGTCTCACTCCAAACTACATTCAAAGTTATCAGCCGGAGCATGAACAGTGTTAAATAAAGTGAACCTACGTGCTCTTTGTATCCGGATTTCCGGGTTGAAAACAGCGTCCAGAAGTTCCCGTTGTCGCTTATTCGCCTCTTTTGAACGAGAGAGTTCCTCCTCGTACTCTGCTATCGTTCTTTCAAACAGACCAAATATCTCTTCATCAGCCGCAGTTAGTCGCTGGTTGATTAAAGATCTCAACATTTCTACGTGACATTTTCTACTCGACATTTTCACGAAACCTACATGCTAAGCTAACTTCAATAGCTTTAACGTTATAGGCTACCAGGAGATTAGTCTTCTTCTTCTTCTTCTTCTCCTTCTCCTTCTTTTTCTCCTTCTTCTTCTTTCACTTTAATTGCGGACTACAAACCAATGTTTAAGGCGCCACTATTCTATTCTATTTTATTCTATTATATGTTATATGTTCATGTCTATATTACACTGTGGGACTGCGAGAAACGGCATTTCGAATTTTCTGTATGCATAACACATGTGGAAACTTTGACAATAAAGTGAACTTTGAACTTGAACTTTGAACTTGAACTTTGAACTTGAACTTCTGGACCGGAGTGTGTAACATCATGACTTTATGACAGTTATCATTTAAACACAACAATCATGTTATTTACAACTTCAGATAGAAATAAACTAGATTCTGCCCCAAGCTGCGCGTTTCCGTCCGGATTAGTCTCCACATGCGAGCGCCAGCCGCTTGAGAGGAGAACTTTGGCGGAGAAACTGCACAATCAGACAGCAGACTAGCAGGAAATGGAAGCAGTACATGCGAAGCTTCTCCAGCTGAACACCAGACAGGTTTGGCTAGCTGGATGACGTCATGCTAATAACTTATTTAGCTTTTTAAAACAACGGGGACGGATCCAGCACGGACAGTTAGGGAGTGAGAGACATGAAGCACCTGCTAAGACATGATATATAGTTATAAATACATCATTATATATATGTGTGTGTGTGTGTTGTATATTAAAGTGAATATTATTATACGATATATATTATTATATGATATATATTATTATATGATATATATATATTATTATTATATGATACTGAGACTATAATAAGATGTCCTGATGTGTTATTTACTGCATCTAGCAAACTATACCTTTGAGTGTTACAATAGCGACTATTATTTCATTCAATGTGTCCATCCAGGCAAATTGGTGGATCCAAATGTTATTAAGAAAAAACATATGATGTAATTTCTTTGGAATCATCCAAAATAATGTTCAGTGTATGGGTATTTTTCCAGGCCACTTTAGGCCACTGACTGGTCGATACGTGCGATGCATTGAGTGGGCAACGCGCCGTGTATTGAGGGGGCCGGTCTGACAGTAAACTCCCGGGCCACTTTTTCCCCCCAGTCCGCCCCTGCCCGCAGGACAGTTAATTGTCCTGCACAATACCTACAGAACTCCATTTCAATTGAAACATATTCCTGAGTGACTTTTTTGCAGGCAATACTAATGTGAGTTGCCACCGTAAGACAAAATAAATAGACTGAGTTGTAAATGTTTTTGCTGTCCGCTACTTGTGAGAGGAAAGGTAATTGTATGCTACAGTAGAGTTAACAACTGACAATTAAATGTTTGTTGCACATTGGAAAAATCACATTTCATATCAGCAGCCTACATATATAATTCAATTAATTTAAAACTATATTAAGGATGTACAATTTCCACACATAGCTAATGTCATGTAATACCTTCTGTGGTCAAGTTTATTTTGTATCTTGTGTATAAATACCAAAGAAATTTAACTACATTTGCTCATTAACTAACATCCTGGTGTGGATGTTGAATCTGGCCAGTTGGTGGCGATAACGCACCGTTTTGTTAGTTTTTGACAACCGCCAAAAAACACATTAGATGACGTCGTTATTCCGCGACGATTACAACCTAAACAGAAAACATTGCATTGGTGTTGGCTAAGCCGACAGTGGAACCCTCGAAATCCACACCTCTGAGTGAGGAAGAGGAACAATTTAACACACCATCTTGGCATTGTCTTTTTAGTGGCGAGTTGGAAACAGCTGCGTCTTACGTGATGAACTGTGCGTTGTCGTGTTTGGTCCTCGGCAGCAGGCTCCGCTGACGCCACTCGAGGAAGCGACTGAGGGTGAGCTCAGGGTTAGTGCTGACCTCCACCTGATCTTTGTACGACCAGATATCCAGACCGACCAGCATCACGCGAACACCCACGGGGCGATACAGCTGAAACAGAGCAGCATGCAAGCACACACTGGAGAGTGGAAATTAACCCAAAACTGAATGAACTGTCAAGTAATGCTATAAATCACAGAACCAATCATTGATAATGCTGTCACAGGAAACCACTGGGCCTAGTGCAGTCTGATGATGCATTCATGCTGGACTCTTCTCTTTCAGAGTGTGCAAAGAGGATCGGGAGATATGTGTGAAACATAACAGCTTAGGTGGGAAGATTAGATTTTCACAGTGAGAGAACTTGTCCTTGCTTTGATTGGTCATATTCCAGTCAGTAAAGAACAGATAGTATCAGGACAGATTTCTTGTATTTAATCCACAGTGAAAATGATGTCTGATGAAGTGCCCGACACGTGGCTGTGCTGCCTTGTTAAAAGTCGTATCTGCCGCCAAAGAAAATACACTAAATTACTGGTGAAAACAAATGGAATACTTTATTAGTCCAGAAGGGAAATTTGCATAAAATTACAAAACATTACGCTTCGAAACTCATTTGAACTTTAGAATGCCCTTATTTTATTGTCCCAGATTATTTTGCTCTAAGATCAGTGCTTTTTTTTTCACATCACAAGGTTGAATCGTTTTACCTGATAAACAACAGAGAAACAAACATACCTTGTCCACGTGGTTTGCTATTTCAAGCGCTCTGGCCTCTATCGTCTTCTTACTGCCAAACTTCTTATACTAAAAAGAAAGTATTGTTTGAATTAGT
>NC_136636.1:3460527-3533027 GCF_949748355.1 Melanostigma gelatinosum
AATTGATTAATATATTAATTGAATGTGGTTCAATTAAAGGCAGCAGCAAACAGAAAAGTCTTCAATCTTGATTTAAATGAACTGAGGGTCTCAGCAGACCTGCAGCTTTCTGGGACTTTGTTCCAGATATGTGGAGCAGCAAAACTGAACGCTGCTTCTCCATGTTTAGTTCTGACTCTGGGAACAGATAGTAGACCGGTCCCAGACGACCTGAGGGGTCGGGATGGTTCGTAAGGCAGCAGCAGATCAGAGATGTATTTTGGCCCTAAACCATTCAGTGCTTTATAAACCAACAGCAGGATTTTAAAGTCAATTCTTTGTTGGACAGGAAGCCAGTGCAAAGACATCAGAACTGGAGTGATGTGGTCCACCCTCCTGGTCTTAGTGAGGACTCGAGCTGCAGCGTTCTGAATCAGCTGCAGCTTTCTGACGGACTTTTTACAGAGACCTGTAAACACACCGTTACAGTAGTCCAGTCTGCTGAAGATAAATGCGTGGACAAGTTTTTCCAAATCCTGTTGAGACATAAGTCCTCTAATCCTTGATATATTCTTCAGGTGATAGTAGGCTGATTTTGTAATTGTCTTGATATGGCTGTTCAGGTTGAGGTCTGAATCCATAACTACACCTAGATTTCTGGCTTGGTTTGTGGGTTTTAACATCAGTGACTGAAGCTGAGCGGTGATTTTCAATTGTTCATCCTTGGTACCAAAAACAATTACTTCTGTTTTATCTTTGTTTAATTGAAGAAAATTCTGGCACATCCAGATGTTTATTTGTTCAATGCAGTTACCCAGCCCTTGTATGGGATTATAGTCCCCTGGTGACATCGTTATGTAGATTTGTGTGTCGTCTGCATAGTTATGATAACACACTTTGTTGCGTTCCATAATCTGAGCTAGTGGAAGCATGTAGATGTTGAACAGAAGAGGCCCCAGTATTGAACCTTGGGGAACACCACATGTCATTTTAGTCAGCTCTGATGTGTAATCAGCTACAGACAAAGTATTCTCTGTCCTTCAAGTAGGATTCAAACCAGTTAAGTGCTGTGCCAGAGAGTCCCACCCAGATGTTTAGTCTTTCTAGGAGTATGGCATGGTCAACCGTGTCGAATGCAGCACTGAGATCCAGTAACACTAAGACTGAACTTCTGCCATTGTCTATGTTTAAGTGGATGTCGTTGAAAACCTTAACAAGAGCAGTTTCAGTGCTGTGGTGCTGTCGAAAGCCTGACTGGAAAACATCAAAGCAGTTATTTACGGCCAAGAAGTTGGTCAGCTGTTGGAAAACCGCTTTTTCAATTATTTTACTTAAAAATGGGAGGTTTGATATTGGCCTATAATTTTTCATCGTTGCGGAGTCTAAACTAGCCTTCTTTAGGAGCGGTTTAATAACTGCTGTTTTTAGGGCTTGTGGGAAGTCACCTGAGAGAAGGGATGTGTTTACAATATGTAAGAGATCAGTGGTCATGCAGTTTGAAATATTTTTGAAAAAGTGTGTTGGTAGAATATCCAAGCAGCAGGAGGATGACTTCAGATGTTGTATGATGTCTTCTAGGCTTCTACGGTCGATTGAATGAAATTGTGTCATATTTGAATGGATGTTATTCAGAGATCGGGACAACACATATCCTGTGGTTGATGTGGAGGCACTGACTGCTTGTCTAATTTTCTGAATTTTGTCAGTAAAAAAGGAGGCAAATTGATTGCATGCCCAGGTGGATTGGAGCTCAGCAGCTACCGACACTGGAGGGTTTGTTAGCCTGTCGACGGTAGCAAATAAGGCGCGTGTATTGTTCTTGTTTTTGGTTATGATGTCAGAGAAGAATGACTGCCTTGCATTTCTAAGTTCCAAATTATAATTGCGAAGTCTCTCTTTATAGATGTCACAGTGAACCTGGAGATTAGTTTTTCGCCACCTGCGCTCAGCTTTCCGACACTCTCGTTTCTCTATTTTGACCAGCGTAGCATTTCTCCAAGGAGATCTTTGCTTACCCGAGACAACCTTCACTTTAGTGGGTGCAATGGCATCAATAATATTTTTAACTTTAAAATTGAAGCCATCTACAAGCTCATTGACTGAGAGGCAAGAGAGGGCTGGTGTGGAGGAGAACTTCTGAATAAATAGTTCACTGGTGTTTTCAGAGATGTAACGCTTTGTCACAACCTTGGTTTGGACATTTGTGTGCAAGGAGATTGCACTCTCAAAGAAAACACAGAAATGATCAGAGAGTGCAACATCAGTCACAGCAACCTTGGAAATGTTTACACCTTTGGTGATGATTAGGTCCAGAGTGTACCCCCTGTTGTGGGTGGGTCCTGTCACATGCTGAGTCAGATCATAGTTATCAAGGACACCACATAGTTCTATATAATCTCTGTCCTGGGGATTATCAACATGGATATTGAAATCACCAACAATAACAACACAGTCAAAATCAATACAGATTAAAGACAGCAGTTCAGTAAACTCATCAAAGAAGGTTGCACAGTATTTAGGTGGTCTGTAAATGTTTAGGAATAGAGATTGAGTGGAATTCAGAGCCACATATTCAAAAGAACCAAAATGACCAAAGGACATCTGCTTACATTGAAGAGAATCATTAAATAAAACAGCAACTCCACCTCCTTTCTTATGCGCTCTTGTTTCGCTCATGAAACTGAAGTTGGGAGGTGTTGATTCAATAAGAACAGCTGCACTGTTATCTTGATTTAACCAAGTTTCAGTTAAAAACAAAATGTCCAGTTTGTGCCCAACAATAAAATCATTGATTAAAAATGTTTTTCCTGACAGAGACCTGACATTTAATAAAGCTAAGTTTAATGTGGTTAAAGCTTTCTTTGCCCAATTTATTTGGACAGGCTGACGAGGAATGTATGTTAAGTTTGATAAGTTTGCATGTTTACTATTGTTTCTTCGCAGCCTCACCTTTCTTTTTCTATAAACTTGCAGGACAGGAATTGAAGCGGCTAGCTGCATACAGGGCCCCGACTTTTCCTGGAGAGAGTCATTGGTGTCATTAGCCTTGTAGCCTGGACCCAGAAGATATCAATTATTTCCGTTATCATGTAGGGGAGACAGAGGATGGTTGTGGAACCGTCGAGGAGTGTGGCGAGGAGTGTGTTTGGTCCCAGCAATGACCAGCTCTTTCATGTGGTCAGTGAACTCCAGGTGGGGGGAGGATGGGGAGAGTGTGAGAGAGGAAAGGGACCTGGATGGAATTTGGGGGGTGGAAGTAGGTGCTGGGGAGGGAGGTAACGACTCCTCGTCTGGGAAGGGTGTGGAAAGTGGGAGATCGGAGGCGAAGGCGGTCCCTGATGATGAGGTTGGAGACTCCTCCTTTTGGCTGTCGTTAGGCGGGGGCATCCTTCCCGTAAGGTCTCCATGGCGATGCTGTGTGGTTATCTCTTGTTTAGACTCCTCTTGTATCTTGTCCTTGGCAGTAGGGACAGACGGGTGACGCAGGGAGAAAAACAGGTTAGAGGTAAACAGTTTTACCCCTGACGTGTTCAGGCAAATTCCATGCGCTGCAAAAAGATGTCTGCGCTCCCAGAAAAGGTAGAAATTGTTGATAAAATGTACTGAATGGTCAGCACATGCAGTTGACAGCCATCTGTTCAGTGCAAACAGCCTGCTGAATCCTTCATCTCCTCCTCTGACTGGTGGAAAAGGGCCACTGATGAACACCTCAGCCTTGACAGAGCTGACTTGTTTAACAGATCAATAAAGTCTCGCTTTAGAACTTCAGACTGTTGTTTCACAATATCACAGCTTCCTGTATGCACGATGATGTTTTTCGCTGTGGGATAGTCAGCCACGATGTCCAGGAATTTGTCTCTCGTGTCAGAGACCATATCTTTCGGAAAGCAGAGTATTTTGGTGTTCTTGCTGCACAGTTTTCTGACATCTTTTACAGCATAGTCACCAACAATCAGAGTCTCAGGCCCAGTCACTCGCTTTGCCTGCGGCCTTTTCTCACATTTACTCTCAGTTCTTACCCTGCTTTGAGGAGACAGCTGCTTATCCAGGTCATCAGATGGAGATTTATGATCCTGGACAATGGAGCAAATCTGTTTTGAAGTTGTAGGCTTGGTTGTTGTGGAGGTATTTTGCTGGTTTTACTTTCCTTAGCTGTCCTTGGCTTTGTCCGTCTGGGTGCAGGGGTTGAGGAGGAGTTCTGCCCGTGTGCTAGTGCAGGCCAGTCAGTCGCATAAGATTCATTATCTGCTCTCTCCTCCTGTTTCTTGGTAGGCCTGGTTATGCTAGTCAGCTGTGTCTTAGCTTGCATTTGTCCAGTGTTTTGAGGCCATGGTAGAGTGGTATCATTCCCACAGTGTCCATTTACTTCCGCGTTTACTTCTAGTCTGTAGATTTTTGTTTCCAAGACTGCAATCTTCTGTAGGAGTTTGTAGTAGTCATCCGTGGAGAAGGGAGGCATCTTGCTGCTACTTAGCTTTAGCTTAGCTGCTAGTTAGCAGTAGCCAACAATCCAAATAGCTCGACGACTTTCTGGATTTGTCTTCACTAAAATGTTGAAGAGTGATATATGTGATATATCTGGCAAATTGAAGCAAGAAAATGCAAGCAGAGGCAAGAGCAAGCAGCAAAGCGACTGCACTCTCTCATCAAGGTCGATTAGTAGGACTTAGGAAACCATCGTCTTAAACTGACATTACCATCAAATCAATCAATATAATCATCAAAACTATTTCAAACTGTACAGTTGGCGCTCATTCAGTGAATAACTTTTTGAATTGAAATCAGTGGAGTTGAACCGCGGTTAATCATGTGTAACTTCAGAGGTGACTCGTGCTGAAAGCTTTTATCACGAACGGAAACTTTACTGCAACCAGAACAGCTAAAGGGGATCGTTTCCTGTGTGGGTATTCATGTGTACCTTCAGATCTCTGTTGCGCACAAATCTATTACAGCAAACTGATCAGCTGAAAGGCTTTTCTCCTGTGTGGGTTCTCATGTGTGTCTGTAAAGTTGAACGATCGTTAAAAGATTTCTTACAGACTGAGCAGCTGAAAGGCTTTTCTCCTGTGTGGGTTCTCATGTGTCTCTGTAAAGTTCCACGCCTGTTAAAAGATTTCTTACAGACTAAGCAGCTGAAAGGATTTTCTCCTGTGTGGGTTCTCATGTGTCTCTGTAAAGTTGAACGATCGTTAAAAGATTTCTTACAGACTGAGCAGCTGAAAGGCTTTTCTCCTGTGTGGGTTCTCATGTGTCTCTGTAAATGTGAACGCTGGCTAAAAGATTTCTTACAGACTGAGCAGCTGAAAGGATTTTCTCCTGTGTGGGTTCTCATGTGTCTCTGTAAAGTTGAACGATCGTTAAAAGATTTCTTACAGACTGAGCAGCTGAAAGGGGTTTCTCCTGTGTGGGTTCTCATGTGGTTCTGTAAAGTTCCACGCCTGTTAAAAGATTTCTTACAGACTGAGCAGCTGAAAGGTTTTTCTCCTGTGTGGGTTCTCATGTGGTTCTGTAAAGTTCCACGCCTGTTAAAAGATTTCTTACAGACTGAGCAGCTGAAAGGCTTTTCTCCTGTGTGGGTTCTCATGTGTCTGTTCAGAGTTCCACTCTCGCCAAATGTTTTCTCACACTCGGAGCATCTAAAATGTTTTTCACCAGCGCTACATCTTGAATCACTGACACGGACTTCATCAGGTTTCACATAGTTTAAACCTGACTGAGGTTCTCTGGTCTTCTTCCCATCACCACCCTCATCAGTGTCAGAAGAGTCTCCAGTCTTCTCATCAGTAGCTGGTTCTGGATGTCTATCTGGATCCAAGTTCCTGTCTGGTTCTGGTCCTCCACAGTCTTCTCCATCAGCTTCTGTTCCCATCTGTTTAGTTTGTCTTTGATGAAGCTGTGAGGACTGAGCTTCCTCTTCTTCATCTTCACTCTTCACAGGAGTGAATGAGAACTTGACATCAGCCTCCTCCAGACCTTGAAGCTGCTCTCCTTCCTGACTGGTGCAGAGTTCCTCCTGTTCTTCTTTAATGTGTGGGGGCTCTGGGTTCTCCTGGTCCAGACTGGAGCTCCTCTCCTGCTGCTCAGAGGGAACCTCTTCTTTAACCAACAACAGCTGCTGGACGTCTGCAGGAAAACAGTAAACACACACAGAGGTGTTACAAAGACATTTTAGAATTGAGCAAATAGTCTCCTGGACATACACTTCCAGAGTATCACTAGAACCAGATAATACAATAATGTAATCAACTTATGTGACCATGAACATATGAACCATTTTAAGCTGCCAACTCCATGTGGTGTTATCAAAGAGAACAAACTTGTACTTTAAGTTGAAATATTTCCTGTCATCTAGAAGCTGAGAGAACAAATCAGCATACCTGCAAACTCATAAGAGGTGAAGGAGGTGCCCGTATACGCACCTCTCCTCTCAGTGTTTTGTGAGCCCTGTATCTTTATACTTTATTTGAACTTGTCCAGCACAGGGACGCATTATCTTCACCCACACACAAGCCAGGGTTGGGCCACATTGTGTGTGGGAGTCCTGGAGTCTCAGGGATGGGGAAGCTGCTGTTCCTGCAGGTTGCTGCACAATATCCCACCGACTAACCCGATTCACAACACAACTAGTTATAAGTTTTAAGCTACCACCTGAGTGTCAGAGCTCCCTCTTTGTACGGGGAGCGCCTCACCCGGAGATTCAAACCTTTGCTCTATGACACACGCAACACTATTGCAAATGAGCACACACACACACACACACACACACACACACACATAGTGCTGTTATGTTCAAAATGTCTCAAACAAAAGGTAAAGGAAAAAGCCCCCCTCCTTGTTCCAGAGGAGAAGAAGCATGCAGAGGAGAAGAGGCAGCTCCCCCCTGCCCTGCTCTCTTTCTTCCATCATTAAGCAGGGCCGAATCAGCTGGTTGAAGTTTAAATCAAAAGGAATTTAATATACTAACAAAAGAAAATGCAGTTACAAACTGAATTACACGATCAGCAGTAATATTTCATGAAATAGAGGCCCCATCCACACCACACGACAGACTGGTGTGTCCGCCTCATGGTCCAGATGAGGTCTGATTATCTCCGGGGATTCACAGTTTCTTTGTCCCTCCAAAGTCTCTGAAATGTCTCATATTACACATTCCTTAGCCCATCGATCAGCTCAGTGATTGGCTGAACCCGTCGAACTTCAGTCGGCCACTTCCTTCACCAATTCACCCCCCTTCTTGAAGGCTGTGCTCAGAAACTCTTCAGCAACATCCCCCTCTCTCTGACTTCATGGCAGTGTCATAAATTCTCTGGTTTCTCTCACAGTGCACAACAAATTCAGTAACTCTCCCTTTAGTTTAAACCTTCTATAAGTAAACATATTGAAACACATAATATCCATCGCTAGGAGCGCTTTAAAACTTAAATTCCTCACAATACGTATACGTTTAATGCCTGTAAATACCGCAAGCATATTTCTACAGTAGCGAGAACCATCGCCTATACAAAAGAAAGTGATTCGTATTCATTTTACCCCGTTACTGTATGGCTTAATATTAACTTCCACTGTTACTGTCAAGCCGTTAGAATTGTGGCCTATCTTCTATTTACAATTAATATGCATTCAATCCGGTTCAATTATTGAAATCATGAAGGTTCAGGCTTACTTACTCATATCATGTAATCATGATTACTTCAGGGCCTTTGGGAGCAACTGCACGTGGGACAGTTGGGACCGGAAGTACACTGGCTGTAGTCATTACAGTGAACAGTGTGATGAGAGGGCACGTGAGCCCTTGTTGCTGTACTTCGTCTCATTGGAGCAGAGGCTGCAGTTAGCATACCCTGCCTTATCAATGCATTTAAAACACTGAGAGCGGGAAGCTGTACTGCTCTCTCTTCACGTCTGTTTAGACCTCCACCGTTATCCAGGCCCAGCTCCACTCACATCTCAGCCCTGCGTCAAGCTGCGCTACACACACAACATCCTCTTTATCTCATCAGTATCTGGGCCTCATGTTTCAAGTTATTATCACCACGAAATCGCCTCATTCTACTTTGAGTTAAACAAAAAAAACTGCACCCAGAACCGCCGGTGTTCCGGTTTAACGTTAATGAGTGACCACGTGGACTGAACCGGAACACGGAGGGAGATTCATGTTTCATCACGTTATCCTCTTAAATCTTGATAATGATGAGCGTTAGCCGTTGACAAAGTTCCGCATGCAGTGGACGTTAACTTAACCCAACAAGTCTGAACGGTAACGGAACTTAAACGTTAACGGAGGGAAATGAAGACGGTGTAGACATCTTAACGCTGATTGGCCAAGACTCGACACGTCGCATCAAATATGTTTTATTGCGAAGATCACGACATCACATTTTCTCCCTGTCTCAATCCAATCTGAGAAACGCTGGCTGACCAGTTGACCCCCCCCCCCCCAAAAAATAAAAACTATACGGATCTACACTCACGTGGATGATATATTTTAATTCAAAACGGCTTATTTCGCCGAAAAGCGACACGTTTGCAGGTATTAAATCAGGAGAAGAAGAAAACGAGGAACTGCAACAGAGTCTCACTCCAAACTACATTCAAAGTTATCAGCCGGAGCATGAACAGTGTTAAATAAAGTGAACCTACGTGCTCTTTGTATCCGGATTTCCGGGTTGAGAACAGCGTCCAGAAGTTCCCGTTGTCGCTTATTCGCCTCTTTTGAACGAGAGAGTTCCTCCTCGTACTCTGCTATCGTTCTTTCAAACAGACCAAATATCTCTTCATCAGCCGCAGTTAATCGCTGGTTGATTAAAGATCTCAACATTTCTACGTGACATTTTCTACTCGACATTTTCACGAAACCTACATGCTAAGCTAACTTCAATAGCTTTAACGTTATAGGCTACCAGGAGATTAGTCTTCTTCTTCTTCTTCTTTTTCTCCTTCTTCTTCTTTCACTTTAATTGCGGACTACAAACCAATGTTTAAGGCGCCACCTTCTGGACCGGAGTGTGTAACATCATGACTTTATGACAGTTATCATTTAAACACAATAATAATGTTATTTACAACTTCAAATCGAAATAAACTGGATTCTGCCCCAAGCTGCGCGTTTCCGTCCGGATTAGTCTCCACATGCGAGCGCCAGCCGCTTGAGAGGAGAACTTTGGCGGAGAAACTGCACAATCAGACAGCAGACTAGCAGGAAATGGAAGCAGTACATGCGAAGCTTCTCCAGCTGAACACCAGACAGGTTTGGCTAGCTGGATGACGTCATGCTAATAACTTATTTAGCTTTTTAAAACAACGGGGACGGATCCAGCACGGACAGTTAGGGAGTGAGAGACATGAAGCACCTGCTAAGACATGATATATAGTTATAAATACATCATTATATATATGTGTGTGTGTGTGTTGTATATTAAAGTGAATATTATTATACGATATATATTATTATATGATATATATTATTATATGATATATATATATATATTATTATATGATACTGAGACTATAATAAGATGTCCTGATGTGTTATTTACTGCATCTAGCAAACTATACCTTTGAGTGTTACAATAGCGACTATTATTTCATTCAATGTGTCCATCCAGGCAAATTGGTGGATCCAAATGTTATTAAGAAAAAACATATGATGTAATTTCTTTGGAATCATCCAAAATAATGTTCAGTGTATGGGTATTTTTCCAGGCCACTTTAGGCCACTGACTGGTCGATACGTGCGATGCATTGAGTGGGCAACGCGCTGTGTATTGAGGGGGCCGGTCTGACAGTAAACTCCCGGGCCACTTTTTCCCCCCAGTCCGCCCCTGCCCGCAGGACAGTTAATTGTCCTGCACAATACCTACAGAACTCCATTTCAATTGAAACATATTCCTGAGTGACTTTTTTGCAGGCAATACTAATGTGAGTTGCCACCGTAAGACAAAATAAATAGACTGAGTTGTAAATGTTTTTGCTGTCCGCTACTTGTGAGAGGAAAGGTAATTGTATGCTACAGTAGAGTTAACAACTGACAATTAAATGTTTGTTGCACATTGGAAAAATCACATTTCATATCAGCAGCCTACATATATAATTCAATTAATTTAAAACTATATTAAGGATGTACAATTTCCACACATAGCTAATGTCATGTAATACCTTCTGTGGTCAAGTTTATTTTGTATCTTGTGTATAAATACCAAAGAAATTTAACTACATTTGCTCATTAACTAACATCCTGGTGTGGATGTTGAATCTGGCCAGTTGGTGGCGATAACGCACCGTTTTGTTAGTTTTTGACAACCGCCAAAAAACACATTAGATGACGTCGTTATTCCGCGACGATTACAACCTAAACAGAAAACATTGCATTGGTGTTGGCTAAGCCGACAGTGGAACCCTCGAAATCCACACCTCTGAGTGAGGAAGAGGAACAATTTAACACACCATCTTGGCATTGTCTTTTTAGTGGCGAGTTGGAAACAGCTGCGTCTTACGTGATGAACTGTGCGTTGTCGTGTTTGGTCCTCGGCAGCAGGCTCCGCTGACGCCACTCGAGGAAGCGACTGAGGGTGAGCTCAGGGTTAGTGCTGACCTCCACCTGATCTTTGTACGACCAGATATCCAGACCGACCAGCATCACGCGAACACCCACGGGGCGATACAGCTGAAACAGAGCAGCATGCAAGCACTGATGTGTGATACATCAGTACCTGTCTCTCACCCCCCTTTTTCTGGAAGAGTACAGCATTGAGTAGGCTCAATGCTGTACTGCCCACTGCCGCCTTTCCTGACGAGGTCTGTGTGCGATTATTTGTGGAATCACGGCTGTGTGTGGTCGATTGAGTGCTGGGTAATGTCTCAGGGAGACACAGGTCGGAATTCAGAGAATGCACAAGAATCCGCCATTTCCTTAGGGACCGTGTTCGCACAAGGCGTACACTGTAAACAAAAAGGTCAATAGACCTTTCCTGACGAGGTCTGTGTGCGATTATTTGTGGAATCACGGCAGTGTATGGTCGGTTGAGTGTTGAGTAATGCCTCAGGGAGGTATCCATTTCCTTAGGGGACCGTGCTCGTGAAAACGCTATAAGAGCAGATCTATATGTGATTTGTGCGTATTTCAGCGACGGCAGTGTATGGTGTCAATCTGGTATGGATGTGAGTGACTGTGTGAAGCGTACAGGTGTTAGAGAGTACATGTGTAGTTGTAAAGTTGTAGTGTTTTTCACCAGGTTGGTGTGCTTCTCAGAGATTGACGGTCAGTGGAGCAGAGCACACGCATAAGACACAAACTTTGCACTCAAACACAGAACCACAAAACACTAGGATAGAAGAGGAAAGCTGAGGGTTAATATATGTGTGAGTTTTACTGGTAGAGTTACAAAGAATACAGATTTATTGGAAATTGTGTTCCATAGGGACCGTGAACAGAGTTAGGAGCGAAGACACAGCAGGCAAAGGCACAGAGGCAAGGGAGTGAACATCTTAGATAAGAAAGACAGCTGCAGCCAAAACAGGGAGAGATAACAACTAGGACAGAGGGCACAAGAACATTTCACAGGAGCTTTGGCTCCCTCTGTTGGACATTCGGGAGTACAGCACCTAAAACATTTTGAATTGAAAAAAGGATTGGAATTGGGAAAAAAAAAAAAAACATTTTGAAAAGAAAAAGAGGATTGGAACTGGAAAAGAGGATTGGAATTGAAAAAGATTGATTGAGAAAAAAAAAAACTTGAACTGAAAAAGAAAAGAACAACACAAGAAGACATGGCTGGAGCTGTGGCTCCATCTGGTGGCTACTCAGGAGCACTGCGTGCAAAACTGAAAGAAGCTGTAACAGACACAAGAGGCAAGACTGCATGGAAGAGAGACAAGATTCATTGGGATAACTGCATGAAACGATGGACAAAGGAGGGATGGTGGAGGGCGGCTAGTCCACTGCCTCCATCAGCCAACAACCTCCGATTCTTTGCCAAAGATTCGACAAAACGAGTGGCCTACGCACAGACAGCAGAGAATAATCAAACCAAACGACGTGTGTTCATTAACCCCCTGAAGCAAGCCCGCAAAGACAGAGAAGAGGAACATCGAGTGGCGATGATAGCATTAGAATTGGCCATGACAGATCGGATACAGGTGGACATGCTGACCGAAAAAGAACAAACCAGGCCCCATCAGTTACTCGACATCACCCCCTTCGACATCACCCCCTTCGACATCACCCCTACCACTCAAGCCCCGGTAGGTCTGGAAAAGACTGCACAGGAACCGGGCCAGGCATCTCTGGCCTCGGCCCCTCCCCCGCCCTCAACTGGCCTGTCTCCAGCACTTCCTCCGGTTCCTCCCCCCCAGTATCACCTTCGGCCCCATGGCCCGCCCCTCAAAGGAGAAACAGAAGAGATTGATGCCGGTGAATATCCCCTGAGAGCAGCCCCCACTCTCGCGGACCCACTGCGTGATCAATTTGTGCCTTTTGGGTTTGCAGACATGACCAGCATGGTACACCAGCTCCCATCCCTCCACGCGGGAGCCAATCCATGGATTGAGCTCATGGAATCTTTGACTGCTGGCCGCCAGCTGGCAGTGGGCGACCTGAGAGCACTTCTCTCCCGCTGTCTGGACCCAACCCAGTGTACTACCCTACTATACATGGCAGGCGCCGGTGTGGCACCAGATGCCGACCCCTTTGATCGATATCGTACAGCGTTGTGGCAGGAGCTCAGAACTAAGTTCCCCACTCCAGTGAACCAAGGCGCAGTGGCAGCATTCATCTGGGCCCCGGCAGAGCCCCCGCCCCTGTACTTGGCCAGAGCAGAACGGGTGTGGCGCGAGGCCTTCAGAGAACCACATGATGCAAGCATTACCACAGTGGCACTATGGCGCACAATGGTAAAACGAGGCCTACCTGATGGACCTCGCCAGAGCATGGACGCAGTGGTTGGCCTAGAAGAAATGACACAAGACATGTGGAACGCCCAGCTCCGACATTACCTCTCCAAGCACATTCAAACTGAGGCGGGTAGTGACACAGAAATTAAGGCCCTGCAGAAGGCCCTACTCAAGAAACAACTCAAAGAACAAGACGCGGCTAAGGCAACCAAGAAATCTAAGGCTAAACAGCAACAACAGCTGGTAGTCCAACCTGCACCGGCTCCACCTCCAACGGCACCTACTCCCTCTGTCCCACTGGAGGTCTTGATAGCTATGATGTCAGCAGGCGGTGAACAGTCACGCCCATGGGTCCCTCAGGGCCAATGGGGTGGAAGAAGAGGAGCCAGAAGAAGAGGAGAGCCTGGAGGCAGAGGAGCATCCTATTTCTGCTACAACTGTGGGAAACCGGGACACTTCGCAAGACACTGCAGGTCAGCACGGCAGAAGTTTTCTGGCTACGCTGTCTTCAAACTGGCCCCCAGACCCCTGCCATCCAATATTGGTTCAACATTCTCAAACCAAAAATCACTCAGCTTTTCCCATACAGAACTCCCCTGGACCACGTCCACTGCACTCATGTCCCCAGACTACTCCCTACCGTTCCACCTTGATGTTTCCGAAAGAGACAGCCTACTCAATGCTGTACTCTTCCAGAAAAAGGGGGGTGAGAGACAGGTACTGATGTATCACACATCAAAACTTGACACTGTGGAAAATCTCATATTGTCATGGGCCATCCACTGGAAGCCAACATCCGCCCTGAGCTCACAATCGAGCACATCAAAGAACATCAAAAGAAAGCAGGACCTTAGGAATGGTCCGAATGGACACGAAAAGGAGCCTCAAAAGACAAAGAAGGTCTGTGGAGAGCCCACGACGGCAGAGTGGTTGCCTCAGCAGAACTGTGTGCAGCACTCCTACCAGGGGCCCACGGACCTACACACGAGGGAAAGAAACGGACATTGGACAATTTAAAACAACTATGGTGGCATCCGCACATGGAAGCGATATCTTTCCTCTTCTGCGATGAATGTCAAATTTGTGGAAATCACAACCCAAGAAAACCATTCAAGACACCGATGGGATCCTATCCCGTGCCCTCTGCCTGTTTCCAAGACATCAGCATAGATTATACAGATATGGGACTAGAGAACAGAGTGCAGGGAAAGAGGTACATCTTGGTAATGGTAGACAGATTTTCAAGATGGGTGGAAGCAATTCCCACCAAGAGAGAAGACGCGCAGACAGTTGTAAGGTGGCTGCAGACAGAACTGATTCCCCGTTACGGAGTGCCGTGATGCATCCGCTCTGATAACGGATCACACTTTAGCAACACCATGCTCGCACAGGTAGAGCAATTTCTGGGAATCACACACCGATTCGGGTCAGTCTATCACCCGCAATCTCAGGGCCTGGTGGAACGAGCGAATCAGACCCTTAAGGCCAAAATTGCCAAAGTTTGCGCGGGCTCCAAATTAACATGGGTTGAGGCCCTGCCCCTGGCCCTTATGGCCATGAGGTCCGGAAAAGGGGGAGAAACACATCTCTCCCCACACGAGATCATGACTGGCCGGCCGATGCCAGGTCCACCCAGAGATGGAGGTCATATGCCACCTCTGGATGTACAGCAGATTGAAATGTCTGACTATATGAGTGCCCTAACTTCTCTTGCTGAAGCTCTCTCCAAACAGATCGAGAGGACTCGAGCAGTACCTGAAGCAGCGGCAGCTGGAAAGCAGATACAAGTAGGTGATTGGGTCAGGGTCAAGGTTCACAAGCGCAAGTGGACTGACCCCAGGTGGACTGGGCCGTACGAGGTGAAGGAGGTTACTTCACACTCGGTCCAGGTCAAGGGCAAATCAGGCGCCCCTTGGCACCACCTGACACATTGTGTCCCAGCACCGGTACCAACCAGAACACTAGGAGAAATTCGCACTAATTTGGAAAATGCATCAGGAACTTAGATTATGCAATCTTATGCAAACCCCGCCGACCGAGGTCGGCAGCGCTTCACCTGGGAAAGGGTGGGATGTGGGATGTGTGTGTGTGTGTGCGTGTGTGTCAGCTGTGTCGCACTCGTGTTGCACCAGCTGCACCTCCACTCTGCGCCACCAGAGGACGCAGCAGACCACTCTGCGCACATTCTTTGGGGGGTTTCTCTAAATGTGGACTGGAGAGCTTCACATGAGCAGAGTGTAGTGCGTCATGTGGTCTGACTGTCTGACTGCAGATTCTTTGCTTCAGTACCAATATATATGTCAAAATACTCAAATTACAAGTACAACATTTAAAATAACATAAATACATTTAAAATATGCAAGAGTACAGAAGTAGTATCAGCTAAATACACTTAAATTATCAAACATAAAAGTACTCAACAGCAGGATACTGATATGACATTATTCAGATGTTTAATACTGATGTATTAATGTGTAAGCAGCATTTTACTGTTGTAGCTGCTCGGGGTCGGAGCTGGTTTCACATTTTGAATAAACTGTACAGTTCAAATGGAGGGCAGGCAGAGGCTTCCTGTCTCGGGGTCGGGCCCCTCTAAGGGGTCGTTAGATAGTTAATAGGAGCGCCATGAAGAAGAAGAAGAAACAACAGAGTTTTCACTTAAAAAAAACTGATCTAATCTTTGGGGGTTCTCTTCATTCATACTGGTGACTCACAACCATCCCAGGACGTACACACAAAGCGAGATGAAACTTAAATACATCTACCCAAAGTTAAATAACTATCCGAATTGAAGAGTAGAGTGTGTTACCTGATGTGTAGCTGCATCATTGATGAGAGATGGATCTCTCAGCCTCTGAGGGATCACTATTTGGTACTTCATCACGTGAGGTAGAGTCCTCACACTGCCCGCAATTATTCCTGCAAGTATCGGGGATATTGTATGAGATAAAAAGAAAGAAAGAAAAAGAAAGGAAAAGAAAGAACAAAAGATAAGTCGTACCCCATGTGGAGAGTAAAAGCCAAACAAAAGATCCAGAACATGGCATGTTGCTCTACCGGACGGACTCTGTCATTGTGAGCTTGGCAGTCTGAAGGAAAAAGGCTCTTCAGCACTCCGCCCTCTTTGCTGTGCAATATCCTGAAAATTACCATTTGAGGTTGACAAACCACATGAGCCACAACCAGAGCCGGTAAAAAAGTTTCACGGTGTCCCCCCCTCCCCCCTTTTTTTGTTACAAAATTAGCGTGAGTTGCTGAGTCCGCCTATAGATTGAGTCACATGATTTCACGGGGATTAAAACGCTCTGATGAACCTTGTTTAGAAAACGTGCACAATTTTGCAGTTTCTTGAAAAAGAAAGTGGGCTGTCCACTCAATTACCCCTCAATCGTTGTTATGAGACTTTAGGTTTATTTGAACGTGTTTGTCTCTGAGACATTGCTTTTTGTATTTACCACCACACAGACACACATTTCTATGACAAATGGAAACTAGAGTAATACTCACGTACAGCTTTATGTAGACAGATTTTACAGGGCAGATTTCTTGTATTCAATTATGGGACTCTCCTTATTGATATAAAAAAAACACCCAGTACCCAATATCAGATGACAGAGACCCACTAAAGCCCGTTAGTGGCATTTGTTGCCACCTACTGGTAAAATGGGAGAATGTATCAGACTCGTTTAAAGGATGTACAGTCTCACATCATAAAGAAAGGCCCGCAGCCCAGCATGACAAGGGTAGAGTGATGAACCCCCGCTGGATCATCGTCCTCGGTGTGTGCACCCATCTGGGTTGTGTGCCCATCGCCAACGCCGGAGACTTCGGAGGCTACTACTGTCCGTGCCATGGCTCCCACTACGATGCTTCAGGAAGGATAAGAAAGGGACCTGCTCCTCTAAAGCTGGAGGTTCCCTTCTATGAGTTCACTGAGGAGGACGTAGTCATAGTGGGATAAATACCGGAGCTCTGTCTCAGTTCCTCCCTGTAATATGTATTTTTTAGATGGCTCCGTGTGAGAGTGACATAAAACGTGTATTTACTGTTAAAGACATATTTCCAACTCTATGATTGAGCTATTGTCTTTTCCCTCGTAAAAAAGTGAGTTGTTTTTCTTTGATTGATCTGCATCACTTAGCTTGATGTCTTTTGATTCACTGACATTTTATTTGTTGTTTTAATCTCTATAGATTTCTTTCATTCCGCACGATTTGTAGCATTTAGTATTTTCCAAACAGCATTATGTAACACAATGTATGAGGGCCGGGTGTGATCAGGTCCAACCCCTTTGCTGCCGCACCAATCCTGATATATTGTGTTGGAGCTGTGTGATAAAGTCAAAGGTGGGGCCTGTTTAATGGTTACCTAAAGCTGAGCTGGTAAAAGTGCTCATACACATGAACAAGAGCACAATGATTAGGATAAGATGATGGTACGATCAAGAAAAGCCACCGGCAATCTAAAAAAGTATCGACAAGTTGTGAATACATTCAGGAATGTTGATCAACTGGAAGGAACTATAGATCGAGATAAGGATGTTGTTGGTTTGTGACTCCAAAGAATGTGTAGATTGCTTTATCTCAGGACCTTTTTCATCCTATTTGAGTTTGTGTCAGACAAGATGACAATTCTATACCAGCAATGGCAGCAGCAAAGAGTGCAAACTGCCAAGTAAGATAAAGAACGACTGAGTCACACTCCAGTCACTGATGGATTTAATGCTGATGAATAAAGTGTGCCATGTACAACTGTATGAACCAGTGAAATACACAACCTTTTACTTTTTATTGATGAAATCATTTGAATACAATATACTGTGCACAGGTGCAGGTAAAACCATCGTCTTAAACTTACATTACCATCAAATCAATCAATATAATCATCAAAACTATTTCAAACTGTACAGTTGGCGCCAATTCAGCGAATAACTTTTTGAATTGAAATCAGTGGAGTTGAACCGCGGTTAATCATGTGTAACTTCAGAGGTGACTCGTGCTGAAAGCTTTTATCACAAACGGAAACTTTACTGCAACCAGAACAGCTAAAGGGGATCGTTTCCTGTGTGGGTATTCATGTGTACCTTCAGATCTCTGTTGCGCACAAATCTATTACAGCAAACTGATCAGCTGAAAGGTTTTTCTCCTGTGTGGGTTCTCATGTGGTTCTGTAAAGTTCCACGCCTGTTAAAAGATTTCTTACAGACTGAGCAGCTGAAAGGTTTTTCTCCTGTGTGGGTTCTCATGTGGTCCTGTAAAGCTGAACGCTGGTTAAAAGATTTCTTACAGACTGAGCAGCTGAAAGGTTTTTCTCCTGTGTGGGTTCTCATGTGTCTCTGTAAAGCTGAACGATCGTTAAAAGATTTCTTACAGACTGAGCAGCTGAAAGGCTTTTCTCCTGTGTGGGTTCTCATGTGGTCCTGTAAAGTTGAACTCTGGTTAAAAGATTTCTCACAGACTGAGCAGCTGAAAGGCTTTTCTCCTGTGTGGGTTCTCATGTGGGTCTGTAAATTTGAACTCTGGCGATAAGATTTCTTACAGACTGAGCAGCTGAAAGGCTTTTCTCCTGTGTGGGTTCTCATGTGGTTCTGTAAAGTTGAACGATCGTTAAAAGATTTCTCACAGACTGAGCAGCTGAAAGGTTTTTCTCCTGTGTGGGTTCTCATGTGGGTCTGTAAATTTGAACTCTGGCGATAAGATTTCTTACAGACTGAGCAGCTGAAAGGGGTTTCTCCTGTGTGGGTTCTCATGTGTGTCTGTAAATGTGAACGCTGGTGAAAAGATTTCTTACAGACTGAGCAGCTGAAAGGTTTTTCTCCTGTGTGGGTTCTCATGTGGGTCTGTAAACGTGACCGCCGGTTAAAAGATTTCTTACAGACTGAGCAACTGAAAGGCTTTTCTCCTGTGTGGGTTCTCATGTGGGTCTGTAAACGTGACCGCCGGTTAAAAGATTTCTTACAGACTGAGCAGCTGAAAGGCTTTTCTCCTGTGTGGGTTCTCATGTGGGTCTGTAAACGTGACCGCCGGTTAAAAGATTTCTTACAGACTGAGCAGCTGAAAGGCTTTTCTCCTGTGTGGGTTCTCATGTGTCTGTTCAGATTTCCACTCTGGCCAAATGTTTTCTCACACTCGGAGCATCTAAAATGTTTTTCACCAGCGCTACATCTTGAATCACTGACACGAACTTCATCAGGTTTCACATAGTTTAAACCTGACTGAGGTTCTCTGGTCTTCTTCCCATCACCACCCTCATCAGTGTCAGAATAGTCTCCAGTCTTCTCATCAGTATCTGGTTCTGGATGTCTATCTGGATCCAAGTTCCTGTCTGGTTCTGGTCCTCCACAGTCTTCTCCATCAGCTTCTGTTCCCATCTGTTTAGTTTGTCTTTGATGAAGCTGTGAGGACTGAGCTTCCTCTTCTTCATCTTCACTCTTCACAGGAGTGAATGAGAACTTGACATCAGCCTCCTCCAGACCTTGAAGCTGCTCTCCTTCCTGACTGGTGCAGAGTTCCTCCTGTTCTTCTTTAATGTGTGGGGGCTCTGGGTCCTCCTGGTCCAGACTGGAGCTCCTCTCCTGCTGCTCAGAGGGAACCTCTTCTTTAACCAACAACAGCTGCTGGACGTCTGCAGGAAAACAGTAAACACACACAGAGGTGTTACAAAGACATTTTAGAATTGAGCAAATAGTCTCCTGGACATACACTTCCAGAGTATCACTAGAACCAGATAATACAATAATGTAATCAACTTATGTGACCATGAACATATGAACCATTTTAAGCTGCCAACTCCATGTGGTGTTATCAAAGAGAACAAACTTGTACTTTAAGTTGAAATATTTCCTGTCATCTAGAAGCTGAGAGAACAAATCAGCATACCTGCAAACTCATAAGAGGTGAAGGAGGTGCCCGTATACGCACCTCTCCTCTCAGTGTTTTGTGAGCCCTGTATCTTTATACTTTATTTGAACTTGTCCAGCACAGGGACGCATTATCTTCACCCACACACAAGCCAGGGTTGGGCCACATTGTGTGTGGGAGTCCTGGAGTCTCAGGGATGGGGAAGCTGCTGTTCCTGCAGGTTGCTGCACAATATCCCACCGACTAACCCGATTCACAACACAACTAGTTATAAGTTTTAAGCTACCACCTGAGTGTCAGAGCTCCCTCTTTGTACGGGGAGCGCCTCACCCGGAGATTCAAACCTTTGCTCTATGACACACGCAACACTATTGCAAATGAGCACACACACACACACACACACACACACACACACACACACACACACACATAGTGCTGTTATGTTCAAAATGTCTCAAACAAAAGGTAAAGGAAAAAGCCCCCCTCCTTGTTCCAGAGGAGAAGAAGCATGCAGAGGAGAAGAGGCAGCTCCCCCCTGCCCTGCTCTCTTTCTTCCATCATTAAGCAGGGCCGAATCAGCTGGTTGAAGTTTAAATCAAAAGGAATTTAATATACTAACAAAAGAAAATGCAGTTACAAACTGAATTACACGATCAGCAGTAATATTTCATGAAATAGAGGCCCCATCCACACCACACGACAGACTGGTGTGTCCGCCTCATGGTCCAGATGAGGTCTGATTATCTCCGGGGATTCACAGTTTCTTTGTCCCTCCAAAGTCTCTGAAATGTCTCATATTACACATTCCTTAGCCCATCGATCAGCTCAGTGATTGGCTGAACCCGTCGGACTTCAGTCGGCCACTTCCTTCACCAATTCACCCCCCTTCTTGAAGGCTGTGCTCAGAAACTCTTCAGCAACATCCCCCTCTCTCTGACTTCATGGCAGTGTCATAAATTCTCTGGTTTCTCTCACAGTGCACAACAAATTCAGTAACTCTCCCTTTAGTTTAAACCTTCTATAAGTAAACATATTGAAACACATACTATCCATCGCTAGGAGCGCTTTAAAACTTAAATTCCTCACAATACGTATACGTTTAATGCCTGTAAATACCGCAAGCATATTTCTACAGTAGCGAGAACCATCGCCTATACAAAAGAAAGTGATTCGTATTCATTTTACCCCGTTACTGTATGGCTTAATATTAACTTCCACTGTTACTGTCAAGCCGTTAGAATTGTGGCCTATCTTCTATTTACAATTAATATGCATTCAATCCGGTTCAATTATTGAAATCATGAAGGTTCAGGCTTACTTACTCATATCATGTAATCATGATTACTTCAGGGCCTTTGGGAGCAACTGCACGTGGGACAGTTGGGACCGGAAGTACACTGGCTGTAGTCATTACAGTGAACAGTGTGATGAGAGGGCACGTGAGCCCTTGTTGCTGTACTTCGTCTCATTGGAGCAGAGGCTGCAGTTAGCATACCCTGCCTTATCAATGCATTTAAAACACTGAGAGCGGGAAGCTGTACTGCTCTCTCTTCACGTCTGTTTAGACCTCCACCGTTATCCAGGCCCAGCTCCACTCACATCTCAGCCCTGCGTCAAGCTGCGCTACACACACAACATCCTCTTTATCTCATCAGTATCTGGGCCTCATGTTTCAAGTTATTATCACCACGAAATCGCCTCATTCTACTTTGAGTTAAACAAAAAAAACTGCACCCAGAACCGCCGGTGTTCCGGTTTAACGTTAATGAGTGACCACGTGGACTGAACCGGAACACGGAGGGAGATTCATGTTTCATCACGTTATCCTCTTAAATCTTGATAATGATGAGCGTTAGCCGTTGACAAAGTTCCGCATGCAGTGGACGTTAACTTAACCCAACAAGTCTGAACGGTAACGGAACTTAAACGTTAACGGAGGGAAATGAAGACGGTGTAGACATCTTAACGCTGATTGGCCAAGACTCGACACGTCGCATCAAATATGTTTTATTGCGAAGATCACGACATCACATTTTCTCCCTGTCTCAATCCAATCTGAGAAACGCTGGCTGACCAGTTGACCCCCCCCCCCCCCAAAAAAATAAAAACTATACGGATCTACACTCACGTGGATGATATATTTTAATTCAAAACGGCTTATTTCGCCGAAAAGCGACACGTTTGCAGGTATTAAATCAGGAGAAGAAGAAAACGACGAACTGCAACAGAGTCTCACTCCAAACTACATTCAAAGTTATCAGCCGGAGCATGAACAGTGTTAAATAAAGTGAACCTACGTGCTCTTTGTATCCGGATTTCCGGGTTGAGAACAGCGTCCAGAAGTTCCCGTTGTCGCTTATTCGCCTCTTTTGAACGAGAGAGTTCCTCCTCGTACTCTGCTATCGTTCTTTCAAACAGACCAAATATCTCTTCATCAGCCGCAGTTAATCGCTGGTTGATTAAAGATCTCAACATTTCTACGTGACATTTTCTACTCGACATTTTCACGAAACCTACATGCTAAGCTAACTTCAATAGCTTTAACGTTATAGGCTACCAGGAGATTAGTCTTCTTCTTCTTCTTCTTTTTCTCCTTCTTCTTCTTTCACTTTAATTGCGGACTACAAACCAATGTTTAAGGCGCCACCTTCTGGACCGGAGTGTGTAACATCATGACTTTATGACAGTTATCATTTAAACACAATAATAATGTTATTTACAACTTCAAATCGAAATAAACTGGATTCTGCCCCAAGCTGCGCGTTTCCGTCCGGATTAGTCTCCACATGCGAGCGCCAGCCGCTTGAGAGGAGAACTTTGGCGGAGAAACTGCACAATCAGACAGCAGACTAGCAGGAAATGGAAGCAGTACATGCGAAGCTTCTCCAGCTGAACACCAGACAGGTTTGGCTAGCTGGATGACGTCATGCTAATAACTTATTTAGCTTTTTAAAACAACGGGGACGGATCCAGCACGGACAGTTAGGGAGTGAGAGACATGAAGCACCTGCTAAGACATGATATATAGTTATAAATACATCATTATATATATGTGTGTGTGTGTGTTGTATATTAAAGTGAATATTATTATACGATATATATTATTATATGATATATATTATTATATGATATATATATATATATTATTATATGATACTGAGACTATAATAAGATGTCCTGATGTGTTATTTACTGCATCTAGCAAACTATACCTTTGAGTGTTACAATAGCGACTATTATTTCATTCAATGTGTCCATCCAGGCAAATTGGTGGATCCAAATGTTATTAAGAAAAAACATATGATGTAATTTCTTTGGAATCATCCAAAATAATGTTCAGTGTATGGGTATTTTTCCAGGCCACTTTAGGCCACTGACTGGTCGATACGTGCGATGCATTGAGTGGGCAACGCGCCGTGTATTGAGGGGGCCGGTCTGACAGTAAACTCCCGGGCCACTTTTTCCCCCCAGTCCGCCCCTGCCCGCAGGACAGTTAATTGTCCTGCACAATACCTACAGAACTCCATTTCAATTGAAACATATTCCTGAGTGACTTTTTTGCAGGCAATACTAATGTGAGTTGCCACCGTAAGACAAAATAAATAGACTGAGTTGTAAATGTTTTTGCTGTCCGCTACTTGTGAGAGGAAAGGTAATTGTATGCTACAGTAGAGTTAACAACTGACAATTAAATGTTTGTTGCACATTGGAAAAATCACATTTCATATCAGCAGCCTACATATATAATTCAATTAATTTAAAACTATATTAAGGATGTACAATTTCCACACATAGCTAATGTCATGTAATACCTTCTGTGGTCAAGTTTATTTTGTATCTTGTGTATAAATACCAAAGAAATTTAACTACATTTGCTCATTAACTAACATCCTGGTGTGGATGTTGAATCTGGCCAGTTGGTGGCGATAACGCACCGTTTTGTTAGTTTTTGACAACCGCCAAAAAACACATTAGATGACGTCGTTATTCCGCGACGATTACAACCTAAACAGAAAACATTGCATTGGTGTTGGCTAAGCCGACAGTGGAACCCTCGAAATCCACACCTCTGAGTGAGGAAGAGGAACAATTTAACACACCATCTTGGCATTGTCTTTTTAGTGGCGAGTTGGAAACAGCTGCGTCTTACGTGATGAACTGTGCGTTGTCGTGTTTGGTCCTCGGCAGCAGGCTCCGCTGACGCCACTCGAGGAAGCGACTGAGGGTGAGCTCAGGGTTAGTGCTGACCTCCACCTGATCTTTGTACGACCAGATATCCAGACCGACCAGCATCACGCGAACACCCACGGGGCGATACAGCTGAAACAGAGCAGCATGCAAGCACTGATGTGTGATACATCAGTACCTGTCTCTCACCCCCCTTTTTCTGGAAGAGTACAGCATTGAGTAGGCTCAATGCTGTACTGCCCACTGCCGCCTTTCCTGACGAGGTCTGTGTGCGATTATTTGTGGAATCACGGCTGTGTGTGGTCGATTGAGTGCTGGGTAATGTCTCAGGGAGACACAGGTCGGAATTCAGAGAATGCACAAGAATCCGCCATTTCCTTAGGGACCGTGTTCGCACAAGGCGTACACTGTAAACAAAAAGGTCAATAGACCTTTCCTGACGAGGTCTGTGTGCGATTATTTGTGGAATCACGGCAGTGTATGGTCGGTTGAGTGTTGAGTAATGCCTCAGGGAGGTATCCATTTCCTTAGGGGACCGTGCTCGTGAAAACGCTATAAGAGCAGATCTATATGTGATTTGTGCGTATTTCAGCGACGGCAGTGTATGGTGTCAATCTGGTATGGATGTGAGTGACTGTGTGAAGCGTACAGGTGTTAGAGAGTACATGTGTAGTTGTAAAGTTGTAGTGTTTTTCACCAGGTTGGTGTGCTTCTCAGAGATTGACGGTCAGTGGAGCAGAGCACACGCATAAGACACAAACTTTGCACTCAAACACAGAACCACAAAACACTAGGATAGAAGAGGAAAGCTGAGGGTTAATATATGTGTGAGTTTTACTGGTAGAGTTACAAAGAATACAGATTTATTGGAAATTGTGTTCCATAGGGACCGTGAACAGAGTTAGGAGCGAAGACACAGCAGGCAAAGGCACAGAGGCAAGGGAGTGAACATCTTAGATAAGAAAGACAGCTGCAGCCAAAACAGGGAGAGATAACAACTAGGACAGAGGGCACAAGAACATTTCACAGGAGCTTTGGCTCCCTCTGTTGGACATTCGGGAGTACAGCACCTAAAACATTTTGAATTGAAAAAAGGATTGGAATTGGGAAAAAAAAAAAAAACATTTTGAAAAGAAAAAGAGGATTGGAACTGGAAAAGAGGATTGGAATTGAAAAAGATTGATTGAGAAAAAAAAAAAACTTGAACTGAAAAAGAAAAGAACAACACAAGAAGACATGGCTGGAGCTGTGGCTCCATCTGGTGGCTACTCAGGAGCACTGCGTGCAAAACTGAAAGAAGCTGTAACAGACACAAGAGGCAAGACTGCATGGAAGAGAGACAAGATTCATTGGGATAACTGCATGAAACGATGGACAAAGGAGGGATGGTGGAGGGCGGCTAGTCCACTGCCTCCATCAGCCAACAACCTCCGATTCTTTGCCAAAGATTCGACAAAACGAGTGGCCTACGCACAGACAGCAGAGAATAATCAAACCAAACGACGTGTGTTCATTAACCCCCTGAAGCAAGCCCGCAAAGACAGAGAAGAGGAACATCGAGTGGCGATGATAGCATTAGAATTGGCCATGACAGATCGGATACAGGTGGACATGCTGACCGAAAAAGAACAAACCAGGCCCCATCAGTTACTCGACATCACCCCCTTCGACATCACCCCCTTCGACATCACCCCTACCACTCAAGCCCCGGTAGGTCTGGAAAAGACTGCACAGGAACCGGGCCAGGCATCTCTGGCCTCAGCCCCTCCCCCGCCCTCAACTGGCCTGTCTCCAGCACTTCCTCCGGTTCCTCCCCCCCAGTATCACCTTCGGCCCCATGGCCCGCCCCTCAAAGGAGAAACAGAAGAGATTGATGCCGGTGAATATCCCCTGAGAGCAGCCCCCACTCTCGCGGACCCACTGCGTGATCAATTTGTGCCTTTTGGGTTTGCAGACATGACCAGCATGGTACACCAGCTCCCATCCCTCCACGCGGGAGCCAATCCATGGATTGAGCTCATGGAATCTTTGACTGCTGGCCGCCAGCTGGCAGTGGGCGACCTGAGAGCACTTCTCTCCCGCTGTCTGGACCCAACCCAGTGTACTACCCTACTATACATGGCAGGCGCCGGTGTGGCACCAGATGCCGACCCCTTTGATCGATATCGTACAGCGTTGTGGCAGGAGCTCAGAACTAAGTTCCCCACTCCAGTGAACCAAGGCGCAGTGGCAGCATTCATCTGGGCCCCGGCAGAGCCCCCGCTCCTGTACTTGGCCAGAGCAGAACGGGTGTGGCGCGAGGCCTTCAGAGAACCACATGATGCAAGCATTACCACAGTGGCACTATGGCGCACAATGGTAAAACGAGGCCTACCTGATGGACCTCGCCAGAGCATGGACGCAGTGGTTGGCCTAGAAGAAATGACACAAGACATGTGGAACGCCCAGCTCCGACATTACCTCTCCAAGCACATTCAAACTGAGGCGGGTAGTGACACAGAAATTAAGGCCCTGCAGAAGGCCCTACTCAAGAAACAACTCAAAGAACAAGACGCGGCTAAGGCAACCAAGAAATCTAAGGCTAAACAGCAACAACAGCTGGTAGTCCAACCTGCACCGGCTCCACCTCCAACGGCACCTACTCCCTCTGTCCCACTGGAGGTCTTGATAGCTATGATGTCAGCAGGCGGTGAACAGTCACGCCCATGGGTCCCTCAGGGCCAATGGGGTGGAAGAAGAGGAGCCAGAAGAAGAGGAGAGCCTGGAGGCAGAGGAGCATCCTATTTCTGCTACAACTGTGGGAAACCGGGACACTTCGCAAGACACTGCAGGTCAGCACGGCAGAAGTTTTCTGGCTACGCTGTCTTCAAACTGGCCCCCAGACCCCTGCCATCCAATATTGGTTCAACATTCTCAAACCAAAAATCACTCAGCTTTTCCCATACAGAACTCCCCTGGACCACGTCCACTGCACTCATGTCCCCAGACTACTCCCTACCGTTCCACCTTGATGTTTCCGAAAGAGACAGCCTACTCAATGCTGTACTCTTCCAGAAAAAGGGGGGTGAGAGACAGGTACTGATGTATCACACATCAAAACTTGACACTGTGGAAAATCTCATATTGTCATGGGCCATCCACTGGAAGCCAACATCCGCCCTGAGCTCACAATCGAGCACATCAAAGAACATCAAAAGAAAGCAGGACCTTAGGAATGGTCCGAATGGACACGAAAAGGAGCCTCAAAAGACAAAGAAGGTCTGTGGAGAGCCCACGACGGCAGAGTGGTTGCCTCAGCAGAACTGTGTGCAGCACTCCTACCAGGGGCCCACGGACCTACACACGAGGGAAAGAAACGGACATTGGACAATTTAAAACAACTATGGTGGCATCCGCACATGGAAGCGATATCTTTCCTCTTCTGCGATGAATGTCAAATTTGTGGAAATCACAACCCAAGAAAACCATTCAAGACACCGATGGGATCCTATCCCGTGCCCTCTGCCTGTTTCCAAGACATCAGCATAGATTATACAGATATGGGACTAGAGAACAGAGTGCAGGGAAAGAGGTACATCTTGGTAATGGTAGACAGATTTTCAAGATGGGTGGAAGCAATTCCCACCAAGAGAGAAGACGCGCAGACAGTTGTAAGGTGGCTGCAGACAGAACTGATTCCCCGTTACGGAGTGCCGAGATGCATCCGCTCTGATAACGGATCACACTTTAGCAACACCATGCTCGCACAGGTAGAGCAATTTCTGGGAATCACACACCGATTCGGGTCAGTCTATCACCCGCAATCTCAGGGCCTGGTGGAACGAGCGAATCAGACCCTTAAGGCCAAAATTGCCAAAGTTTGCGCGGGCTCCAAATTAACATGGGTTGAGGCCCTGCCCCTGGCCCTTATGGCCATGAGGTCCGGAAAAGGGGGAGAAACACATCTCTCCCCACACGAGATCATGACTGGCCGGCCGATGCCAGGTCCACCCAGAGATGGAGGTCATATGCCACCTCTGGATGTACAGCAGATTGAAATGTCTGACTATATGAGTGCCCTAACTTCTCTTGCTGAAGCTCTCTCCAAACAGATCGAGAGGACTCGAGCAGTACCTGAAGCAGCGGCAGCTGGAAAGCAGATACAAGTAGGTGATTGGGTCAGGGTCAAGGTTCACAAGCGCAAGTGGACTGACCCCAGGTGGACTGGGCCGTACGAGGTTAAGGAGGTTACTTCACACTCGGTCCAGGTCAAGGGCAAATCAGGCGCCCCTTGGCACCACCTGACACATTGTGTCCCAGCACCGGTACCAACCAGAACACTAGGAGAAATTCGCACTAATTTGGAAAATGCATCAGGAACTTAGATTATGCAATCTTATGCAAACCCCGCCGACCGAGGTCGGCAGCGCTTCACCTGGGAAAGGGTGGGATGTGGGATGTGTGTGTGTGTGTGCGTGTGTGTCAGCTGTGTCGCACTCGTGTTGCACCAGCTGCACCTCCACTCTGCGCCACCAGAGGACGCAGCAGACCACTCTGCGCACATTCTTTGGGGGGTTTCTCTAAATGTGGACTGGAGAGCTTCACATGAGCAGAGTGTAGTGCGTCATGTGGTCTGACTGTCTGACTGCAGATTCTTTGCTTCAGTACCAATATATATGTCAAAATACTCAAATTACAAGTACAACATTTAAAATAACATAAATACATTTAAAATATGCAAGAGTACAGAAGTAGTATCAGCTAAATACACTTAAATTATCAAACATAAAAGTACTCAACAGCAGGATACTGATATGACATTATTCAGATGTTTAATACTGATGTATTAATGTGTAAGCAGCATTTTACTGTTGTAGCTGCTCGGGGTCGGCGCTGGTTTCACATTTTGAATAAACTGTACAGTTCAAATGGAGGGCAGGCAGAGGCTTCCTGTCTCGGGGTCGGGCCCCTCTAAGGGGTCGTTAGATAGTTAATAGGAGCGCCATGAAGAAGAAGAAGAAACAACAGAGTTTTCACTTAAAAAAAACTGATCTAATCTTTGGGGGTTCTCTTCATTCATACTGGTGACTCACAACCATCCCAGGACGTACACACAAAGCGAGATGAAACTTAAATACATCTACCCAAAGTTAAATAACTATCCGAATTGAAGAGTAGAGTGTGTTACCTGATGTGTAGCTGCATCATTGATGAGAGATGGATCTCTCAGCCTCTGAGGGATCACTATTTGGTACTTCATCACGTGAGGTAGAGTCCTCACACTGCCCGCAATTATTCCTGCAAGTATCGGGGATATTGTATGAGATAAAAAGAAAGAAAGAAAAAGAAAGGAAAAGAAAGAACAAAAGATAAGTCGTACCCCATGTGGAGAGTAAAAGCCAAACAAAAGATCCAGAACATGGCATGTTGCTCTACCGGACGGACTCTGTCATTGTGAGCTTGGCAGTCTGAAGGAAAAAGGCTCTTCAGCACTCCGCCCTCTTTGCTGTGCAATATCCTGAAAATTACCATTTGAGGTTGACAAACCACATGAGCCACAACCAGAGCCGGTAAAAAAGTTTCACGGTGCCCCCCCCTCCCCCCTTTTTTTGTTACAAAATTAGCGTGAGTTGCTGAGTCCGCCTATAGATTGAGTCACATGATTTCACGGGGATTAAAACGCTCTGATGAACCTTGTTTAGAAAACGTGCACAATTTTGCAGTTTCTTGAAAAAGAAAGTGGGCTGTCCACTCAATTACCCCTCAATCGTTGTTATGAGACTTTAGGTTTATTTGAACGTGTTTGTCTCTGAGACATTGCTTTTTGTATTTACCACCACACAGACACACATTTCTATGACAAATGGAAACTAGAGTAATACTCACGTACAGCTTTATGTAGACAGATTTTACAGGGCAGATTTCTTGTATTCAATTATGGGACTCTCCTTATTGATATAAAAAAAACACCCAGTACCCAATATCAGATGACAGAGACCCACTAAAGCCCGTTAGTGGCATTTGTTGCCACCTACTGGTAAAATGGGAGAATGTATCAGACTCGTTTAAAGGATGTACAGTCTCACATCATAAAGAAAGGCCCGCAGCCCAGCATGACAAGGGTAGAGTGATGAACCCCCGCTGGATCATCGTCCTCGGTGTGTGCACCCATCTGGGTTGTGTGCCCATCGCCAACGCCGGAGACTTCGGAGGCTACTACTGTCCGTGCCATGGCTCCCACTACGATGCTTCAGGAAGGATAAGAAAGGGACCTGCTCCTCTAAAGCTGGAGGTTCCCTTCTATGAGTTCACTGAGGAGGACGTAGTCATAGTGGGATAAACACTGGAGCTCTGTCTCAGTTCCTCCCTGTAATATGTATTTTTTAGATGGCTCCGTGTGAGAGTGACATAAAACGTGTATTTACTGTTAAAGACATATTTCCAACTCTATGATTGAGCTATTGTCTTTTCCCTCGTAAAAAAGTGAGTTGTTTTTCTTTGATTGATCTGCATCACTTAGCTTGATGTCTTTTGATTCACTGACATTTTATTTGTTGTTTTAATCTCTATAGATTTCTTTCATTCCGCACGATTTGTAGCATTTAGTATTTTCCAAACAGCATTATGTAACACAATGTATGAGGGCCGGGTGTGATCAGGTCCAACCCCTTTGCTGCCGCACCAATCCTGATATATTGTGTTGGAGCTGTGTGATAAAGTCAAAGGTGGGGCCTGTTTCATGGTTACCTAAAGCTGAGCTGGTAAAAGTGCTCATACACATGAACAAGAGCACAACGATTAGGATAAGATGATGGTACGATCAAGAAAAGCCACCGGCAATCTAAAAAAGTATCGACAAGTTGTGAATACATTCAGGAATGTTGATCAACTGGAAGGAACTATAGATCGAGATAAGGATGTTGTTGGTTTGTGACTCCAAAGAATGTGTAGATTGCTTTATCTCAGGACCTTTTTCATCCTATTTGAGTTTGTGTCAGACAAGATGACAATTCTATACCAGCAATGGCAGCAGCAAAGAGTGCAAACTGCCAAGTAAGATAAAGAAGTATTGAGTCACACTCCAGTCACTGATGGATTTAATGCTGATGAATAAAGTGTGCCATGTACAACTGTATGAACCAGTGAAATACACAACCTTTTACTTTTTATTGATGAAATCATTTGAATACAATATACTGTGCACAGGTGCAGGTAAAACCATCGTCTTAAACTTACATTACCATCAAATCAATCAATATAATCATCAAAACTATTTCAAACTGTACAGTTGGCGCCAATTCAGTGAATAACTTTTTGAATTGAAATCAGTGGAGTTGAACCGCGGTTAATCATGTGTAACTTCAGAGGTGACTCGTGCTGAAAGCTTTTATCACAAACGGAAACTTTACTGCAACCAGAACAGCTAAAGGGGATCGTTTCCTGTGTGGGTATTCATGTGTACCTTCAGATCTCTGTTGCGCACAAATCTATTACAGCAAACTGATCAGCTGAAAGGCTTTTCTCCTGTGTGGGTTCTCATGTGTGTCTGTAAAGTTGAACGATCGTTAAAAGATTTCTTACAGACTGAGCAGCTGAAAGGCTTTTCTCCTGTGTGGGTTCTCATGTGTGTCTGTAAAGTTGAACGCTGGTTAAAAGATTTCTTACAGACTGAGCAGCTGAAAGGCTTTTCTCCTGTGTGGGTTCTCATGTGTGTTTGTAAAGTTGAACCATGGTTAAAAGATTTCTTACAGACTGAGCAGCTGAAAGGCTTTTCTCCTGTGTGGGTTCTCATGTGGTCCTGTAAAGTTGAACGCCTGTTAAAAGATTTCTTACAGACTGAGCAGCTGAAAGGTTTTTCTCCTGTGTGGATTCTCATGTGTGGCTGTAAAGTTGAACTCTGGTTAAAAGATTTCTTACAGACTGAGCAGCTGAAAGGATTTTCTCCTGTGTGGGTTCTCATGTGGGTCTGTAAATTTGAACTCTGGCGATAAGATTTCTTACAGACTGAGCAGCTGAAAGGCTTTTCTCCTGTGTGGGTTCTCATGTGTGTCTGTAAATTTGAACTCTGGTTAAAAGATTTCTTACAGACTGAGCAGCTGAAAGGCTTTTCTCCTGTGTGGGTTCTCATGTGTCTGTTCAGACTTCCACTCTCGCCAAATGTTTTCTCACACTCGGAGCATCTAAAATGTTTTTCACCAGCGCTACATCTTGAATCACTGACACGGACTTCATCAGGTTTCACATAGTTTAAACCTGACTGAGGTTCTCTGGTCTTCTTCCCATCACCACCCTCATCAGTGTCAGAAGACTCTCCAGTCTTCTCATCAGTATCTGGTTCTGGATGTCTATCTGGATCCAAGTTCCTGTCTGGTTCTGGTCCTCCACAGTCTTCTCCATCAGCTTCTGTTCTCATCTGTTTAGTTTGTCTTTGATGAAGCTGTGAGGACTGAGCTTCCTCTTCTTCATCTTCACTCTTCACAGGAGTGAATGAGAACTTGACATCAGCCTCCTCCAGACCTTGAAGCTGCTCTCCTTCCTGACTGGTGCAGAGTTCCTCCTGTTCTTCTTTTATGTGTGGGGGCTCTGGGTCCTCCTGGTCCAGACTGGAGCTCCTCTCCTGCTGCTCAGAGGGAACCTCTTCTTTAACCAACAACAGCTGCTGGACGTCTGCAGGAAAACAGTAAACACACACAGAGGTGTTACAAAGACATTTTAGAATTGAGCAAATAGTCTCCTGGACATACACTTCCAGAGTATCACTAGAACCAGATAATACAATAATGTAATCAACTTATGTGACCATGAACACATGAACCATTTTAAGCTGCCAAATCCATGTGGTGTTATCAAAGAGAACAAACTTGTACTTTAAGTTGAAATATTTCCTGTCATCTAGAAGCTGAGAGAACAAATCAGCATACCTGCAAACTCATAAGAGGTGAAGGAGGTGCCCGTATACGCACCTCTCCTCTCAGTGTTTTGTGAGCCCTGTATCTTTATACTTTATTTGAACTTGTCCAGCACAGGGACGCATTATCTTCACCCACACACAAGCCAGGGTTGGGCCACATTGTGTGTGGGAGTCCTGGAGTCTCAGGGATGGGGAAGCTGCTGTTCCTGCAGGTTGCTGCACAATATCCCACCGACTAACCCGATTCACAACACAACTAGTTATAAGTTTTAAGCTACCACCTGAGTGTCAGAGCTCCCTCTTTGTACGGGGAGCGCCTCACCCGGAGATTCAAACCTTTGCTCTATGACACACGCAACACTATTGCAAATGAGCACACACACACACACACACACACACACACACACACACATAGTGCTGTTATGTTCAAAATGTCTCAAACAAAAGGTAAAGGAAAAAGCCCCCCTCCTTGTTCCAGAGGAGAAGAAGCATGCAGAGGAGAAGAGGCAGCTCCCCCCTGCCCTGCTCTCTTTCTTCCATCATTAAGCAGGGCCGAATCAGCTGGTTGAAGTTTAAATCAAAAGGAATTTAATATACTAACAAAAGAAAATGCAGTTACAAACTGAATTACACGATCAGCAGTAATATTTCATGAAATAGAGGCCCCATCCACACCACACGACAGACTGGTGTGTCCGCCTCATGGTCCAGATGAGGTCTGATTATCTCCGGGGATTCACAGTTTCTTTGTCCCTCCAAAGTCTCTGAAATGTCTCATATTACACATTCCTTAGCCCATCGATCAGCTCAGTGATTGGCTGAACCCGTCGGACTTCAGTCGGCCACTTCCTTCACCAATTCACCCCCCTTCTTGAAGGCTGTGCTCAGAAACTCTTCAGCAACATCCCCCTCTCTCTGACTTCATGGCAGTGTCATAAATTCTCTGGTTTCTCTCACAGTGCACAACAAATTCAGTAACTCTCCCTTTAGTTTAAACCTTCTATAAGTAAACATATTGAAACACATACTATCCATCGCTAGGAGCGCTTTAAAACTTAAATTCCTCACAATACGTATACGTTTAATGCCTGTAAATACCGCAAGCATATTTCTACAGTAGCGAGAACCATCGCCTATACAAAAGAAAGTGATTCGTATTCATTTTACCCCGTTACTGTATGGCTTAATATTAACTTCCACTGTTACTGTCAAGCCGTTAGAATTGTGGCCTATCTTCTATTTACAATTAATATGCATTCAATCCGGTTCAATTATTGAAATCATGAAGGTTCAGGCTTACTTACTCATATCATGTAATCATGATTACTTCAGGGCCTTTGGGAGCAACTGCACGTGGGACAGTTGGGACCGGAAGTACACTGGCTGTAGTCATTACAGTGAACAGTGTGATGAGAGGGCACGTGAGCCCTTGTTGCTGTACTTCGTCTCATTGGAGCAGAGGCTGCAGTTAGCATACCCTGCCTTATCAATGCATTTAAAACACTGAGAGCGGGAAGCTGTACTGCTCTCTCTTCACGTCTGTTTAGACCTCCACCGTTATCCAGGCCCAGCTCCACTCACATCTCAGCCCTGCGTCAAGCTGCGCTACACACACAACATCCTCTTTATCTCATCAGTATCTGGGCCTCATGTTTCAAGTTATTATCACCACGAAATCGCCTCATTCTACTTTGAGTTAAACAAAAAAAACTGCACCCAGAACCGCCGGTGTTCCGGTTTAACGTTAATGAGTGACCACGTGGACTGAACCGGAACACGGAGGGAGATTCATGTTTCATCACGTTATCCTCTTAAATCTTGATAATGATGAGCGTTAGCCGTTGACAAAGTTCCGCATGCAGTGGACGTTAACTTAACCCAACAAGTCTGAACGGTAACGGAACTTAAACGTTAACGGAGGGAAATGAAGACGGTGTAGACATCTTAACGCTGATTGGCCAAGACTCGACACGTCGCATCAAATATGTTTTATTGCGAAGATCACGACATCACATTTTCTCCCTGTCTCAATCCAATCTGAGAAACGCTGGCTGACCAGTTGACCCCCCCCCCCAAAAAAAATAAAAACTATACGGATCTACACTCACGTGGATGATATATTTTAATTCAAAACGGCTTATTTCGCCGAAAAGCGACACGTTTGCAGGTATTAAATCAGGAGAAGAAGAAAACGAGGAACTGCAACAGAGTCTCACTCCAAACTACATTCAAAGTTATCAGCCGGAGCATGAACAGTGTTAAATAAAGTGAACCTACGTGCTCTTTGTATCCGGATTTCCGGGTTGAGAACAGCGTCCAGAAGTTCCCGTTGTCGCTTATTCGCCTCTTTTGAACGAGAGACTTCCTCCTCGTACTCTGCTATCGTTCTTTCAAACAGACCAAATATCTCTTCATCAGCCGCAGTTAATCGCTGGTTGATTAAAGATCTCAACATTTCTACGTGACATTTTCTACTCGACATTTTCACGAAACCTACATGCTAAGCTAACTTCAATAGCTTTAACGTTATAGGCTACCAGGAGATTAGTCTTCTTCTTCTTCTTCTCCTTCTCCTTCTTTTTCTCCTTCTTCTTCTTTCACTTTAATTGCGGACTACAAACCAATGTTTAAGGCGCCACCTTCTGGACCGGAGTGTGTAACATCATGACTTTATGACAGTTATCATTTAAACACAATAATAATGTTATTTACAACTTCAAATCGAAATAAACTGGATTCTGCCCCAAGCTGCGCGTTTCCGTCCGGATTAGTCTCCACATGCGAGCGCCAGCCGCTTGAGAGGAGAACTTTGGCGGAGAAACTGCACAATCAGACAGCAGACTAGCAGGAAATGGAAGCAGTACATGCGAAGCTTCTCCAGCTGAACACCAGACAGGTTTGGCTAGCTGGATGACGTCATGCTAATAACTTATTTAGCTTTTTAAAACAACGGGGACGGATCCAGCACGGACAGTTAGGGAGTGAGAGACATGAAGCACCTGCTAAGACATGATATATAGTTATAAATACATCATTATATATATGTGTGTGTGTGTTGTATATTAAAGTGAATATTATTATACGATATATATTATTATATGATATATATTATTATATGATATATATATATATATTATTATATGATACTGAGACTATAATAAGATGTCCTGATGTGTTATTTACTGCATCTAGCAAACTATACCTTTGAGTGTTACAATAGCAACTATTATTTCATTCAATGTGTCCATCCAGGCAAATTGGTGGATCCAAATGTTATTAAGAAAAAACATATGATGTAATTTCTTTGGAATCATCCAAAATAATGTTCAGTGTATGGGTATTTTTCCAGGCCACTTTAGGCCACTGACTGGTCGATACGTGCGATGCATTGAGTGGGCAACGCGCCGTGTATTGAGGGGGCCGGTCTGACAGTAAACTCCCGGGCCACTTTTTCCCCCCAGTCCGCCCCTGCCCGCAAGACAGTTAATTGTCCTGCACAATACCTACAGAACTCCATTTCAATTGAAACATATTCCTGAGTGACTTTTTTGCAGGCAATACTAATGTGAGTTGCCACCGTAAGACAAAATAAATAGACTGAGTTGTAAATGTTTTTGCTGTCCGCTACTTGTGAGAGGAAAGGTAATTGTATGCTACAGTTGTTCAAAGTTCAAAGTTCAAAGTTCAAAGTTCACTTTATTGTCAAAGTTTCCACATGTGTTATGCATACAGAAAATTCGAAATGCCGTTTCTCGCAGTCCCACAGTGTAATATAGACATGAACATATAACATATAATAGAATAAAATAGAATAAAGTTAAGAACATAAGGGCCTAGATAAAGGATTAACAAGTAGCAGCAGAGAATAAAAAGTGACTGGTGCTGGATGAGGGAAGGGTGTGTGAGGGGGGTATTTGTTCGTAGCAGCAGAGAATAAAAAATTAAAATAAATAAATAGAAAAAGTGACTGGTGCTGGATGAGGGAAGGGGTGTGAGGGGGAGTAGATGTCCTGGTATGTTCCATTTGAGGCAGTGGGGAAAGGTGGGTGAGGGGGAGGGTAGAGAGGTCAGGGGAGAGATGGCAGGGGGGGAGAGAGGGGGAGCGAGAGGAGAGAGGGAGGGAGAGAGTTCAGCATCCTGACCGCCTGGTGGAAGAAGCTGTTCCTCAGCCGGGTAGAGCTCGAACGGAGACTGCGGAACCTTCTCCCTGAAGGCAGGAGGCTGAAGAGGCTGTTGGAGGGGTGGGTGGGGTTACCCGCAATGCCGAGTGCTTTGCGGGTGAGGCGGGTGTTGTAAATGTCCTGTAGTGTAGGGAGTGAGACTCCGATGATCCTCTGGGCAGAGTTCACAATGCGCTGCAGGCTCTTGCGGTTGGAGGCGGTGCAGCTTCCGAACCACAGCGTGATGCAGCTGCTGAGGATGCTCTCAGTGGCGCCTCGGTAGAATGAGAGCATGATGGGGGGGGGGGCTCCTGCTCGCTTGAGCTTCCTGATGAAGTACAGGCGTTGCTGGGCCTTCTTTGCCAGTGCAGTGGTGTTGCTGTTCCAGGTGAGGTCATCTGTGATTGTCACACCCAGGAATTTGGTGCTGCTCACCTGTTCCACAGCAGCACCATTGATGGTCAGAGGGAGGGGGGGTTGGGAGTGGGTTCTCCTGAAGTCAACAACAATCTCCTTTGTTTTCCCCACATTGAGGAAGAGATTGTTATTTTGGCACCAACGGACCAGCTGGTTCACTTCCTTCCTGTAGTTAGTCTCATCGTTGTGGCTGATGAGACCTACCACGGTAGTGTCGTCAGCGAACTTCACGATGTGGTTGGAGCTGTAGTTGGGTTTACAGTCATGGGTCAGCAGGGTGAAGAGAAGGGGGCTGAGCACACAACCTTGGGGGGCCCCCGTACTCAGTGTTAGTGTGTTCGAAGTGTTGTTGTTGACCCGAACAGCTTGTGGTCTCTCTGTGAGGAAGTCCAACAACCAGTTGCAGAGAGAGGGGCTGAGGCCCAGGTCTGTAAGTTTACACACAAGCTGCTGGGGGATGATTGTATTGAATGCTGAGCTGAAATCTATGAACAGCATTCTGACGTAGGAGTTCTTAGTGTCCAGGTGTGTGAGGGCTGGGTGTAGAGCGGAGGAGATTGCATCCTCTGTGGACCGTTTAGTTCGGTAAGCAAACTGAAACGGGTCCAGGGAGGGAGGAAGGGTGGATTTGATCTGCTTCATGACCAGCCTTTCGAAACACTTCATGATGGTAGAAGTCAATGCGACGGGGCGGTAGTCGTTGAAGCAGGCTGGAGATGACTTCTTCGGCACAGGAATGATGGTGGTTTCCTTGAAGCACGTGGGAACAACAGCCTGGCTCAGGGAGGTGTTAAAGATGTCGGTGAGGACATCCGTGAGCTCCTCTGCGCAGTCCCTCAGCACACGACCAGGAATGTTGTCAGGTCCCGCAGCCTTGCGGGTATTAATCCTCAGCAGTGTGCTCCTCACACTGGCTGGGGACAGGCACAGAGCCTGGTCGTCGGTGGGGGGGGTGGTTTTCTGCGCAGGTGTGTTGTTCTGTGCTTCGAAGCGTGCAAAGAAGCCATTGAGGTTGTTAAGCAGGGAGGTGTGACTGTCACAGGTCTGTGGCGGTAGTTTGTAGTCCGTTATGGTCCTAATGCCCTGCCACAGGCTCCGTGAGTCCCTGCTGTCTTTGAAATGTCCTGTGATTTTCCTGGTGTACAGTCGTTTAGCTTTCCTGATGCCACGGCACAGGTCAGCCCTGGCTGCTCCCAGCCCAGCTGGGTCTCCAGCTCTGAAGGCGGTGTCGCGAGCCTTGAGCAGTGTGCGGACCTCCCCTGTCAGCCATGGCTTCTGGTTGGCTCGGATGGTGATGGCTCTGGTGGTAGTTACATCATCAATGCACTTGGTGATGTAACCTGTGACTGTCTCTGTGTATTCTTGAATGTTAATGTGATGGTTGTAGGTGGCTGCCTGCTTGAACATGTCCCAGTCTGTAGTACCAAAGCAGTCCTGAAGTGCAGCAGTACTGTCCTCTGGCCACACCCGTACCTGTTTTGAAACCGGTTTGGTAACCTTTACCCTTGCTCTGTAGGCCGGTTTCAGCAAGACAGTGAGGTGGTCGGAGAGGCCAATGTGGGGGAGGGGGGACGCCTTGTACGCTCCCTTGATCGATGTGTAGACTAGGTCTAATTTGTTGTTTTCCCTGGTTGGAAAATCAACATGCTGGTATATTTTAGGCAGAACAGTTTTTAGGTTAGCATGGTTGAAGTCTCCAGCAACGATGAGAATGCCGTCTGGGTGTGCTGTCTGTTGCTCACTGATGGCTCTGTAAAGTTCACTGAGTGCCTCCTCTCTGTCCTTGTTGTTGGGGCTCGGAGGTATATAAACAGCCACCAGTAGAATGGCTGAAAACTCCCTCGGCAGGTAAAAAGGACGGCACTTTAAAACCATAAACTCCACCAGCGGGGAACAGTGTTGGTTAACAACAATAGCGTCTCGACACCAAGCATCACTGATGTAAACACACACACCGCCGCCGCGGGACTTTCCCACGCTAACTATGTCTCTGTCTGCTCGGTAGCATGTTAGCTTGTCCAGTTGAATAGCGGAGTCCGGGATGTTGTGGTGGAGCCATGTTTCCGTGAACACGTAAACACAGCAGTCCCTCACCTCACGCTTGGTTCTGAGTAGCCGTATATTGTCCATCTTGTTGTCCAGTGAACGGACATTTGCCATGAGTAATGTTGGAATTGCCGGCTTGTGTGGGCTAGCCGTTAGCCTAGCCCGGATACCTCCACGCTTTCCCCGCTTTTGCTTCCTCTCGAGTTAACAACTGACAATTAAATGTTTGTTGCACATTGGAAAAATCACATTTCATATCAGCAGCCTACATATATAATTCAATTAATTTAAAACTATATTAAGGATGTACAATTTCCACACATAGCTAATGTCATGTAATACCTTCTGTGGTCAAGTTTATTTTGTATCTTGTGTATAAATACCAAAGAAATTTAACTACATTTGCTCATTAACTAACATCCTGGTGTGGATGTTGAATCTGACCAGTTGGTGGCGATAACGCACCGTTTTGTTAGTTTTTGACAACCGCCAAAAAACACATTAGATGACGTCGTTATTCCGTGACGATTACAACCTAAACAGAAAACATTGCATTGGTGTTGGCTAAGCCGACAGTGGAACCCTCGAAATCCACACCTCTGAGTGAGGAAGAGGAACAATTTAACACACCATCTTGGCATTGTCTTTTTAGTGGCGAGTTGGAAACAGCTGCGTCTTACGTGATGAACTGTGCGTTGTCGTGTTTGGTCCTCGGCAGCAGGCTCCGCTGACGCCACTCGAGGAAGCGACTGAGGGTGAGCTCAGGGTTAGTGCTGACCTCCACCTGATCTTTGTACGACCAGATATCCAGACCGACCAGCATCACGCGAACACCCACGGGGCGATACAGCTGAAACAGAGCAGCATGCAAGCACTGATGTGTGATACATCAGTACCTGTCTCTCACCCCCCTTTTTCTGGAAGAGTACAGCATTGAGTAGGCTCAATGCTGTACTGCCCACTGCCGCCTTTCCTGACGAGGTCTGTGTGCGATTATTTGTGGAATCACGGCTGTGTGTGGTCGATTGAGTGCTGGGTAATGTCTCAGGGAGACACAGGTCGGAATTCAGAGAATGCACAAGAATCCGCCATTTCCTTAGGGACCGTGTTCGCACAAGGCGTACACTGTAAACAAAAAGGTCAATAGACCTTTCCTGACGAGGTCTGTGTGCGATTATTTGTGGAATCACGGCAGTGTATGGTCGGTTGAGTGTTGAGTAATGCCTCAGGGAGGTATCCATTTCCTTAGGGGACCGTGCTCGTGAAAATGCTATAAGAGCAGATCTATATGTGATTTGTGCGTATTTCAGCGACGGCAGTGTATGGTGTCAATCTGGTATGGATGTGAGTGACTGTGTGAAGCGTACAGGTGTTAGAGAGTACATGTGTAGTTGTAAAGTTGTAGTGTTTTTCACCAGGTTGGTGTGCTTCTCAGAGATTGACGGTCAGTGGAGCAGAGCACACGCATAAGACACAAACTTTGCACTCAAACACAGAACCACAAAACACTAGGATAGAAGAGGAAAGCTGAGGGTTAATATATGTGTGAGTTTTACTGGTAGAGTTACAAAGAATACAGATTTATTGGAAATTGTGTTCCATAGGGACCGTGAACAGAGTTAGGAGCGAAGACACAGCAGGCAAAGGCACAGAGGCAAGGGAGTGAACATCTTAGATAAGAAAGACAGCTGCAGCCAAAACAGGGAGAGATAACAACTAGGACAGAGGGCACAAGAACATTTCACAGGAGCTTTGGCTCCCTCTGTTGGACATTCGGGAGTACAGCACCTAAAACATTTTGAATTGAAAAAAGGATTGGAATTGGGAAAAAAAAAAAAAACATTTTGAAAAGAAAAAGAGGATTGGAACTGGAAAAGAGGATTGGAATTGAAAAAGATTGATTGAGAAAAAAAAAAAACTTGAACTGAAAAAGAAAAGAACAACACAAGAAGACATGGCTGGAGCTGTGGCTCCATCTGGTGGCTACTCAGGAGCACTGCGTGCAAAACTGAAAGAAGCTGTAACAGACACAAGAGGCAAGACTGCATGGAAGAGAGACAAGATTCATTGGGATAACTGCATGAAACGATGGACAAAGGAGGGATGGTGGAGGGTGGCTAGTCCACTGCCTCCATCAGCCAACAACCTCCGATTCTTTGCCAAAGATTCGACAAAACGAGTGGCCTACGCACAGACAGCAGAGAATAATCAAACCAAACGACGTGTGTTCATTAACCCCCTGAAGCAAGCCCGCAAAGACAGAGAAGAGGAACATCGAGTGGCGATGATAGCATTAGAATTGGCCATGACAGATCGGATACAGGTGGACATGCTGACCGAAAAAGAACAAACCAGGCCCCATCAGTTACTCGACATCACCCCCTTCGACATCACCCCCTTCGACATCACCCCTACCACTCAAGCCCCGGTAGGTCTGGAAAAGACTGCACAGGAACCGGGCCAGGCATCTCTGGCCTCGGCCCCTCCCCCGCCCTCAACTGGCCTGTCTCCAGCACTTCCTCCGGTTCCTCCCCCCCAGTATCACCTTCGGCCCCATGGCCCGCCCCTCAAAGGAGAAACAGAAGAGATTGATGCCGGTGAATATCCCCTGAGAGCAGCCCCCACTCTCGCGGACCCACTGCGTGATCAATTTGTGCCTTTTGGGTTTGCAGACATGACCAGCATGGTACACCAGCTCCCATCCCTCCACGCGGGAGCCAATCCATGGATTGAGCTCATGGAATCTTTGACTGCTGGCCGCCAGCTGGCAGTGGGCGACCTGAGAGCACTTCTCTCCCGCTGTCTGGACCCAACCCAGTGTACTACCCTACTATACATGGCAGGCGCCGGTGTGGCACCAGATGCCGACCCCTTTGATCGATATCGTACAGCGTTGTGGCAGGAGCTCAGAACTAAGTTCCCCACTCCAGTGAACCAAGGCGCAGTGGCAGCATTCATCTGGGCCCCGGCAGAGCCCCCGCTCCTGTACTTGGCCAGAGCAGAACGGGTGTGGCGCGAGGCCTTCAGAGAACCACATGATGCAAGCATTACCACAGTGGCACTATGGCGCACAATGGTAAAACGAGGCCTACCTGATGGACCTCGCCAGAGCATGGACGCAGTGGTTGGCCTAGAAGAAATGACACAAGACATGTGGAACGCCCAGCTCCGACATTACCTCTCCAAGCACATTCAAACTGAGGCGGGTAGTGACACAGAAATTAAGGCCCTGCAGAAGGCCCTACTCAAGAAACAACTCAAAGAACAAGACGCGGCTAAGGCAACCAAGAAATCTAAGGCTAAACAGCAACAACAGCTGGTAGTCCAACCTGCACCGGCTCCACCTCCAACGGCACCTACTCCCTCTGTCCCACTGGAGGTCTTGATAGCTATGATGTCAGCAGGCGGTGAACAGTCACGCCCATGGGTCCCTCAGGGCCAATGGGGTGGAAGAAGAGGAGCCAGAAGAAGAGGAGAGCCTGGAGGCAGAGGAGCATCCTATTTCTGCTACAACTGTGGGAAACCGGGACACTTCGCAAGACACTGCAGGTCAGCACGGCAGAAGTTTTCTGGCTACGCTGTCTTCAAACTGGCCCCCAGACCCCTGCCATCCAATATTGGTTCAACATTCTCAAACCAAAAATCACTCAGCTTTTCCCATACAGAACTCCCCTGGACCACGTCCACTGCACTCATGTCCCCAGACTACTCCCTACCGTTCCACCTTGATGTTTCCGAAAGAGACAGCCTACTCAATGCTGTACTCTTCCAGAAAAAGGGGGGTGAGAGACAGGTACTGATGTATCACACATCAAAACTTGACACTGTGGAAAATCTCATATTGTCATGGGCCATCCACTGGAAGCCAACATCCGCCCTGAGCTCACAATCGAGCACATCAAAGAACATCAAAAGAAAGCAGGACCTTAGGAATGGTCCGAATGGACACGAAAAGGAGCCTCAAAAGACAAAGAAGGTCTGTGGAGAGCCCACGACGGCAGAGTGGTTGCCTCAGCAGAACTGTGTGCAGCACTCCTACCAGGGGCCCACGGACCTACACACGAGGGAAAGAAACGGACATTGGACAATTTAAAACAACTATGGTGGCATCCGCACATGGAAGCGATATCTTTCCTCTTCTGCGATGAATGTCAAATTTGTGGAAATCACAACCCAAGAAAACCATTCAAGACACCGATGGGATCCTATCCCGTGCCCTCTGCCTGTTTCCAAGACATCAGCATAGATTATACAGATATGGGACTAGAGAACAGAGTGCAGGGAAAGAGGTACATCTTGGTAATGGTAGACAGATTTTCAAGATGGGTGGAAGCAATTCCCACCAAGAGAGAAGACGCGCAGACAGTTGTAAGGTGGCTGCAGACAGAACTGATTCCCCGTTACGGCGTGCCGAGATGCATCCGCTCTGATAACGGATCACACTTTAGCAACACCATGCTCGCACAGGTAGAGCAATTTCTGGGAATCACACACCGATTCGGGTCAGTCTATCACCCGCAATCTCAGGGCCTGGTGGAACGAGCGAATCAGACCCTTAAGGCCAAAATTGCCAAAGTTTGCGCGGGCTCCAAATTAACATGGGTTGAGGCCCTGCCCCTGGCCCTTATGGCCATGAGGTCCGGAAAAGGGGGAGAAACACATCTCTCCCCACACGAGATCATGACTGGCCGGCCGATGCCAGGTCCACCCAGAGATGGAGGTCATATGCCACCTCTGGATGTACAGCAGATTGAAATGTCTGACTATATGAGTGCCCTAACTTCTCTTGCTGAAGCTCTCTCCAAACAGATCGAGAGGACTCGAGCAGTACCTGAAGCAGCGGCAGCTGGAAAGCAGATACAAGTAGGTGATTGGGTCAGGGTCAAGGTTCACAAGCGCAAGTGGACTGACCCCAGGTGGACTGGGCCGTACGAGGTTAAGGAGGTTACTTCACACTCGGTCCAGGTCAAGGGCAAATCAGGCGCCCCTTGGCACCACCTGACACATTGTGTCCCAGCACCAGTACCAACCAGAACACTAGGAGAAATTCGCACTAATTTGGAAAATGCATCAGGAACTTAGATTATGCAATCTTATGCAAACCCCGCCGACCGAGGTCGGCAGCGCTTCACCTGGGAAAGGGTGGGATGTGGGATGTGTGTGTGTGTGTGCGTGTGTGTCAGCTGTGTCGCACTCGTGTTGCACCAGCTGCACCTCCACTCTGCGCCACCAGAGGACGCAGCAGACCACTCTGCGCACATTCTTTGGGGGGTTTCTCTAAATGTGGACTGGAGAGCTTCACATGAGCAGAGTGTAGTGCGTCATGTGGTCTGACTGTCTGACTGCAGATTCTTTGCTTCAGTACCAATATATATGTCAAAATACTCAAATTACAAGTACAACATTTAAAATAACATAAATACATTTAAAATATGCAAGAGTACAGAAGTAGTATCAGCTAAATACACTTAAATTATCAAACATAAAAGTACTCAACAGCAGGATACTGATATGACATTATTCAGATGTTTAATACTGATGTATTAATGTGTAAGCAGCATTTTACTGTTGTAGCTGCTCGGGGTCGGCGCTGGTTTCACATTTTGAATAAACTGTACAGTTCAAATGGAGGGCAGGCAGAGGCTTCCTGTCTCGGGGTCGGGCCCCTCTAAGGGGTCGTTAGATAGTTAATAGGAGCGCCATGAAGAAGAAGAAGAAACAACAGAGTTTTCACTTAAAAAAAACTGATCTAATCTTTGGGGGTTCTCTTCATTCATACTGGTGACTCACAACCATCCCAGGACGTACACACAAAGCGAGATGAAACTTAAATACATCTACCCAAAGTTAAATAACTATCCGAATTGAAGAGTAGAGTGTGTTACCTGATGTGTAGCTGCATCATTGATGAGAGATGGATCTCTCAGCCTCTGAGGGATCACTATTTGGTACTTCATCACGTGAGGTAGAGTCCTCACACTGCCCGCAATTATTCCTGCAAGTATCGGGGATATTGTATGAGATAAAAAGAAAGAAAGAAAAAGAAAGGAAAAGAAAGAACAAAAGATAAGTCGTACCCCATGTGGAGAGTAAAAGCCAAACAAAAGATCCAGAACATGGCATGTTGCTCTACCGGACGGACTCTGTCATTGTGAGCTTGGCAGTCTGAAGGAAAAAGGCTCTTCAGCACTCCGCCCTCTTTGCTGTGCAATATCCTGAAAATTACCATTTGAGGTTGACAAACCACATGAGCCACAACCAGAGCCGGTAAAAAAGTTTCACGGTGCCCCCCCCTCCCCCCTTTTTTTGTTACAAAATTAGCGTGAGTTGCTGAGTCCGCCTATAGATTGAGTCACATGATTTCACGGGGATTAAAACGCTCTGATGAACCTTGTTTAGAAAACGTGCACAATTTTGCAGTTTCTTGAAAAAGAAAGTGGGCTGTCCACTCAATTACCCCTCAATCGTTGTTATGAGACTTTAGGTTTATTTGAACGTGTTTGTCTCTGAGACATTGCTTTTTGTATTTACCACCACACAGACACACATTTCTATGACAAATGGAAACTAGAGTAATACTCACGTACAGCTTTATGTAGACAGATTTTACAGGGCAGATTTCTTGTATTCAATTATGGGACTCTCCTTATTGATATAAAAAAAACACCCAGTACCCAATATCAGATGACAGAGACCCACTAAAGCCCGTTAGTGGCATTTGTTGCCACCTACTGGTAAAATGGGAGAATGTATCAGACTCGTTTAAAGGATGTACAGTCTCACATCATAAAGAAAGGCCCGCAGCCCAGCATGACAAGGGTAGAGTGATGAACCCCCGCTGGATCATCGTCCTCGGTGTGTGCACCCATCTGGGTTGTGTGCCCATCGCCAACGCCGGAGACTTCGGAGGCTACTACTGTCCGTGCCATGGCTCCCACTACGATGCTTCAGGAAGGATAAGAAAGGGACCTGCTCCTCTAAAGCTGGAGGTTCCCTTCTATGAGTTCACTGAGGAGGACGTAGTCATAGTGGGATAAACACTGGAGCTCTGTCTCAGTTCCTCCCTGTAATATGTATTTTTTAGATGGCTCCGTGTGAGAGTGACATAAAACGTGTATTTACTGTTAAAGACATATTTCCAACTCTATGATTGAGCTATTGTCTTTTCCCTCGTAAAAAAGTGAGTTGTTTTTCTTTGATTGATCTGCATCACTTAGCTTGATGTCTTTTGATTCACTGACATTTTATTTGTTGTTTTAATCTCTATAGATTTCTTTCATTCCGCACGATTTGTAGCATTTAGTATTTTCCAAACAGCATTATGTAACACAATGTATGAGGGCCGGGTGTGATCAGGTCCAACCCCTTTGCTGCCGCACCAATCCTGATATATTGTGTTGGAGCTGTGTGATAAAGTCAAAGGTGGGGCCTGTTTCATGGTTACCTAAAGCTGAGCTGGTAAAAGTGCTCATACACATGAACAAGAGCACAACGATTAGGATAAGATGATGGTACGATCAAGAAAAGCCACCGGCAATCTAAAAAAGTATCGACAAGTTGTGAATACATTCAGGAATGTTGATCAACTGGAAGGAACTATAGATCGAGATAAGGATGTTGTTGGTTTGTGACTCCAAAGAATGTGTAGATTGCTTTATCTCAGGACCTTTTTCATCCTATTTGAGTTTGTGTCAGACAAGATGACAATTCTATACCAGCAATGGCAGCAGCAAAGAGTGCAAACTGCCAAGTAAGATAAAGAACTATTGAGTCACACTCCAGTCACTGATGGATTTAATGCTGATGAATAAAGTGTGCCATGTACAACTGTATGAACCAGTGAAATACACAACCTTTTACTTTTTATTGATGAAATCATTTGAATACAATATACTGTGCACAGGTGCAGGTAAAACCATCGTCTTAAACTTACATTACCATCAAATCAATCAATATAATCATCAAAACTATTTCAAACTGTACAGTTGGCGCCAATTCAGTGAATAACTTTTTGAATTGAAATCAGTGGAGTTGAACCGCGGTTAATCATGTGTAACTTCAGAGGTGACTCGTGCTGAAAGCTTTTATCACAAACGGAAACTTTACTGCAACCAGAACAGCTAAAGGGGATCGTTTCCTGTGTGGGTATTCATGTGTACCTTCAGATCTCTGTTGCGCACAAATCTATTACAGCAAACTGATCAGCTGAAAGGCTTTTCTCCTGTGTGGGTTCTCATGTGTGTCTGTAAAGTTGAACGATCGTTAAAAGATTTCTTACAGACTGAGCAGCTGAAAGGCTTTTCTCCTGTGTGGGTTCTCATGTGTGTCTGTAAAGTTGAACGCTGGTTAAAAGATTTCTTACAGACTGAGCAGCTGAAAGGCTTTTCTCCTGTGTGGGTTCTCATGTGTGTTTGTAAAGTTGAACCATGGTTAAAAGATTTCTTACAGACTGAGCAGCTGAAAGGCTTTTCTCCTGTGTGGGTTCTCATGTGGTCCTGTAAAGTTGAACTCTGGTTAAAAGATTTCTTACAGACTGAGCAGCTGAAAGGATTTTCTCCTGTGTGGGTTCTCATGTGGGTCTGTAAATTTGAACTCTGGCGATAAGATTTCTTACAGACTGAGCAGCTGAAAGGCTTTTCTCCTGTGTGGGTTCTCATGTGTGTCTGTAAATTTGAACTCTGGTTAAAAGATTTCTTACAGACTGAGCAGCTGAAAGGCTTTTCTCCTGTGTGGGTTCTCATGTGTCTGTTCAGACTTCCACTCTCGCCAAATGTTTTCTCACACTCGGAGCATCTAAAATGTTTTTCACCAGCGCTACATCTTGAATCACTGACACGAACTTCATCAGGTTTCACATAGTTTAAACCTGACTGAGGTTCTCTGGTCTTCTTCCCATCACCACCCTCATCAGTGTCAGAAGACTCTCCAGTCTTCTCATCAGTATCTGGTTCTGGATGTCTATCTGGATCCAAGTTCCTGTCTGGTTCTGGTCCTCCACAGTCTTCTCCATCAGCTTCTGTTCTCATCTGTTTAGTTTGTCTTTGATGAAGCTGTGAGGACTGAGCTTCCTCTTCTTCATCTTCACTCTTCACAGGAGTGAATGAGAACTTGACATCAGCCTCCTCCAGACCTTGAAGCTGCTCTCCTTCCTGACTGGTGCAGAGTTCCTCCTGTTCTTCTTTAATGTGTGGGGGCTCTGGGTCCTCCTGGTCCAGACTGGAGCTCCTCTCCTGCTGCTCAGAGGGAACCTCTTCTTTAACCAACAACAGCTGCTGGACGTCTGCAGGAAAACAGTAAACACACACAGAGGTGTTACAAAGACATTTTAGAATTGAGCAAATAGTCTCCTGGACATACACTTCCAGAGTATCACTAGAACCAGATAATACAATAATGTAATCAACTTATGTGACCATGAACACATGAACCATTTTAAGCTGCCAAATCCATGTGGTGTTATCAAAGAGAACAAACTTGTACTTTAAGTTGAAATATTTCCTGTCATCTAGAAGCTGAGAGAACAAATCAGCATACCTGCAAACTCATAAGAGGTGAAGGAGGTGCCCGTATACGCACCTCTCCTCTCAGTGTTTTGTGAGCCCTGTATCTTTATACTTTATTTGAACTTGTCCAGCACAGGGACGCATTATCTTCACCCACACACAAGCCAGGGTTGGGCCACATTGTGTGTGGGAGTCCTGGAGTCTCAGGGATGGGGAAGCTGCTGTTCCTGCAGGTTGCTGCACAATATCCCACCGACTAACCCGATTCACAACACAACTAGTTATAAGTTTTAAGCTACCACCTGAGTGTCAGAGCTCCCTCTTTGTACGGGGAGCGCCTCACCCGGAGATTCAAACCTTTGCTCTATGACACACGCAACACTATTGCAAATGAGCACACACACACACACACACACACACACACACACACACACACACACACACACACACACACACACACACACACACATAGTGCTGTTATGTTCAAAATGTCTCAAACAAAAGGTAAAGGAAAAAGCCCCCCTCCTTGTTCCAGAGGAGAAGAAGCATGCAGAGGAGAAGAGGCAGCTCCCCCCTGCCCTGCTCTCTTTCTTCCATCATTAAGCAGGGCCGAATCAGCTGGTTGAAGTTTAAATCAAAAGGAATTTAATATACTAACAAAAGAAAATGCAGTTACAAACTGAATTACACGATCAGCAGTAATATTTCATGAAATAGAGGCCCCATCCACACCACACGACAGACTGGTGTGTCCGCCTCATGGTCCAGATGAGGTCTGATTATCTCCGGGGATTCACAGTTTCTTTGTCCCTCCAAAGTCTCTGAAATGTCTCATATTACACATTCCTTAGCCCATCGATCAGCTCAGTGATTGGCTGAACCCGTCGGACTTCAGTCGGCCACTTCCTTCACCAATTCACCCCCCTTCTTGAAGGCTGTGCTCAGAAACTCTTCAGCAACATCCCCCTCTCTCTGACTTCATGGCAGTGTCATAAATTCTCTGGTTTCTCTCACAGTGCACAACAAATTCAGTAACTCTCCCTTTAGTTTAAACCTTCTATAAGTAAACATATTGAAACACATACTATCCATCGCTAGGAGCGCTTTAAAACTTAAATTCCTCACAATACGTATACGTTTAATGCCTGTAAATACCGCAAGCATATTTCTACAGTAGCGAGAACCATCGCCTATACAAAAGAAAGTGATTCGTATTCATTTTACCCCGTTACTGTATGGCTTAATATTAACTTCCACTGTTACTGTCAAGCCGTTAGAATTGTGGCCTATCTTCTATTTACAATTAATATGCATTCAATCCGGTTCAATTATTGAAATCATGAAGGTTCAGGCTTACTTACTCATATCATGTAATCATGATTACTTCAGGGCCTTTGGGAGCAACTGCACGTGGGACAGTTGGGACCGGAAGTACACTGGCTGTAGTCATTACAGTGAACAGTGTGATGAGAGGGCACGTGAGCCCTTGTTGCTGTACTTCGTCTCATTGGAGCAGAGGCTGCAGTTAGCATACCCTGCCTTATCAATGCATTTAAAACACTGAGAGCGGGAAGCTGTACTGCTCTCTCTTCACGTCTGTTTAGACCTCCACCTTTATCCAGGCCCAGCTCCACTCACATCTCAGCCCTGCGTCAAGCTGCGCTACACACACAACATCCTCTTTATCTCATCAGTATCTGGGCCTCATGTTTCAAGTTATTATCACCACGAAATCGCCTCATTCTACTTTGAGTTAAACAAAAAAAACTGCACCCAGAACCGCCGGTGTTCCGGTTTAACGTTAATGAGTGACCACGTGGACTGAACCGGAACACGGAGGGAGATTCATGTTTCATCACGTTATCCTCTTAAATCTTGATAATGATGAGCGTTAGCCGTTGACAAAGTTCCGCATGCAGTGGACGTTAACTTAACCCAACAAGTCTGAACGGTAACGGAACTTAAACGTTAACGGAGGGAAATGAAGACGGTGTAGACATCTTAACGCTGATTGGCCAAGACTCGACACGTCGCATCAAATATGTTTTATTTCGAAGATCACGACATCACATTTTCTCCCTGTCTCAATCCAATCTGAGAAACGCTGGCTGACCAGTTGACCCCCCCCCCCCCAAAAAAAATAAAAACTATACGGATCTACACTCACGTGGATGATATATTTTAATTCAAAACGGCTTATTTCGCCGAAAAGCGACACGTTTGCAGGTATTAAATCAGGAGAAGAAGAAAACGACGAACTGCAACAGAGTCTCACTCCAAACTACATTCAAAGTTATCAGCCGGAGCATGAACAGTGTTAAATAAAGTGAACCTACGTGCTCTTTGTATCCGGATTTCCGGGTTGAGAACAGCGTCCAGAAGTTCCCGTTGTCGCTTATTCGCCTCTTTTGAACGAGAGAGTTCCTCCTCGTACTCTGCTATCGTTCTTTCAAACAGACCAAATATCTCTTCATCAGCCGCAGTTAATCGCTGGTTGATTAAAGATCTCAACATTTCTACGTGACATTTTCTACTCGACATTTTCACGAAACCTACATGCTAAGCTAACTTCAATAGCTTTAACGTTATAGGCTACCAGGAGATTAGTCTTCTTCTTCTTCTTCTCCTTCTCCTTCTTTTTCTCCTTCTTCTTCTTTCACTTTAATTGCGGACTACAAACCAATGTTTAAGGCGCCACCTTCTGGACCGGAGTGTGTAACATCATGACTTTATGACAGTTATCATTTAAACACAACAATCATGTTATTTATAACTTCAGATAGAAATAAACTAGATTCTGCCGCAAGCTGCGCGTTTCATGATATATAGTTATAAATACATCATTATAAATATATATATATATATGTATAATATATATGTATGTGTGTGTGTGTGTTGTATATTAAAGTGAATATTATTATACGATATATATTATTATATGATATATATTATTATATGATATATATATATATATTATTATATGATACTGAGACTATAATAAGATGTCCTGATGTGTTATTTACTGCATCTAGCAAACTATACCTTTGAGTGTTACAATAGCGACTATTATTTCATTCAATGTGTCCATCCAGGCAAATTGGTGGATCCAAATGTTATTAAGAAAAAACATATGATGTAATTTCTTTGGAATCATCCAAAATAATGTTCAGTGTATGGGTATTTTTCCAGGCCACTTTAGGCCACTGACTGGTCGATACGTGCGATGCATTGAGTGGGCAACGCGCCGTGTATTGAGGGGGCCGGTCTGACAGTAAACTCCCGGGCCACTTTTTCCCCCCAGTCCGCCCCTGCCCGCAGGACAGTTAATTGTCCTGCACAATACCTACAGAACTCCATTTCAATTGAAACATATTCCTGAGTGACTTTTTTGCAGGCAATACTAATGTGAGTTGCCACCGTAAGACAAAATAAATAGACTGAGTTGTAAATGTTTTTGCTGTCCGCTACTTGTGAGAGGAAAGGTAATTGTATGCTACAGTAGAGTTAACAACTGACAATTAAATGTTTGTTGCACATTGGAAAAATCACATTTCATATCAGCAGCCTACATATATAATTCAATTAATTTAAAACTATATTAAGGATGTACAATTTCCACACATAGCTAATGTCATGTAATACCTTCTGTGGTCAAGTTTATTTTGTATCTTGTGTATAAATACCAAAGAAATTTAACTACATTTGCTCATTAACTAACATCCTGGTGTGGATGTTGAATCTGGCCAGTTGGTGGCGATAACGCACCGTTTTGTTAGTTTTTGACAACCGCCAAAAAACACATTATATGACGTCGTAATTCCGCGACGATTACAACCTAAACAGAAAACATTGCATTGGTGTTGGCTAAGCCGACAGTGGAACCCTCGAAATCCACACCTCTGAGTGAGGAAGAGGAACAATTTAACACACCATCTTGGCATTGTCTTTTTAGTGGCGAGTTGGAAACAGCTGCGTCTTACGTGATGAACTGTGCGTTGTCGTGTTTGGTCCTCGGCAGCAGGCTCCGCTGACGCCACTCGAGGAAGCGACTGAGGGTGAGCTCAGGGTTAGTGCTGACCTCCACCTGATCTTTGTACGACCAGATATCCAGACCGACCAGCATCACGCGAACACCCACGGGGCGATACAGCTGAAACAGAGCAGCATGCAAGCACTGATGTGTGATACATCAGTACCTGTCTCTCACCCCCCTTTTTCTGGAAGAGTACAGCATTGAGTAGGCTCAATGCTGTACTGCCCACTGCCGCCTTTCCTGACGAGGTCTGTGTGCGATTATTTGTGGAATCACGGCTGTGTGTGGTCGATTGAGTGCTGGGTAATGTCTCAGGGAGACACAGGTCGGAATTCAGAGAATGCACAAGAATCCGCCATTTCCTTAGGGACCGTGTTCGCACAAGGCGTACACTGTAAACAAAAAGGTCAATAGACCTTTCCTGACGAGGTCTGTGTGCGATTATTTGTGGAATCACGGCAGTGTATGGTCGGTTGAGTGTTGAGTAATGCCTCAGGGAGGTATCCATTTCCTTAGGGGACCGTGCTCGTGAAAACGCTATAAGAGCAGATCTATATGTGATTTGTGCGTATTTCAGCGACGGCAGTGTATGGTGTCAATCTGGTATGGATGTGAGTGACTGTGTGAAGCGTACAGGTGTTAGAGAGTACATGTGTAGTTGTAAAGTTGTAGTGTTTTTCACCAGGTTGGTGTGCTTCTCAGAGATTGACGGTCAGTGGAGCAGAGCACACGCATAAGACACAAACTTTGCACTCAAACACAGAACCACAAAACACTAGGATAGAAGAGGAAAGCTGAGGGTTAATATATGTGTGAGTTTTACTGGTAGAGTTACAAAGAATACAGATTTATTGGAAATTGTGTTCCATAGGGACCGTGAACAGAGTTAGGAGCGAAGACACAGCAGGCAAAGGCACAGAGGCAAGGGAGTGAACATCTTAGATAAGAAAGACAGCTGCAGCCAAAACAGGGAGAGATAACAACTAGGACAGAGGGCACAAGAACATTTCACAGGAGCTTTGGCTCCCTCTGTTGGACATTCGGGAGTACAGCACCTAAAACATTTTGAATTGAAAAAAGGATTGGAATTGGGAAAAAAAAAAAAAACATTTTGAAAAGAAAAAGAGGATTGGAACTGGAAAAGAGGATTGGAATTGAAAAAGATTGATTGAGAAAAAAAAAAAACTTGAACTGAAAAAGAAAAGAACAACACAAGAAGACATGGCTGGAGCTGTGGCTCCATCTGGTGGCTACTCAGGAGCACTGCGTGCAAAACTGAAAGAAGCTGTAACAGACACAAGAGGCAAGACTGCATGGAAGAGAGACAAGATTCATTGGGATAACTGCATGAAATGATGGACAAAGGAGGGATGGTGGAGGGCGGCTAGTCCACTGCCTCCATCAGCCAACAACCTCCGATTCTTTGCCAAAGATTCGACAAAACGAGTGGCCTACGCACAGACAGCAGAGAATAATCAAACCAAACGACGTGTGTTCATTAACCCCCTGAAGCAAGCCCGCAAAGACAGAGAAGAGGAACATCGAGTGGCGATGATAGCATTAGAATTGGCCATGACAGATCGGATACAGGTGGACATGCTGACCGAAAAAGAACAAACCAGGCCCCATCAGTTACTCGACATCACCCCCTTCGACATCACCCCCTTCGACATCACCCCTACCACTCAAGCCCCGGTAGGTCTGGAAAAGACTGCACAGGAACCGGGCCAGGCATCTCTGGCCTCGGCCCCTCCCCCGCCCTCAACTGGCCTGTCTCCAGCACTTCCTCCGGTTCCTCCCCCCCCAGTATCACCTTCGGCCCCATGGCCCGCCCCTCAAAGGAGAAACAGAAGAGATTGATGCCGGTGAATATCCCCTGAGAGCAGCCCCCACTCTCGCGGACCCACTGCGTGATCAATTTGTGCCTTTTGGGTTTGCAGACATGACCAGCATGGTACACCAGCTCCCATCCCTCCACGCGGGAGCCAATCCATGGATTGAGCTCATGGAATCTTTGACTGCTGGCCGCCAGCTGGCAGTGGGCGACCTGAGAGCACTTCTCTCCCGCTGTCTGGACCCAACCCAGTGTACTACCCTACTATACATGGCAGGCGCCGGTGTGGCACCAGATGCCGACCCCTTTGATCGATATCGTACAGCGTTGTGGCAGGAGCTCAGAACTAAGTTCCCCACTCCAGTGAACCAAGGCGCAGTGGCAGCATTCATCTGGGCCCCGGCAGAGCCCCCGCCCCTGTACTTGGCCAGAGCAGAACGGGTGTGGCGCAAGGCCTTCAGAGAACCACATGATGCAAGCATTACCACAGTGGCACTATGGCGCACAATGGTAAAACGAGGCCTACCTGATGGACCTCGCCAGAGCATGGACGCAGTGGTTGGCCTAGAAGAAATGACACAAGACATGTGGAACGCCCAGCTCCGACATTACCTCTCCAAGCACATTCAAACTGAGGCGGGTAGTGACACAGAAATTAAGGCCCTGCAGAAGGCCCTACTCAAGAAACAACTCAAAGAACAAGACGCGGCTAAGGCAACCAAGAAATCTAAGGCTAAACAGCAACAACAGCTGGTAGTCCAACCTGCACCGGCTCCACCTCCAACGGCACCTACTCCCTCTGTCCCACTGGAGGTCTTGATAGCTATGATGTCAGCAGGCGGTGAACAGTCACGCCCATGGGTCCCTCAGGGCCAATGGGGTGGAAGAAGAGGAGCCAGAAGAAGAGGAGAGCCTGGAGGCAGAGGAGCATCCTATTTCTGCTACAACTGTGGGAAACCGGGACACTTCGCAAGACACTGCAGGTCAGCACGGCAGAAGTTTTCTGGCTACGCTGTCTTCAAACTGGCCCCCAGACCCCTGCCATCCAATATTGGTTCAACATTCTCAAACCAAAAATCACTCAGCTTTTCCCATACAGAACTCCCCTGGACCACGTCCACTGCACTCATGTCCCCAGACTACCCCCTACCGTTCCACCTTGATGTTTCCGAAAGAGACAGCCTACTCAATGCTGTACTCTTCCAGAAAAAGGGGGGTGAGAGACAGGTACTGATGTATCACACATCAAAACTTGACACTGTGGAAAATCTCATATTGTCATGGGCCATCCACTGGAAGCCAACATCCGCCCTGAGCTCACAATCGAGCACATCAAAGAACATCAAAAGAAAGCAGGACCTTAGGAATGGTCCGAATGGACACGAAAAGGAGCCTCAAAAGACAAAGAAGGTCTGTGGAGAGCCCACGACGGCAGAGTGGTTGCCTCAGCAGAACTGTGTGCAGCACTCCTACCAGGGGCCCACGGACCTACACACGAGGGAAAGAAACGGACATTGGACAATTTAAAACAACTATGGTGGCATCCGCACATGGAAGCGATATCTTTCCTCTTCTGCGATGAATGTCAAATTTGTGGAAATCACAACCCAAGAAAACCTTTCAAGACACCGATGGGATCCTATCCCGTGCCCTCTGCCTGTTTCCAAGACATCAGCATAGATTATACAGATATGGGACTAGAGAACAGAGTGCAGGGAAAGAGGTACATCTTGGTAATGGTAGACAGATTTTCAAGATGGGTGGAAGCAATTCCCACCAAGAGAGAAGACGCGCAGACAGTTGTAAGGTGGCTGCAGACAGAACTGATTCCCCGTTACGGAGTGCCGAGATGCATCCGCTCTGATAACGGATCACACTTTAGCAACACCATGCTCGCACAGGTAGAGCAATTTCTGGGAATCACACACCGATTCGGGTCAGTCTATCACCCGCAATCTCAGGGCCTGGTGGAACGAGCGAATCAGACCCTTAAGGCCAAAATTGCCAAAGTTTGCGCGGGCTCCAAATTAACATGGGTTGAGGCCCTGCCCCTGGCCCTTATGGCCATGAGGTCCGGAAAAGGGGGAGAAACACATCTCTCCCCACACGAGATCATGACTGGCCGGCCGATGCCAGGTCCACCCAGAGATGGAGGTCATATGCCACCTCTGGATGTACAGCAGATTGAAATGTCTGACTATATGAGTGCCCTAACTTCTCTTGCTGAAGCTCTCTCCAAACAGATCGAGAGGACTCGAGCAGTACCTGAAGCAGCGGCAGCTGGAAAGCAGATACAAGTAGGTGATTGGGTCAGGGTCAAGGTTCACAAGCGCAAGTGGACTGACCCCAGGTGGACTGGGCCGTACGAGGTGAAGGAGGTTACTTCACACTCGGTCCAGGTCAAGGGCAAATCAGGCGCCCCTTGGCACCACCTGACACATTGTGTCCCAGCACCGGTACCAACCAGAACACTAGGAGAAATTCGCACTAATTTGGAAAATGCATCAGGAACTTAGATTATGCAATCTTATGCAAACCCCGCCGACCGAGGTCGGCAGCGCTTCACCTGGGAAAGGGTGGGATGTGGGATGTGTGTGTGTGTGTGCGTGTGTGTCAGCTGTGTCGCACTCGTGTTGCACCAGCTGCACCTCCACTCTGCGCCACCAGAGGACGCAGCAGACCACTCTGCGCACATTCTTTGGGGGGTTTCTCTAAATGTGGACTGGAGAGCTTCACATGAGCAGAGTGTAGTGCGTCATGTGGTCTGACTGTCTGACTGCAGATTCTTTGCTTCAGTACCAATATATATGTCAAAATACTCAAATTACAAGTACAACATTTAAAATAACATAAATACATTTAAAATATGCAAGAGTACAGAAGTAGTATCAGCTAAATACACTTAAATTATCAAACATAAAAGTACTCAACAGCAGGATACTGATATGACATTATTCAGATGTTTAATACTGATGTATTAATGTGTAAGCAGCATTTTACTGTTGTAGCTGCTCGGGGTCGGCGCTGGTTTCACATTTTGAATAAACTGTACAGTTCAAATGGAGGGCAGGCAGAGGCTTCCTGTCTCGGGGTCGGGCCCCTCTAAGGGGTCGTTAGATAGTTAATAGGAGCGCCATGAAGAAGAAGAAGAAACAACAGAGTTTTCACTTAAAAAAAACTGATCTAATCTTTGGGGGTTCTCTTCATTCATACTGGTGACTCACAACCATCCCAGGACGTACACACAAAGCGAGATGAAACTTAAATACATCTACCCAAAGTTAAATAACTATCCGAATTGAAGAGTAGAGTGTGTTACCTGATGTGTAGCTGCATCATTGATGAGAGATGGATCTCTCAGCCTCTGAGGGATCACTATTTGGTACTTCATCACGTGAGGTAGAGTCCTCACACTGCCCGCAATTATTCCTGCAAGTATCGGGGATATTGTATGAGATAAAAAGAAAGAAAGAAAAAGAAAGGAAAAGAAAGAACAAAAGATAAGTCGTACCCCATGTGGAGAGTAAAAGCCAAACAAAAGATCCAGAACATGGCATGTTGCTCTACCGGACGGACTCTGTCATTGTGAGCTTGGCAGTCTGAAGGAAAAAGGCTCTTCAGCACTCCGCCCTCTTTGCTGTGCAATATCCTGAAAATTACCATTTGAGGTTGACAAACCACATGAGCCACAACCAGAGCCGGTAAAAAAGTTTCACGGTGTCCCCCCCCCCCCCCCCCCTTTTTTTGTTACAAAATTAGCGTGAGTTGCTGAGTCCGCCTATAGATTGAGTCACATGATTTCACGGGGATTAAAACGCTCTGATGAACCTTGTTTAGAAAACGTGCACAATTTTGCAGTTTCTTGAAAAAGAAAGTGGGCTGTCCACTCAATTACCCCTCAATCGTTGTTATGAGACTTTAGGTTTATTTGAACGTGTTTGTCTCTGAGACATTGCTTTTTGTATTTACCACCACACAGACACACATTTCTATGACAAATGGAAACTAGAGTAATACTCACGTACAGCTTTATGTAGACAGATTTTACAGGGCAGATTTCTTGTATTCAATTATGGGACTCTCCTTATTGATATAAAAAAAACACCCAGTACCCAATATCAGATGACAGAGACCCACTAAAGCCCGTTAGTGGCATTTGTTGCCACCTACTGGTAAAATGGGAGAATGTATCAGACTCGTTTAAAGGATGTACAGTCTCACATCATAAAGAAAGGCCCGCAGCCCAGCATGACAAGGGTAGAGTGATGAACCCCCGCTGGATCATCGTCCTCGGTGTGTGCACCCATCTGGGTTGTGTGCCCATCGCCAACGCCGGAGACTTCGGAGGCGACTACTGTCCGTGCCATGGCTCCCACTACGATGCTTCAGGAAGGATAAGAAAGGGACCTGCTCCTCTAAAGCTGGAGGTTCCCTTCTATGAGTTCACTGAGGAGGACGTAGTCATAGTGGGATAAACACCGGAGCTCTGTCTCAGTTCCTCCCTGTAATATGTATTTTTTAGATGGCTCCGTGTGAGAGTGACATAAAACGTGTATTTACTGTTAAAGACATATTTCCAACTCTATGATTGAGCTATTGTCTTTTCCCTCGTAAAAAAAGTGAGTTGTTTTTCTTTGATTGATCTGCATCACTTAGCTTGATGTCTTTTGATTCACTGACATTTTATTTGTTGTTTTAATCTCTATAGATTTCTTTCATTCCGCACTATTTTTAGCATTTAGTATTTTCCAAACAGCATTATGTAACACAATGTATGAGGGCCGGGTGTGATCAGGTCCAACCCCTTTGCTGCCGCACCAATCCTGATATATTGTGTTGGAGCTGTGTGATAAAGTCAAAGGTGGGGCCTGTTTCATGGTTACCTAAAGCTGAGCTGGTAAAAGTGCTCATACACATGAACAAGAGCACAATGATTAGGATAAGATGATGGTACGATCAAGAAAAGCCACCGGCAATCTAAAAAAGTATCGACAAGTTGTGAACACATTCAGGAATGTTGATCAACTGGAAGGAACTATAGATCGAGATAAGGATGTTGTTGGTTTGTGACTCCAAAGAATGTGTAGATTGCTTTATCTCAGGACCTTTTTCATCCTATTTGAGTTTGTGTCAGACAAGATGACAATTCTATACCAGCAATGGCAGCAGCAAAGAGTGCAAACTGCCAAGTAAGATAAAGAACTATTGAGTCACACTCCAGTCACTGATGGATTTAATGCTGATGAATAAAGTGTGCCATGTACAACTGTATGAACCAGTGAAATACACAAACCTTTTACTTTTTATTGATGAAATCATTTGAATACAATATACTGTGCACAGGTGCAGGTAAAACCATCGTCTTAAACTTACATTACCATCAAATCAATCAATATAATCATCAAAACTATTTCAAACTGTACAGTTGGCGCCAATTCAGTGAATAACTTTTTGTATTGAAATCAGTGGAGTTGAACCGCGGTTAATCATGTGTAACTTCAGAGGTGACTCGTGCTGAAAGCTTTTATCACAAACGGAAACTTTACTGCAACCAGAACAGCTAAAGGGGATCGTTTCCTGTGTGGGTATTCATGTGTACCTTCAGATCTCTGTTGCGCACAAATCTATTACAGCAAACTGAGCAGCTGAAAGGCTTTTCTCCTGTGTGGGTTCTCATGTGTCTCTGTAAAGCTGAACGATCGTTAAAAGATTTCTTACAGACTGAGCAGCTGAAAGGTTTTTCTCCTGTGTGGGTTCTCATGTGTGTCTGTAAAGTTGAACTCTGGTTAAAAGATTTCTCACAGACTGAGCAGCTGAAAGGCTTTTCTCCTGGGGGTTCTCATGTGGTTCTGTAAAGTTGAACGATCGTTAAAAGATTTCTCACAGACTGAGCAGCTGAAAGGGGTTTCTCCTGTGTGGGTTCTCATGTGTGTCTGTAAAGTTGAACTCTGGTTAAAAGATTTCTTACAGACTGAGCAGCTGAAAGGTTTTTCTCCTGTGTGGGTTCTCATGTGTGTCTGTAAATGTGAACGCTGGTGAAAAGATTTCTTACAGACTGAGCAGCTGAAAGGTTTTTCTCCTGTGTGGGTGCTCATGTGGTCCTGTAAACGTGACCGCCGGTTAAAAGATTTCTCACAGACTGAGCAGCTGAAAGGTTTTTCTCCTGTGTGGGTTCTCATGTGTATCTGTAAATTTGAACGCACGTTAAAAGATTTCTTACAGACTGAGCAGCTGAAAGGTTTTTCTCCTGTGTGGGTTCTCATGTGTCTGTTCAGATTTCCACTCTGGCCAAATGTTTTCTCACACTCGGAGCATCTAAAATGTTTTTCACCAGCGCTACATCTTGAATCACTGACACGAACTTCATCAGGTTTCACATAGTTTAAACCTGACTGAGGTTCTCTGGTCTTCTTCCCATCACCACCCTCATCAGTGTCAGAAGACTCTCCAGTCTTCTCATCAGTATCTGGTTCTGGATGTCTATCTGGATCCAAGTTCCTGTCTGGTTCTGGTCCTCCACAGTCTTCTCCATCAGCTTCTGTTCCCATCTGTTTAGTTTGTCTTTGATGAAGCTGTGAGGACTGAGCTTCCTCTTCTTCATCTTCACTCTTCACAGGAGTGAATGAGAACTTGACATCAGCCTCCTCCAGACCTTGAAGCTGCTCTCCTTCCTGACTGGTGCAGAGTTCCTCCTGTTCTTCTTTAATGTGTGGGGGCTCTGGGTCCTCCTGGTCCAGACTGGAGCTCCTCTCCTGCTGCTCAGAGGGAACCTCTTCTTTAACCAACAACAGCTGCTGGACGTCTGCAGGAAAACAGTAAACACACACAGAGGTGTTACAAAGACATTTTAGAATTGAGCAAAGAGTCTCCTGGACATACACTTCCAGAGTATCACTAGAACCAGATAATACAATAATGTAATCAACTTATGTGACCATGAACACATGAACCATTTTAAGCTGCCAAATCCATGTGGTGTTATCAAAGAGAACAAACTTGTACTTTAAGTTGAAATATTTCCTGTCATCTAGAAGCTGAGAGAACAAATCAGCATACCTGCAAACTCATAAGAGGTGAAGGAGGTGCCCGTATACGCACCTCTCCTCTCAGTGTTTTGTGAGCCCTGTATCTTTATACTTTATTTGAACTTGTCCAGCACAGGGACGCATTATCTTCACCCACACACAAGCCAGGGTTGGGCCACATTGTGTGTGGGAGTCCTGGAGTCTCAGGGATGGGGAAGCTGCTGTTCCTGCAGGTTGCTGCACAATATCCCACCGACTAACCCGATTCACAACACAACTAGTTATAAGTTTTAAGCTACCACCTGAGTGTCAGAGCTCCCTCTTTGTACGGGGAGCGCCTCACCCGGAGATTCAAACCTTTGCTCTATGACACACGCAACACTATTGCAAATGAGCACACACACACACACACACACACACACACACATAGTGCTGTTATGTTCAAAATGTCTCAAACAAAAGGTAAAGGAAAAAGCCCCCCTCCTTGTTCCAGAGGAGAAGAAGCATGCAGAGGAGAAGAGGCAGCTCCCCCCTGCCCTGCTCTCTTTCTTCCATCATTAAGCAGGGCCGAATCAGCTGGTTGAAGTTTAAATCAAAAGGAATTTAATATACTAACAAAAGAAAATGCAGTTACAAACTGAATTACACGATCAGCAGTAATATTTCATGAAATAGAGGCCCCATCCACACCACACGACAGACTGGTGTGTCCGCCTCATGGTCCAGATGAGGTCTGATTATCTCCGGGGATTCACAGTTTCTTTGTCCCTCCAAAGTCTCTGAAATGTCTCATATTACACATTCCTTAGCCCATCGATCAGCTCAGTGATTGGCTGAACCCGTCGGACTTCAGTCGGCCACTTCCTTCACCAATTCACCCCCCTTCTTGAAGGCTGTGCTCAGAAACTCTTCAGCAACATCCCCCTCTCTCTGACTTCATGGCAGTGTCATAAATTCTCTGGTTTCTCTCACAGTGCACAATGTTGAACACGGTGGAGATTTTGCGAAGTCGTGATGTCTCTACCAGCAAAGCCGTTGTTTAAATCAGGCATATGACTCTGAGGCTCTGAGGCGGTGAAGATTGCACCGGTTAGACAGACAAGCAGGATGTCCAAAACCCCTGTTGCACTGATGTGTACGGGTGGGCGCACACTCATTCACACACACACACACACACCCCCCCCCCCCCCGATGCTCTCCTCGGTTCATGGGGAAGTCCAAGAGCTGAGCCAGCAAATTCACACAAAGAAGGAAGACTGAGACGCCACCTAGTCTAGCGGAGTAAGAAGGGAAAATCCCAGACGAATTCACAAAGACAGAGTCAGCGGTTTCAGGAAGAACCTATGAGGCGGTCAGATCAGTAAGAGTAGCCTGGGGGGACATATAAATAAACTTAGCCTTGACAGTGGCGTCGATGAGACTGCTGAGGGGTTCATATGGACCACAAAGGGAGACCCGGCTTTCTCAAAGATTACGCTGAAGTAAGGGTTTTTGTGTCATCAATCAAGTGATGTGAAGGGTAGGAATCCGTTTGAAGTCAGACATCTGAGCCCGGACGAGTATATAGGGGCAGTTTTGAAACAGCAGAAGGACCTTGAAGCAGCTTTTGGAGAAGGAGTTGGAAGGAGTCTCTAACCCCGTGCAGGGCTCCTGCCTGCACGGGGTGAAACTTTAACTTTTTACAGAATCTCCGGACTTTGAGAGTCAGAATTTTTAAGGACAAATAGAAGATTTTTTGAAGTCTAGTCAGGAGAGAAGGCTCACTCTGTCCAGTCCTGCGCTGGGTGAATCATTAACTTTTTCCTCCGTAAGCTACACAGCAGGCCCGTCTGCTGGCTGAGTCAGTGTTTTTAAGATCCTTTGTCTGTAAACTACTCTGAAGGGGTTTTTGAATACTTAGGTGATTTTTTCTTATATTTTTCAGTTAACGATTTTCCCTCTGTATTTTGGACCAAGAGACTACACTTTGATTTAAATGCAAATAAATAAATAACGAATTAGTTTCTTCGACCAAGTCATTTTCTTCATATTTTCTTGAGAAGCCAGCCATAACGAGGTGGTCACACCTCAGATGATCCCCTTCATCCCCTGAGGTAAGTTGTGTTTGATCCAGCTCGGTACATTACTGATGGCATTCTTGAAATGCCCAAACCACACTGATACTTATTCTAATAAAAAAATTAAAAAAAAATTAATAATTATTAATTTTTCAATTTTTTATTATCGGATTAAAAAATCGTGAGGGGTCACCCCCCAGATATCACGTAACATGGCGCCCGAACAGGGAGTCGAGAGGGATTAGATCCTAGAAACACTAGAACGTGTAATATGGGAAGAACAGAGGTTCCCTCTCGGGTTAAAGTACACGAATCCTCCCGAGGATAAAAGAAAAGTGATGCAACCTTCCCTACCAATTGTTGTTCGTAATAATATCACTGTTATATTATCGCATGGCTAGTGTGGGGTAGTATTACAGTGTTGATTTTAGTTAATATTTATTGCTGCAAAATTTAAAAAGCCCCCCTCCTTGCTCCGAGCAGAGGGAGCAAAAAGGAGGGGCGGCCCCCTCCTTTTTGCTCCTAGCAGAGGGAGCAGGCAGGGGAGGGGAGGCAGCTCCCCCCCTCTTTGTTCAGCGGTTAAGGTCCAGCGAAAATCTAACGGAAGTACTCGGTCCTTCGTCATCAGCTGTGGCTGCTCTGGTCGCTGCCTCTGGTTGACGTGGGCGGGCTCTTGTGAACTCATGACAATGTCACAGGTGACAGCTATTTTGGAAGGTGTCTTGACTGCAAAGAAAGAAAAAAGCAGGGACTCGAGAGAGATTAGGCCCTAAAACACGAGAATGTGTAACATAGGGGATCAGATTTTCTCTCTCGAGTTAAAATCGTAATAATATCACTGTTATATTATTGCATGGCTGGATACCTGAGAAGCATTAGGCCCTAAAACACTAAAGGTGTAAAATAGGGGATCAGATTGTGTCTCTCTCAGGTTAAAGTCAAAAAACGCCCCCTCCTTGTTCAGAGGAGAGGGAGCGATCAGGGGAGGAGGGGCAGCCCCTTCTTCCCTTGCTTTCACGGCAGCTCAGAATGAGCTAGAATGATGGTGGCAAAGAGACTTCACTAAGGAAAAAAGCAAACCGCTCGCCCACACAAGCAGACTAAATGGCCCACGCCAGTCCGAAAATGGCTGAACCTTCCCTTATCTTTCCTTCAGGGTGGAGAGGGAATGATGCACTCACTGAGGTCCTGCTTGAACAAACCTCTCAAATAGGGACCAATATGCATGAGGGATTACGAAATGAGGGACACGACAAGGTCAATAGGTTTTTTTAAACAAAATCTAGTTCCTCTTCCTAACCTTAGAACACATCCAACACAAAGTGAGGTCACGGGTCAACAGTGAACGATGGTTGATGGCTTCAAGACAGCTACACCAGGAAAAAAGGAAAAAGGCAAGCCAGTATCCCAGCAAGCATGAGCCTCACGTTGACTTCTGTGACCTCACACTTGACATTCCACAAGCCGTCTGGATCATCAGCTGCTCAGGGGACATGATTTTGCCTAGAATGAGCCTGGACAGCCATCTATTGGCATTCAGGGGAACTCCAAAATCACCGTTTCTCTAAATATAGTTCGGGTCTTTAATCCTTTAAAAGTATATCATTTTTTTTGTTTGTTACTTTACCAGTTCCATTCTTATCAGCCGTATATTTTACACGAGCTTCTCTGATTTTTCAGTTTCTCCTGCGAGGACATTTTGTTCATTTCTTATTTTATATTTTTTACGATCTTATCCTTTATGTTAAGTAGGGATTATATACACATCGTTTGAGTGTTTTATGCAGTTGTTACGGACTGAGCATTTATTTTAGTTTTAAAAACTTTTTCAAACTTTTAAGTTGAATATTCTAGTTAAGGAAGGAGAGAGCCTTTTCAGATTTTTAGGTTTTGATTTCTACACGATTTCTACCCTGGTCATTATGTGAAAATGAATCTTGGACCAGATGACTGGCCCAGCCCAACGATCTATGATCCTGATCTGTACTTTCATATGGCACACAGAAGGGCGAGGGCAACAGCAGCTAACAATATCCTTCACGATTGTATAAAACTTAATCGGCTGCGAGATAGCACGCCTCAGTCTAGAAAGGACAGGTTGAAACAGGTAGTCATTTAAGGTTTTCTCTTTCTTTGATACTTTACTGCTATTTTTGTTGAATACTTTTATCCTCATCCCCTGGATATATTGGGTTTAACCTCTCATCCCTGAGGTCTCCAGGTTAACCACACCGAATCTCCAAGATCGGGGCAGGTCCAGTTGGACCGGCGGGGTGTACCACTGTCGGACTCGCCAGAATCACCCACTGCTATCTCTCCCTCTCTGTCTCCCAACGTCAACATGACCCTGACCTCTGTCCACTCTGTGGACGAAGAAATCGATCCCCGAAACGTGTACGGGCCCTTACGTGATGCAACGGACCTGATGGACCATCAGCCCATCGGGGGAGAACCGGCCTACGCGGACCTGGGTCCTTATCAGTATCCAAATACTGAAACTGGACTTTCCGTGGGCCCGGGGGCCTTCAATCGACTCTAACGACCAGGGTGTAGAGGAATATGTCCTCTGGGACAGAAAGCGGGCTGAGACAGGTGGCATCTCGGACGGGAGATGCTGAACTATCGACAGTGACGGGTACTGGCGTGGCTCGCATGTGACTCTGGACATTGACTTTTCTGCTCTAGGAGAGAGGAGAAAGGAAAGAACACAAAAAACAAAGAGGTTGTGGGTGTATTTTGTGTTTTCTGATATGTTCAACATTTTGTATTCTGTACTTTTATGATATCTTTGAGAGGTGGATTTTGTTTTTGGGGATGAGGAGTGTTTTACTTTTTAGCGTTGCTTATTCTTCTTTTAAACTATGTTTTCAGATAGGATTCATTTTCTTTTTCCTGTCTTTAGTTCAATGAGATCATTTCATGTGTTGTGTTTCAATATGATTCAGATTCCCATTGTTTTTCTGGAAATACCTGCTTTTGGGCATTTTTGATGATACAGAAGTTATGATGGACCTCTACTGTGAGAGTATGAGATGTTCTATTTTTCGTGTATCTGGTGCCATTCGAGAGAGGGTGTTAGGAGATGTGGCAAATTAGCCCAGATAGCATAGAAAATGGTTGATCTTCCGTTCACTGCGATAGACATTGTCAAAGGTTTTAGCCTCAATTAATCATGGTAGCCACCTTTTGTGTGATACAAGAACGGAGGTAGAGACAAGTCACGATTCGCAAGAGAGGGTGTTGAACACGGTGGAGATTTTGCGAAGTCGTGATGTCTCTACCAGCAAAGCCGTTGTTTAAATCAGGCATATGACTCTGAGGCTCTGAGGCGGTGAAGATTGCACCGGTTAGACAGACAAGCAGGATGTCCAAAACCCCTGTTGCACTGATGTGTACGGGTGGGCGCACACTCATTCACACACACACACACACACCCCCCCCCCCCCGATGCTCTCCTCGGTTCATGGGGAAGTCCAAGAGCTGAGCCAGCAAATTCACACAAAGAAGGAAGACTGAGACGCCACCTAGTCTAGCGGAGTAAGAAGGGAAAATCCCAGACGAATTCACAAAGACAGAGTCAGCGGTTTCAGGAAGAACCTATGAGGCGGTCAGATCAGTAAGAGTAGCCTGGGGGGACATATAAATAAACTTAGCCTTGACAGTGGCGTCGATGAGACTGCTGAGGGGTTCATATGGACCACAAAGGGAGACCCGGCTTTCTCAAAGATTACGCTGAAGTAAGGGTTTTTGTGTCATCAATCAAGTGATGTGAAGGGTAGGAATCCGTTTGAAGTCAGACATCTGAGCCCGGACGAGTATATAGGGGCAGTTTTGAAACAGCAGAAGGACCTTGAAGCAGCTTTTGGAGAAGGAGTTGGAAGGAGTCTCTAACCCCGTGCAGGGCTCCTGCCTGCACGGGGTGAAACTTTAACTTTTTACAGAATCTCCGGACTTTGAGAGTCAGAATTTTTAAGGACAAATAGAAGATTTTTTGAAGTCTAGTCAGGAGAGAAGGCTCACTCTGTCCAGTCCTGCGCTGGGTGAATCATTAACTTTTTCCTCCGTAAGCTACACAGCAGGCCCGTCTGCTGGCTGAGTCAGTGTTTTTAAGATCCTTTGTCTGTAAACTACTCTGAAGGGGTTTTTGAATACTTAGGTGATTTTTTCTTATATTTTTCAGTTAACGATTTTCCCTCTGTATTTTGGACCAAGAGACTACACTTTGATTTAAATGCAAATAAATAAATAACGAATTAGTTTCTTCGACCAAGTCCTTTTCTTCATATTTTCTTGAGAAGCCAGCCATAACGAGGTGGTCACACCTCAGATGATCCCCTTCATCCCCTGAGGTAAGTTGTGTTTGATCCAGCTCGGTACATTACTGATGGCATTCTTGAAATGCCCAAACCACACTGATACTTATTCTAATAATAAAAAATAAAAAAAATTAATAATTATTAATTTTTCAATTTTTTATTATCGGATTAAAAAATCGTGAGGGGTCACCCCCCAGATATCACGTAACAACAACAAATTCAGTAACTCTCCCTTTAGTTTAAACCTTCTATAAGTAAACATATTGAAACACATACTATCCATCGCTAGGAGCGCTTTAAAACTTAAATTCCTCACAATACGTATACGTTTAATGCCTGTAAATACCGCAAGCATATTTCTACAGTAGCGAGAACCATCGCCTATACAAAAGAAAGTGATTCGTATTCATTTTACCCCGTTACTGTATGGCTTAATATTAACTTCCACTGTTACTGTCAAGCCGTTAGAATTGTGGCCTATCTTCTATTTACAATTAATATGCATTCAATCCGGTTCAATTATTGAAATCATGAAGGTTCAGGCTTACTTACTCATATCATGTAATCATGATTACTTCAGGGCCTTTGGGAGCAACTGCACGTGGGACAGTTGGGACCGGAAGTACACTGGCTGTAGTCATTACAGTGAACAGTGTGATGAGAGGGCACGTGAGCCCTTGTTGCTGTACTTCGTCTCATTGGAGCAGAGGCTGCAGTTAGCATACCCTGCCTTATCAATGCATTTAAAACACTGAGAGCGGGAAGCTGTACTGCTCTCTCTTCACGTCTGTTTAGACCTCCACCTTTATCCAGGCCCAGCTCCACTCACATCTCAGCCCTGCGTCAAGCTGCGCTACACACACAACATCCTCTTTATCTCATCAGTATCTGGGCCTCATGTTTCAAGTTATTATCACCACGAAATCGCCTCATTCTACTTTGAGTTAAACAAAAAAAACTGCACCCAGAACCGCCGGTGTTCCGGTTTAACGTTAATGAGTGACCACGTGGACTGAACCGGAACACGGAGGGAGATTCATGTTTCATCACGTTATCCTCTTAAATCTTGATAATGATGAGCGTTAGCCGTTGACAAAGTTCCGCATGCAGTGGACGTTAACTTAACCCAACAAGTCTGAACGGTAACGGAACTTAAACGTTAACGGAGGGAAATGAAGACGGTGTAGACATCTTAACGCTGATTGGCCAAGACTCGACACGTCGCATCAAATATGTTTTATTGCGAAGATCACGACATCACATTTTCTCCCTGTCTCAATCCAATCTGAGAAACGCTGGCTGACCAGTTGACCCCCCCCCCCCAAAAAAAATAAAAACTATACGGATCTACACTCACGTGGATGATATATTTTAATTCAAAACGGCTTATTTCGCCGAAAAGCGACACGTTTGCAGGTATTAAATCAGGAGAAGAAGAAAACGACGAACTGCAACAGAGTCTCACTCCAAACTACATTCAAAGTTATCAGCCGGAGCATGAACAGTGTTAAATAAAGTGAACCTACGTGCTCTTTGTATCCGGATTTCCGGGTTGAGAACAGCGTCCAGAAGTTCCCGTTGTCGCTTATTCGCCTCTTTTGAACGAGAGAGTTCCTCCTCGTACTCTGCTATCGTTCTTTCAAACAGACCAAATATCTCTTCATCAGCCGCAGTTAATCGCTGGTTGATTAAAGATCTCAACATTTCTACGTGACATTTTCTACTCGACATTTTCACGAAACCTACATGCTAAGCTAACTTCAATAGCTTTAACGTTATAGGCTACCAGGAGATTAGTCTTCTTCTTCTTCTTCTCCTTCTCCTTCTTTTTCTCCTTCTTCTTCTTTCACTTTAATTGCGGACTACAAACCAATGTTTAAGGCGCCACCTTCTGGACCGGAGTGTGTAACATCATGACTTTATGACAGTTATCATTTAAACACAACAATCATGTTATTTACAACTTCAAATCGAAATAAACTGGATTCTGCCCCAAGCTGCGCGTTTCCGTCCGGATTAGTCTCCACATGCGAGCGCCAGCCGCTTGAGAGGAGAACTTTGGCGGAGAAACTGCACAATCAGACAGCAGACTAGCAGGAAATGGAAGCAGTACATGCGAAGCTTCTCCAGCTGAACACCAGACAGGTTTGGCTAGCTGGATGACGTCATGCTAATAACTTATTTAGCTTTTTAAAACAACGGGGACGGATCCAGCACGGACAGTTAGGGAGTGAGAGACATGAAGCACCTGCTAAGACATGATATATAGTTATAAATACATCATTATATATATGTGTGTGTGTGTGTTGTATATTAAAGTGAATATTATTATACGATATATATTATTATATGATATATATTATTATATGATATATATATATATATTATTATATGATACTGAGACTATAATAAGATGTCCTGATGTGTTATTTACTGCATCTAGCAAACTATACCTTTGAGTGTTACAATAGCGACTATTATTTCATTCAATGTGTCCATCCAGGCAAATTGGTGGATCCAAATGTTATTAAGAAAAAACATATGATGTAATTTCTTTGGAATCATCCAAAATAATGTTCAGTGTATGGGTATTTTTCCAGGCCACTTTAGGCCACTGACTGGTCGATACGTGCGATGCATTGAGTGGGCAACGCGCCGTGTATTGAGGGGGCCGGTCTGACAGTAAACTCCCGGGCCACTTTTTCCCCCCAGTCCGCCCCTGCCCGCAGGACAGTTAATTGTCCTGCACAATACCTACAGAACTCCATTTCAATTGAAACATATTCCTGAGTGACTTTTTTGCAGGCAATACTAATGTGAGTTGCCACCGTAAGACAAAATAAATAGACTGAGTTGTAAATGTTTTTGCTGTCCGCTACTTGTGAGAGGAAAGGTAATTGTATGCTACAGTAGAGTTAACAACTGACAATTAAATGTTTGTTGCACATTGGAAAAATCACATTTCATATCAGCAGCCTACATATATAATTCAATTAATTTAAAACTATATTAAGGATGTACAATTTCCACACATAGCTAATGTCATGTAATACCTTCTGTGGTCAAGTTTATTTTGTATCTTGTGTATAAATACCAAAGAAATGTAACTACATTTGCTCATTAACTAACATCCTGGTGTGGATGTTGAATCTGGCCAGTTGGTGGCGATAACGCACCGTTTTGTTAGTTTTTGACAACCGCCAAAAAACACATTAGATGACGTCGTTATTCCGCGACGATTACAACCTAAACAGAAAACATTGCATTGGTGTTGGCTAAGCCGACAGTGGAACCCTCGAAATCCACACCTCTGAGTGAGGAAGAGGAACAATTTAACACACCATCTTGGCATTGTCTTTTTAGTGGCGAGTTGGAAACAGTCTTACGTGATGAACTGTGCGTTGTCGTGTTTGGTCCTCGGCAGCAGGCTCCGCTGACGCCACTCGAGGAAGCGACTGAGGGTGAGCTCAGGGTTAGTGCTGACCTCCACCTGATCTTTGTACGACCAGATATCCAGACCGACCAGCATCACGCGAACACCCACGGGGCGATACAGCTGAAACAGAGCAGCATGCAAGCACACACTGGAGAGTGGAAATGAACCCAAAACTGAATGAACTGTCAAGTAATGCTATAAATCACAGAACCAATCATTGATAATGCTGTCACAGGAAACCACTGGGCCTAGTGCAGTCTGATGATGCATTCATGCTGGACTCTTCTCTTTCAGAGTGTGCAAAGAGGATCGGGAGATATGTGTGAAACATAACAGCTTAGGTGGGAAGATTAGATTTTCACAGTGAGAGAACTTGTCCTTGCTTTGATTGGTCATATTCCAGTCAGTAAAGAACAGATAGTATCAGGACAGATTTCTTGTATTTAATCCACAGTGAAAATGATGTCTGATGAAGTGCCCGACACGTGGCTGTGCTGCCTTGTTAAAAGTCGTATCTGCCGCCAAAGAAAATACACTAAATTACTGGTGAAAACAAATGGAATACTTTATTAGTCCAGAAGGGAAATTTGCATAAAATTACAAAACATTACGCTTCGAAACTCATTTGAACTTTAGAATGCCCTTATTTTATTGTCCCAGATTATTTTGCTCTAAGATCAGTGCTTTTTTTTTCACATCACAAGGTTGAATCGTTTTACCTGATAAACAACAGAGAAACAAACATACCTTGTCCACGTGGTTTGCTATTTCAAGCGCTCTGGCCTCTATCGTCTTCTTACTGCCAAACTTCTTATACTAAAAAGAAAGTATTGTTTGAATTAGTCATACAACCAACAACATGTCAGAT